>NC_135661.1:87620664-87943164 GCF_964188315.1 Podarcis muralis
AGTTTCTCCCCCTCCCCATTTTATCTTCTTGACACTCCTGTGAGGTAGGCCAGGCTGAGAAGCTGTGACTGCCCCCCCCAAGGTAACACCCACCGAGCTCCATGGTCAAGTGGTGGCAATTTGTACCCTGGTCTCTGCCAGGTCATTGTCCTGCACTCTGACAACTATGCTCAGTGGTGGAGCTAGCTGCTCTGGTACCTGGAACGGCGCACATGTTGTGTGCCAGGGGGGCACCACCCACAGTGAGCGTCCCAGGGGGGCGGGGCGGCGATGTCACCCCCCCTCAGGGATGACACCAGGGGCGGACCGCCCCCACCACACTCCCCTTCCTCCACCACTGACTATGCTGCACTGTCTCTCTTAGGAAAGAACAGTCGCTTCTGAGAGCCAGGAAAAAGTTCTGGGAAAGGCAGGGTTGGAGGAAGGCAGGGGTCACAGGCAGAGGCAACCTCAGGGCCTGCCCCAATTGGACGGTGTGCCCCGCCCTAATCCCCAGGGCCATCTTCTTAGTTTAGATTATTTATTTGCTTCACTGCTTCATTTTTGAAAAGAGACGACTTGGCAGGAAAGCACCATATAAATGCCAATGAAAATGGAGAAGGGGAAGAAAATGTTCCCAGGCCTCGCAGCCTCTTCCCCAATGCGATACTGCCCGTTTCTCAGCAGCTGGGTGAGCTCTGCCCCGTTTTTTAATTGAAGTTTTTGCAATACAGTGGACGCTCGGGTTGTGAACGTGATCTGTGCGGGATGCACGTTTGCAACATGCAGCCTTCGCAACCCGCGTCTGCGCACGCACGGGTTGCAATTTGGTGCTTCTGCTCATGCGTGCTTCTGCTCTCAACCGGGGAGCTCTCCCCTTCTCTGCCTCTCACATCTGTATACAGTTCTTACCACATTAGAATGAGACAAATAACACAAGAATGATAATAAATGAGAGAAAAGAGAGAAAGAAAGAGATAAAAGGACCTGCAGCTGTCCATCGGTCAGATGTGTAGTCAATATTTCTTCCAGTTGGTCAGATGCTCCTTCTATGTTATTCAATTATTCCTTCTGCTGGACGTTGTTTTTTGCCAGCCTTCCGCCCAGTGCTCCCCAGCTTGTTTACTTTTCTCTATGCAGAAAGTCTAAAAAAGATTCTTCTGAAGAAGTGTGCATGCACACAAAAGCTCACGCCAATAACAAAATTAGTTGGTCTCTAAGGTGCTGCCAACCTAGCAGTTCGAAAGCACGTCAAAGTGCAAGTAGATAAATAGGTACCGCTCCGGCGGGAAGGTAAACGGCGTTTCCATGCGCTGCTCTGGTTCGCCACAAGCGGCTCAGTCATGCCTGGGAAAAGAGGAGGTGGAAGAGGACTGGAAGAAGTTTAAAGACTATTTACAAAAACTATATAAATTGTATGAATGTTAAGAAGGTGCATGAAAGGAAAGATTATGGCAACAGCAGCCTAGATGAGATATGTATGAGAATAAGCTGAAATACAAAGATAAGATTTGATGAGATTTGAAGTAAAGTTATGCCTAAATTAAGCAGTTAAATATTTGATGGAATTATTCAAAACCAGAGGCATAACATATTAGAATTAGAACATAAGACCTGAAAGAAGGTAATAAATTGCTGAACATAACTTTTATATCGAGAACGCAGGAAAGGGAAACGTGAGGAAGTCCAGATGGTTATGGAATATATGTATGAAAAACTGTGTCTTTCTTTTTTTCTTTTTTCTTTTTATATATAGTTGATAGTTATGTCTTTTGTGTTTGATATATGTTTGGTTATTTTCTTTTTTCAGAAATCTCAATAAAAAATATTAATAATAATAATAAAAAACACAAGCGGCTCAGTCATGCTGGCCACATGACCTGGAAGCTGTATGCTGGCTCTCTCTGCCAATAAAGCGAGATGAGTGTCACAACCCCAGAGTCGGCCGCGACTGGACCTAACGGTCAGGGGTCCGTTTACCTTTAAGGTGCTAGTGGAAGGAATTTTTAAATTTTGTTTCAATTATAAAACAGTCCCTCTTTATTCCTTATCTCCTCCTCCGAAAGAAAAGCTTTTTAAAAGCTGTGTTTGTATATTGATGCATAGAAGTTCAGTTACTTTAAAACCTTAATTTGTGCCCCAATCCATTTCCTGTGTCGTTTCCAGATATGTATCAGCATCAGTCCTGTATCTGTATCAGTCCTGTATCAGCTCTGTATACAGCTCTGTATCAGTCCTGTATCTGTATATCAGTCCATTAGTCCTGTTTGTTCAGTCTTGCTCCTCTTCTTCCAGTTAACCAGGGAAGCAAGATTCCTTTCAGACTGCACACAAAGTCTATCCTTTCTCTGCTTTGGCTCCACTCCTGCCCCCCTAAAATAAATAAACCAAACCCCCAGTATTTGGCAGCTCTGTTCCTCCCAGTCTTTGCACACCCATGTGCAACTCTGCCAATCCATTCTGCTTTCCAGACTGCGTCTCTGATTCAAATATTTTTTTTCTTCCCCCTTGGCTCCCCCAGATCTGAGCCTGCAATTGCCAGAAAAGCAGCTCGTATCTCCTTTTCTGGCAATTCTGGCACTTCATCAGCAGATTCTCCTAGAATCATTTTTTCTCACCTGCACACCTATTTCCTCAAGCAGTGCTATTGCCACATTAACTGTCAATGGAGTGCCTTTCAGAATTCTTCATCCTTGCAGTCATATGAATTTACAGTGCAGGCTTCTCACAGTCAAGCAGTGTGTCCTTGTGATGCTCAGAATTCCAATCTCACCACAAGTACAAATTTCCTTTGCAAAATAAACATGAACAACAGAGGCTCAAAAGAACCGCAGGACGAGCCCGGGAGAAAACCTCTCAGAGATAGAGAACACCTTTGTTTGATTTATAGTTCAAACTGAGCTTTCTGCTTGTTCTTTATCAAGTACCTTTACCAATAACCTAAATCAGTCATCAGGTCACATTTTGCATGAGCACTTAAATTGACATAGGCGTAGTTTCAAAGGCAGTGAAATAAAACAATAAGACGAGTGGCATGTGTTTTTGCTGGATTGATCTTCAGTGCCTTAAGTGGTTCTTAGGCAATGCTGAGATTTTCTCCCGCTCCCAGATTACTCACCCAGTAGATTTTCTCTATCCTGTCAGTGAACCATCCACTCTGGAGCTTCCGGAAATTAATTTATTGTTATCTCCAACTGCAGAGATAGAGGGTAGATAGATAAATCTGTTGTTCACTTAATTGCAGCTTTCAGAAGCTGCGACTGAGCTGCATAAGCTCCTTCCAGTAAGTCCATCTCTTCCTCTGCTCCTCACCTGCAGGTTGCCATCCAGCCTTCCCATGGACCTCCTGGGCCCATGGACCCTCCTGTTGGCCTCCTTCCTCTTCTGCTTGCTGTTCCTCTCAGCATGGAAGAAGAGAGAGAAGCTGCCGCCTGGACCGACTCCGCTGCCCTTCATTGGGAACCTGCTGCAAGTCAACACAAAGGACATGTATCAGTCGCTGATGAAGGTAAGTCTCTGGACGCCTGTCCGTCCATCCGGCCGCCTTTCCTCTCATCTCCTGGCCAAGTGCCCTCAATAGTTTTGCAAGCCACTCGGGGACTTGGAAGCCTAGAAGTGTGGAAGGAGGGGACCCCAGGGGTCATGTAGCCCAACCCTTGCAGTGCAGGAACGCTCCAAGTGCACATTCCTCAGCCAGGCGTGAGAAGGTTCACTTCTTGTGTCCCAAGTGGCTCATCAAGCATAGATTGTTGTTGTTGTTGTTTAGTTGTTTAGTCGTGTCCGCCTCTTCGTCACCCCATGGACCAGAGCACGCCAGGCACTCCTGTCTTCCACTGCCTCCCGCAGTTTGGTCAATCTCATGCTGGTAGCTTCGAGAACACTGTCCCGCCATCTCGTCCTCTGTCGTCCCCTTCTCCTTCTGCCCTCCATCTTTCCCAACATCAGGGTCTTTTCCAGGGAGTCTTTTCTTCTCATGAGGTGGCCAAAGTCTTGGAGCCTCAGCTTCAGGATCTGTCCTTCCAGTGAGCACTCAGGGCTGATTTCCTTCAGAATGGAGTGGTTTGATGATCTTGCAGTCCATGGGACTCTCAAGAGTCTCCTCCAGCACCAGAATTCAAAAGCATCCATTCTTCGGCGATCAGCCTTCTTGATGGTCCAGCTCTCACTTCCATACATCACTACTGGGAAAACCATGGCTTTAACTATACGGACCTTTGTTGGCAAGGTGACGTCTCTGCTTTTTAAGATGCTGTCTAGGTTTGTCGTTGCTTTTCTCCCAAGAAGCAGGCGTCTTTTAATTTCGTGACTGCTGTCACCATCAAGCATAGATACATAACTCATAGATTCATTGTAAGGACAGTGATGTGGGAATCCCCTGGAAAGTGTGGGGCACCCATTGCTTGTCATGTAGCCTCCCTACAGACAAGTCAGAATGAAGGGTGGGTACCCTGATGGGTTTGCATTACACGCACACACCCCACAAATGTCGTGCAAATGACAAAAAGGCTGCATGGGGTGACCCCCGGAAACAAGGAGGGCATGAAAGAAAATGGGGCAGTCCCACAATGGTGAGTCCCAGATGAACAGAATCTATGTTCGAGTCAGAAAGGGATCCCAAGGGTTATCTAGTCCAACCCCCTGCCAGGCAGGAATAAAAGGCAGCCTTTCTTTGCCTCTTTGTTGTGCTATTTCTAGTGAGGCGCTCAAAAATCCCGGGGCTCTCCCCACACCCCAGTTTAGGCAGCGATGGTGTTGCCTTGATTGGACTAGGAAAGAGAATGAGATGAGGCATTTTTGTTCCAGTTTTTGTAGATGATGATGATGATGATGATGATGAAGATTAAGGTTATTATGATGATGATGACCCAGGACCTGGTCCTATAGTCACTCTGACCAAGAGTTTTCCCAAACTCTGTGCCGTGACACATTCATGTGTTGGCTGCAGTGTGTAGATGTGTCGCATGAATGCTCCCTGCGCTCCTCCTGGGGCTGGAAAGCGGTTGGTTTATCCTCCAGTTTACCAGTAGAAGTGATTTGCTGTGTCGCAAAATGAGGCATGTCTAAAAGGCTTATCACCAACACACAAAGTCTGGAAAGCTCTGCTCTATTTTTCTGCCCGTGACCTGGCCATGCCCTGTTGCTCAGAACCCCTCTGATCCACTCTGCACATGACTTTGTGACTTTTGTTCGAATTCTGTTTCAAAACAAGCTACTGTATTCATATATTTCTGGCCTTTCCATTCATGAAAAAGGGTTTGCAAGCGTTAATTAGAAGCTCCCTCAGAGTGTGGTCTCCACTTCTTCTGTTTGATGGATGAGGTAATGACAGGATGTTTTTCAGAGCCTTTCTTGGCACTGCCTAAAGGCGTTGCTGTTTTTGTAAGGTTTTTCCTTTCTTTCTCCAATTCTAAAGGGCAGGGATCTAAAGTTTGAAGAGCTGTTTTTCTCCCACTGTGTGTGCCATTTTCAGAATATGTGCAACTGTGGTTGCCGCTTGTGCACATTTGTGTGTGTGTGTGTGGGATGCATTTATCGACGTGCATTTTATTCGTAACACAACTATATGGTTCTTCGGAATTGGTTTGAGTTCCTGTGGGGATGCGGATGCAGCGTGGGGGCACCCCCACCTCCTCATAAGACACGCCACAGCGTGTCTGGCTGCCATGCCCGTTCTGTGCCTCCCTTGAAGAAAGCTTTGCTTAAAGTTCCACTTGGCTGGAGCAAGACAAGACAAACAGGCTTTCAAGTATCAGGGGAACATTTGGGGGGGAAATGCCTATCTGACACGTGTATCGCTAGCGCTGGAAATGTGTTGGAAACAACGCCCTGGGAAAGGCTGCCAACTTCCCAAGTCTTCGGAGCGCCTCTCCGGTGGCCCTCTCTGCCTGTAAATCTCCCTCAGTCCAGAGAGACCAATGATAAGTGACCCTTCTCTCCTGAGAAGAGCACACTAATCTTCTGGTTTATCATAGCAGAAGAAAGACTCCTTCGTAGTTCTAGAACTACTTTATTTACAGTCTATATACAAAGACTCCATCGGCACATCTGTGCTCTTTGAACAGAAAACAGCGACGCATACAGAAGTGAAACTGACTTCCGACAGTAATGAGACTTCCTGTCTCACGTTCACTCAGACACTCACATGATGTATACAAAACATACTGCCACTGCTGGAGCAGCTCGGATAGATAAAAATCCTAACATCACTCCCCCATTTTTAGGTAACCATTGCTGCGTAAGCTAGTGCCGCATCAAGTGACATAAACAGACAGTTGCTATACACATAGTATACCCCTGTTGTACCAGTTCCACCTTCGGAACTACCTGCAACTGGCCTTGCTGGAAATACATTAAGTTCAGGGTGGTTTCACTACTGTCTCTGCTAATAAAAGGAGCCTCTGCAGATCTAGGCGGCAGCTTGTTTGGAGCTTGCTAGCTTGCTTGCTCCTGCACAGCTCACGTGCATTCAACTCAAAGACCTGGGAGAATAAGAACTCTGCCATAATCCAATATCTTGCTCTCCAAGCGTTTTATCTGAATCGACTCTTTCCCATCCAGATTCAGCTTGCTGACACCAACTACCTGGGGAGATTACAAGGCCATTTGAAGCCAGACCAGATGGTGTGCCTTTCTCCTAAAATACTTTTTTTGGGGTAGGGAATTTGTAGAATCCTGGCTTGTGCATTCCCCATTCCTCAAAGCTTTCATGGGTTGCCACTCCCTCCACACCAATAGCTCTGACCTCCTTTTCTTCCAGGTCCTGGACGAGAGTCCCATCTCTCTGTACCTTACCCTGCAATGAATCTTCCTTTAGACAGAGGTCCACTCACTGGCTCATTGTCCCCCTTCCTTGAGGCACCTTGGTCCAGAGAGCTCCATCTTTCTTTCCCATTTCTTGTGTGGATTGTTGTTGTTGTTTAGTTGTTTAGTCGTGTCCGACTCTTCGTGACCCCCTGGACCAGAGCACGCCAGGCACTCCTGTCTTCCACTGCCTCCCGCAGTTTGGTCAAACCTGTAGCTTCAAGAACACTGTCCAGCCATCAACTTGATCCCCTTCCCCTCTTTCCTTTTTCCTTCCTCCTTCTGTGATGGAACTCCTATTTGGGGGCTTCCCTGGCTTTTTTCTGGCCCACGTAGGACCAGTCTGGTTAGTTGGCCTCGGTGAAGATTGGACGTTTTCATCTCCAAAAAGTTTTTGATTTGAGTTTCTACTGAAATGAGGCTGCACTTTAATGTTGTATTTTAATCTTGTTTTTAAGTTGTATCTTAATCAATTGTTTTTATACCTGGTGTTAGCCACCCTGAGCCCAGTCTTGGCTGGGGAGGGCGGGGTATAAATAAAATTTATTTTACGATTCCTTGTCTTCCTGAAAACCAATCTATTTGCTCCATCTCTCCATCTGTTCCATCACCTCACACAATGCCCTCCTCCTCTTTTCACAGATCCGTGAGAAATATGGTCCTGTCTTCACCATCCACTTAGGGCCCCGCCGTGTTGTGGTCTTGTGTGGATACGATGCCGTGAAGGAGGCCCTGGTGGATCAGGCTGAAGAGTTCAGCGGCCGTGGAGAGCAAGCCACGTTTGACTGGCTTTTCCGGGGTTACGGTCAGTCTCCGCTTTTGCAGTCCAGAGGCATGATTGTTATTGTTTTTAATGCAGACCAGAGTGCATGATTATGGGCATCTATAGGGCACTTCTAGTGAACCTCCCCTGGTCCTATGAAGCAAATCAGACATGTTCAACCGGTCGACCTCGATTGACAGATAGATCCCTGGATGATCCTGGTCGATCGCGGGCTCCTGATCGATGGTGGGATTATTTAAAGTGGCAGTCGTTTGGCATCTGCTGATGATGATAGTGGATACGATACTTGGCTTTAGCGCTGCTTTTGTTTGCCAGCAGTAGATTGTTTGGCGGGGGATTTATGGCATTCCCCCTTAGGCTCAACAACTCTTCCTTCCTCCAATGACAATGTGTAGATCACTGATAGTTTTCTTATACTGGGAGTAGATCACAGTCTCTTGGGAGTTGGGTGTGCCTGAAGTACATTTTTAAAATACATATTTTACAGTGGAAAGAAGTGAGGCAGAGAGAATGTCTTCCAATGCCATTGAGACAAGCCATCAAGAAGGGTGCTGGACGAGAGTTTGCAAGCCCCCATCCCACCCCAACTCCATGATCCTGTCAGGAGTTCAGCCTACACTCAAGTAGGACCCTGGCAGAGACAATGCCCGACTGGCAGGTTCCCGCCCTCCTGGTCAATCGTTCGGGAGCTTCAAAAGCTTTCTTCAGCCCGAACATCACAGTGACTGATGCCAACCGACACCAGCACACTTAGGGATCCACAGAGTTAGCGCAGCTTGCGAAACAGACCTCAGCAACTCAGCATTTTGGCTAATCTACTTTATTTACATATAAACACACATGGAGCACTGCAACACGGCTCCCTCTCTCTCTAGCATCAGACAGCAAAGAGAAAAAACCCCAAAGGACAATAGTCCCACTTTACGGAACACAGTAACACAAACATCCTGTCTCCGTCACTTCCCACTCTGTGGAGTCAAAACATATACCGTCATGTGATAGACAACAATCCCATGACTGCAGTCACGGAGCAGGAATTCTAACAGATCCTATAAAGACCACAACTCTCTTTGCACACAACAACACACCCAGGCACACACCCTATGAGAGGAAACCCTGACGCTTGCAATGTTCTTCCAAATGCTGAAATTGCAATTTTAGAAACTAGGCAAAAAATTCAAAATGTGAATTTTTAAGGGGGGCATTCTTCATTGTTGTGCAGTTTCAACCCCGTTCTCATTCAGAGCACATGCCTTCCTTCTCCTCCTCCTTTGCTTCTCAGGGGTTGTCTTCAGTAACGGGGAACGGGCCAAACAGCTACGCCGATTCTCCATCACAACACTGAGGAATTTTGGGATGGGAAGGAGATCCATTGAAGATCGGATCCTGGAGGAGGCCCACTTCCTGCTGGAATCCCTGAGGGCAACAAAAAGTGAGCTCAGTTTTGGTATCTTTAAGAAATGGACTCATGTTATGCTAGTGGTCCAAACCAGGGCAAGACACACTTAACTTCGGGAGTATAGGATGTGGAAACAGGTTCAAACAACCCTACTCCCTAGCCTCCATGTGGACGATGGAAGTCCAGGGGAGGGTCTACTTGGCCTATCTCTAAATTATACAACTTGGGATCAAAATCCTCTGATGGGTTTAAGAGAGTAGGATGAAATCATTCTTAGATGGCTTTGCAATGTGTGGCCTCTGCCATGTTCTCAGCCCCCTTTAAGAATTTTTCTATCACCCAGGGTGTCTTGGACGCTGTGCAATGCCATATTTCCGTTTCCTAGCCAGAGTTGCAGATGCCAGGTTCACCCCAAAATAATCAATCAATCAATCAATCAATCAATCAATCAATCAATCAGTGAGCTCAATTTTAATATCTTCAAGAAATGCTGCTTAATGAGTTACAGGTGATAGTTAGAAACAGTGGGCATTTAAGTGGGCAATTGAAGGCTTTATACTGAATATTATATTTACTTTTGGTAATGGGTGGAAACAGACGTAACTTAGCCGGAGCTAAATACATCACCAACACTCTACATCCTATCAAAGTAATGTTTCTCAAAGGAATAATGAGGTAAGACTGTACTATTTTGCAAAGTGTACTCTTTTTTTAAAATATTTTTTATTAGGAATTTAAACAAAACATATTATCTTAAAACATATCATCCTTAATTCCCCCCCAGTTTCCCCCTCCCCCCATAAAACAACCCCCTCCCCTCCCCCCGACTTCCCTCAGTTCCAGTCTCTGCTTTCTCTATAAATGCTATTCTCTGCATGTTACAAAATTGTATAAATCCTTAATTTATCTGACTGGTTATTATCAATAAAAAGTTTGTGAGTGTTTATTCAGAGCCCGCCAAGGGGTCCAGTTCACTTTGTTGCTTCTTTAAATACTTTGTAAAAGGTTGCCATTCATCTTTAAAGTCACAGTTATCCTTGTCCCGTGCAAAGTGTACTCTTGATTTGTTCCTGGGTTGGGTGACTTGCTTTCTAGGTGCTCCCTTTGTGTGTCTTTCTTTCCAGGCGCACCCTTTGACCCCACCTACATGCTGAGCCGCACGGTGTCCAACGTCATCAGCTCCATCGCCTTTGGCGATCGCTTTGAATACGAAGATAAGGAGTTCGTCTCCTTGCTGAGTATGATGCTGGGTAGCTTCCGGTTCACTGCTACCTCTTGGGGGCAGGTAAATTGGAGGGGAGGGGAGAGGGAGAGCACATGGGATGAGGCCATGGAAACAAGGAGAGTTGCCCCTTTCCCCTGGTCCGGAAAGAATCTAAGATCTCTACAAGCAACAGTGCTTCGGAGTAGCTGAGAAAAAGCTATTGACCGTTGTTGGGGCAAGTTGCTCACTTGGAGCTCTCCGTGGTGCTGCAACTCCTGATCTGCCTTGCTGCTTGGCCAGGTCTGACTGGAGCAAGTTTAGAATGTTGCTTCGGCCAGATTGAGCTGTTGAGGCTGCTAGCACTGTAAGAAATTCCTTCTCACCCTCTGAGTCCTCCTCCAAGTCTCCATCCTTATCCCCTAAAGAGGAGAAGTCATGTCTGTTACAGCTGATAGCTTAGTCAGCAGTTGATGCCAAGTTTTATCTGGAGTCAGGAATTCCAGCTGCCTGTTCTGTTCTTCTTAGAGAGAGACTTTCTGAGTCTGTCTTTTTCCTAGTCTCTTCCAAACTTCCATGATATGTTTCCAGCTTCCACAGACCTCCACCTCAGCTTCACTTTGTGCAATATCTGTTTTCTCTCCCCTCACCCTCTGAAACCAACACAAACAGCTCTATGACATGTTCTCGGGCATCATGCTGTACCTGCCTGGCCCACAACATAAAGCCTTCAAGCAGCTCTTAGGGTTGGAGAAGTTCATCATGGAGAAGGTAAAAGACCACGAGGAGACCCTGGACCCAAATGCCCCTCGGGATTTCATTGACTGCTTCCTGGTGAAAATGCAGCAGGTATGGCGATTTCATTCTAAGTATTGTGATCAAAGTATTTGTCTGAAAGGAAACTAGGATCCCTGGAAGGAAGCCACCTCTTCAACACTACTCCCTTCATCCTCATTGGTTTAATCGTGACATCACTGCAGGTTAGCCAATCAGCAGGAAAGAACAAGCTTTGAAGACATATGAAGACCAGATTTTAGCCTCTACCCACATATAATCTATGAAGCATCCTCCATTACCATTTTCCTTCTGACTTAGGATAAGAAAAACCCAAACACAGAGTTCTTTGCAAGGAATCTGGTTATGACAACCCTCAACATCTTCTTCGCTGGCACAGAAACGGTCAGCACCACCTTACGCTATGGCTTCCTGCTTCTGCTGAAATACCCGGAGGTTGAAGGTGACTGCGGAAGGGGGAGGAAAATAGGCTGGAGAGATGTGTCCTTGCCTTCTATGGGAGGATCCCTCTTTGTTTCCCCAGCTATGAGCTGGGATCCTTCTTTAGCTCCCTGGAAGGTGCAAATAGCACTTTTGGTCTCATCCTGCTGACTTCTCAACAGAGAAAGTCCACGAAGAGATTGAACGGGTGGTTGGCTCGAATCGCACTCCCAACATGGATGACCGTCCCCTGATGCCCTACACGGATGCTGTGATCCACGAGATCCAGAGATTTGGTGACATGCTCCCCTTGGGGGTAGCAAGACGTGTGACCCGCGATACCCAGTTCCGGGAATACAACCTTCCCAAGGTACGGTGATTCTATTAGTTCCTGAGGCTCAGACCCTTCGGTACAATTTCCAGATACAGTTTGTGGCTCAGCGAAATTCCCCAAGCACTCTGTCTTGTTAGTGTGTGAGCACCGACTCTTGGGGATCCTTTTCTTGGTCTCAGCACAGTTCCTGTGTCTTCGCAACATCTGGAGTCCAGCCCTTTCTGGTTCAATTCTCATTACAGGAATAGACACCTCAGTCATCCAGTTATTCTCCTGATGTCTTTATTATTCACAAGTTGCATTACACTACTGGTCTACATGAAAAATAAAAAACAGAACTACCGTATTTTTCACTCTATAGGAAGACACATCTAGTATTTTTCACTCTATAGGAAGACGCATCTAGTTTTTAGAGGGGGAAATCAAGGTGGGGAAAATATTCCCCCCCCCAGCCCCAAAGAGCAAAGAAGCCAAGACAGTGAGCGGGTGGCAATTCCCCCACCTCCCACAAAAACCCACAGGAGCCGCACGAGGCTCCTGTGGGCTTTTCTACAAGGAGGGAGAAGCCTGCAAGAGCCACACGAAACCTGTGTGCGGCTCTTGGGGGCTTTTCCTGCCTGCCTCCCCCCTGCATTCACTCCATAGGATGCACAGACTTTCCCCCTTAGTTTTTAAGAGGGGAAAAGTACGTCCTGTGGAGCAAAAAATACGGTGTATACATCTTGAGTTAGAGTGGCGTCCGGCACACTTCCCTGTACCTCTGAGCCTTCCGTGCACTGCTCTGGTTCGCCAGAAGCGGCTTAGTCATGCTGGCCACATGACCCGGAAGCTGTACGCCGGCACCCTCGGCCAATAAAGCGAGATGAGCGCTGCAACCCCAGAGTCGGTCACGACTGGACCTAATGGTCAGGGGTCCCTTTACCTTTTATCTAAAGTGATGGATTGCCACACTGGCTTGTATTTGTGGACTTTCTGGGGGTGGGCATGGCTATGATCAGCTCCTGCGCTTCAGAACTGACCACTACACCAATCGGCCTGGTGTTGAAATCTCCCATTTCTCCCGTATCTTCTCATTTCTCTCCCTTTTTTGTTCAGGGGACTGAAGTGTTTCCCATGCTCGGGTCTGTGCTGAGAGACGCCCAACACTTTGCAAGACCAGATGTTTTTGACCCCCAACATTTCCTGGATGAGAATGGGCAGTTCAAGAAGAATGAGGCTTTTATGCCTTTCTCTGTTGGTGAGTGAGTCCCCTTCCTTTTCCAAGCACTCCTAAGCCATCCATAACAGCACCCTGAAAGCCTGTATTCACCTTCCTCCTCTTTCCTAGGGAAGCGCTACTGCTTGGGGGAGAATCTGGGCCGGATGGAGCTCTTCCTCTTCTTCACCAGCATCCTGCAGAACTTCCGCTTAAAATCTCCCGTCCCTCCTGAAAAGATCAACATCTCTCCCATGCTGGTTGGCTTTGCCACCATTCCACATTTTTATGAAATGTGTGCCATTCCCCTCTGAAGGAGGACAGGTGTCTTGGAGAAGCGGAGTCCCATTGTCACCCACCTTTGGTTGCCTCAAATGCCAAATTTGGAGAGTTCTTGAACTCATGAAGGGCCAGAACAGGTTGACCCTCCGGCCTCCAGAATCTTGCTTTTGAAGCTCCATGATCTATGTTTCCATTGGTAGAATCACTCCCCCCTGTATTTCTTTTGGAAGGTCCTTGGCTCACAGCCCCCGTTCCTTCCCTCAGGCACCATGAATGAACCCCTCTCCTCAGCCCCCATTCCATCCATCAGATTCCCTTTCCGCTCTTTTTTCGCATCCTGTGTTTTTTCTTCCCCCTTGTCACTTTCCTGTGCTGAAACATTCACTGTGAAGGAAGAATTGTTAACCCTGCAGCTCGGTCTGTGCTGAAGGGTTTGGGGAGGCAGAAGAGGTTTGCCATAATGTAGGGGAAATTGCTTCTCTGGAACCTCTCCATTCCTGGGACAGAACTGAACTGAAAGAACTGTTTGGGTTTTCTTTTTTAAAAATGAATGTGAAATTTTACTATCATCTGGTTTAGGGCATTGTGGTATATCTCTTTGTCTGAATCTTGACCTATACCACGCTGCCTATCTATTGTCAAGCATTCAGAATTGGAAACACACCCTTGGTATTAACTTTCTGATGTGGGAAACCTCAGAATAACTATCATCTATATCTATCTATATCTATCTATCTATATCTATCATCTATCTATCTATCATCTATCATCTATCATCTATATCTATCATCTATCTATCTATCTATCTATCTATCTATCTATCATCTATCTATCTATCTATCTATCTATCTATCTATCATCTATCTATCTATCATCTATCTATCTCTATCATCTATCTATCTATCTATCATCTATCTATCTCTATCATCTATCTATCTATCTATCATCTATCTATCTATCTATCATCTATCTATCTATCTATCTATCATCTATCTATCTATCTATCATCATCATCTATCTATCTATCATCTATCTATCTATCTATATCATCTATCTATATCTATCTATCATCTATCTATCATCTATCATCTATCTATCTATATCTATCTATCTATCTATCTATCTAATCTATCTATCATCTATCTATCTATCTATCTATCATCTATCTATCTATCTATCTATCTATCTATCTATCTATCATCTATCTATCTATCTATCTATCTATCTATCTATCTCTATCATCTATCTATCTAATCTATCATCTATCTATCTATCTATCTATCTATCTATCTATCTATCTATCTATATCATCTATCTATCTATCTATCTATCTATCTATCTATCTATCTATCATCTATCTATCTATCTATCTATCTATCATCTATCTATCTATCTATCTATCTATCATCTATCTATCTATCTATCTATCTATCTATCTATCTATCTATCATCTATCTATCTATCTATCTATCATCTATCTATCTATCTATCTATCTATCTATCTATCTATCTATATCTATCATCTATCTATATCTATCTATCATCAATCAATCAATCTAATCTATCTACCATCTATCTATCTATCTATCTATCTATCTATCTATCTATCATCTATCAATCATATCTCTCTCTCTCTCTCTCTGTCTCTCTGTCTCTCTCTCTCTCTCTCTCTCCCTCCCTCTCTTTCTCTCTATCATCTATCTATCTAATCTCCTTTGGTTGGCTGGACAATATTAGGATCAAAGTATTTGAAAGTTCTTGTGACCCTTGAAACAATCAAGTGAGTTAGAAGGATATGGAATATCTTGTCTAAGAAAAGCAAATTTGTCCCATTCTCACATGCCAAAGTTACTTTGTGGGGGAATCCTACTTTAAAAATTGGGGAAATTGGATGGAAGCAGGTGTATTGACTTAAGACCAATCAATAGATGAGGAAGATTAGTTTCATACATTCGTTGTTCTAAGAGAACAGATCTGGCCCCAAATCTCCAGGCACAACATCTCCTCACAAGTTTGTTTGGAACAGCAGCTTTTTCAGCTTCTGAGACACCTGAGATATTGGAGCAATTGGATAATTTGTTGTAAACTAAAAAGACATGATCACTTTCTATGGATGTTTATTATCAATAAGTAAGTTTCATATGCAGAAATGGTTGGAATAAAGAACTGGAACTTTCAATACCACCCAGACAGTGGGGAAATGTTTTAGCCTCAATACCAACGGTATTGATGGATCTTAAAATGAGATTTATACAACAGAAAATAATATTCAGAATTTATTGGACTCCTTTATGTTTTTATAAAAAAGGACTAGCTAAAGTAGCTTTTTTGCTGGAGATGTAATAAGGACAATGCCTCCTTGAAATATATATATTTTTATAGTGTTCTATACTTGCTAAGTGTTGGGAGAAATTGCTGGACTATATAAAGAGGACTGTATGGAAAAAGTTAACATTTTCAGAGGAGAATATTCTTTTCAATTTTATACCTACTGTATGGAAATGGACAACGGCACAATGAAAATGGATTCTGCTCTAACAATGGCTAAGAGACTGATATTGATGAACTGGAAGAATTAAGATATGATCCCTTTAATCATTGGCTTGACAACATGACAGCACTCGCAACTTCTGAAAGAGGTTGCTTATATGTAGACTTTGTTTGCACATTTGGAATGAGTTTATGCAGAATGTAGTAGGTCATTCATAACCGTATATGCATTAAGATAATAATAGCACTGATATCAAAATAAAGATTTATGGAAATGTAAGTGATTATACAAATTGTATTGCACTGTATTTTTTTTTTGCACTGTTCCTTTTGTCACTTTCTTTCTTTATAAGTGATTTTTTTCCTAATAAAATATTATTATTGATAAAAACAGTGGTCAAAAAGAGGTTTTTCTTCCTCTCCCTTCAAGTTGGGAGGCAACACCCTTCTTAATACCAGTTTATGGAAACCAAAAATGGAAAGAGTTCCTCTTATGTTCAGTTTCTGATTGCAACTTTCCTGCAACGGGCATCTGGAGCTTCCATGGAGGAGGCAAACAAGGATGGGCCTTGGATGATATGGGCTCAGTCTATATGGGGACTGGTGGTCTTTGAGGTATTGCAGTCTTGAGCCATTTAAGCATTGCGTGGCGAGTTTCCGCCTCCCCCAGTAGAATTAACGACACGTGACACCATTGATTAAGGTTAATGGGCTAAAATTGGCCACAACTTTATAGGTTACAGGTAAGAGCGGTATTGGCTTAGGCATTGGTCCTATCAGACTATCCGGCTTCAGCCTGTTTGCATGAAGACTGGGAAGGGTTAACACCAGCAGGGGGAGTCCTGCTGATGCACATCAACCAGGTACTCCCCCGTGGTCACCGCTCGGGGGCGCGCTTTAGGCTTCCATAGGCTTCGGACGAGGCCACGCCCCTCGGAATCCTTTACCGGACTACCCTTCAATATTTGGGGGAGGTGATGGCGCTCCCCCCATCTGTATAACAATACCCCTTGTTGTTGTTGTTTAGTCGTTTAGTCGTGTCCGACTCTTCGTGACCCCCTGGACCAGAGCACGCCAGGCACTCCTGTCTTCCACTGCCTCCCGCAGTTGGGTCAAACTCATGCTGGTAGCTTCGAGAACACTATCCAACCATCTCGTCCTCTGTCGCCCCCTTCTCCTTGTGCCCTCCATCTTTCCCAACATCAGGGTCTTTTCCAGGGAGTCTTCTCTTCTCCTGAGGTGGCCAAAGTCTTGGAGCCTCAGCTTCAGGATCTGTCCTTCCAGTGAGCACTCAGGGCTGATTTCCTTCCGAATGGAGAGGTTTGATCTTCTTGCAGTCCATGGGACTCTCAAGGGTCTCCTCCAGCACCAGAATTCAAAAGCATCAATTCTTTGGTGATCAGCCTTCTTTATGGTCCAGCTCTCACTTCCATACATCACTACTGGGAAAACCATAGCTTTTACTATACGGACCTTTGTTGGCAAGGTGATGTCTCTGCTTTTTAAGATGCTGTCTAGGTTTGTCATTGCTTTTCTCCCAAGAAGCAGGCGTCTTTTAATTTCATGACTGCTGTCACCAATACCCCTACCAATGCCTAAACCAGGGAAGTTGTGACGATTTGCGAAAAACCAAATCGCCGGTGCCAATTTGCAAAGTGGAAAAAATTCCTACCGGGCCCCTTAATGGCGACCAACCATAGCAAGTCCATAGCAAGGTCAAAAGAGAAACCTTAAAGGGCGGGTGGGTGGGAAACAACAGCAGCTGCGCAGGCAAAAGAGGGGGATCCCGGGGCCACGCCTGCCTTAAATGAGGCAAGCCACACACCCCGAGCCAGCTGATTGGCTGGCTCAGGGTATGACGCGGCCCGAGGATTCCCCTGATTGCTCGGGGGCTGGACGCCAGCCTCCTCGCGCGTGCTGGGGCATGAAGCCCACAACACCACCTCCTCCTGATGTCAGAAGTGGCTTTGTACACATATGACTGCATATCATCTGATCCATGCACAGTAATTATTAAGTTTGCAGATGATACTACCATAATGGGCCTAATTACAGGCGGAGATGAAACAGCGTACAGGGGGGCGGTTCAAAAAGTATCTATATGGTGCTTAGGGAATAACTTGCACCTAAATATTAGTACAGTGCTGCCTCGCAAGACAAAAATAATCCGTTCGGCGAGTCTCTTTGTCTAGCGTTTTTTTTGTCTTGCGAAGCAACCCTATTAGCGGCTTAGCGGCTTAGCGCTATTAGCGGTTTAGCAGCTTAGCGGCTATTAAAGGCTTAGCGGCTTAGCGGCTTAGAAAAAGGGGGGGGGAGCGAAAAAAAAATCGCTAGACTCGCAAGACGTTTTCGTCTTGCGAAGCAAGCCCATAGGGAAAATCGTCTTGCGAAGCAACTCAAAAACGGAAAACCCTTTCATCTAGCGGGTTTTTCGTCTTGCAAAGCATTCGTCTTGTGGGGCACCACTGTAAGACAAAGGAGATAGTGTTGGACTTCCAGAGGAAGAGAGGGGAACCTGCGCCATTGTATATGGGGGGGGGCTGTGTGGAGAGAGTCTCCTCCTTTAAATTCCTGGGAGTTTACCTTAGTGAGGACCTCACTTGGAAAATCAACATAACTCAGGTGGTCAGAAAGGGCCAACAGAGACTCCATTTCCTCAGGGTCTTGCGAAAGAATAATGTTAAACAACAATTGATGAACTCCTTCTACCGGTCCACAATAGAAAGGGTCTTTTCATATTGTATCACAGTGTGGTATGCTGGCCGTTTACCTTCCCCCCAGAGCGGTACCTATTTATCTACTTGCACTTTGACGTGCTTTCGAACTGCTAGGTTGGCAGGAGCAGGGACCGAGCAACGGGAGCTCACCCCGTTGCGGGGATTCGAACCGCCGACCTTCTGATCGGCAAGCCCTAGGCTCAGTGGTTTAGACCACAGTGCCTATCTGCCCACAAACTTTCTGCAAATGACTCTGGGCAAAAAGGCTGTATGGATGTGATCCCTGGGTTCTTGTTTTTGTTATCCATTTTGTGTTTTTATATTTTGGTTTTATGTTGTGAACCTCCCTGAGACCTGTGGGTTTAGGTAAAGGTAAAGGGACCCCTGACCATTAGGTCCAGTCATGGCAGACTCTGGGGTTGTGGCACTCATCTCGCTTTATTGGCCAAGGGAGCCGGCGTACAGCTTCCGGGTCATGTGGCCAGTAGGAGTAAGCCGCTTCTGGCGAACCAGAGCAGCACACGGAAACGCCGTTTACCTTCCCGCCGGAGTGGTACCTATTTATCTACTTGTATTTGATGTGCTTTCGAACTGCTAGGTGAGCAGGAACAGGGACCGAGCAATGGTAGCTCACCCCGTTGCTGGGATTCGAACCACCGACCTTCTGATCAGCAAGTCCTAGGTTCTGTGTGGAAGAAGAAGAAGAAGAAGAAGAAGAAGAAGAAGAAGAAGAAGAAGAAGTCAGCTATAGCTGAGAAAATAACCCATAATGTAACGCTGCTGAAAGAAAAGTTAGAAAAATGGGTGCCTTTTATGCCATCTAGTGGGTGTTTGCTTTATATACGAGTGAAAATAGTCCACAAAATATTATACAAGCTGCATCTTGTGATCACCTATAGTCACAGATACACACTGGTCCTACTATTGGAATGCTTATTATCTGAAATCTCAGTTGTCCGAATGCAAAGAATTATACCCAAATCTTCCTATGTGAATGGCTGATTCAGATAGCCGAACAGCTGGAATTTCCCCACTTCCTTACTTGTTTGTGTTTTGCTGGTGGTGGCAGCTATTTTGAGCAGAAAGCATGGCATGAGAGAGAGTGACTGGACAAATCAGGGAGCAGGAGAGGCCAGACAAATTAGTTTTTCTGTTGTTTGCTTTTGCTGATTGGCTACAGCAGTTTGGGGCAGAAAGCAGGGGGGCGGGGAGAGAATGGAGAACTTACAGATTAGAAATGTTCCCATAGGAAATAATGGAAATATCAGCTCCTTCTGCAAATACTCACCTAATGGTTTCCTGGGAATGCATTGTGTTTGGAAAGCAAGGGAAGATGAACTTGCTATAGATGGATGCTTCTGTACAGCTCTGCTGGGCGAATCTGCACCCAGAGGAGGCTGTGATGGCTATCCTTCAGATATTTGAACATGGCTATCCTGCCGCCTCTCAGTCTTCTCTTCTCCAGACTTAACATACCTGACTCCTTCAACCATTCCTCATTGGGTTTCAGCTCTGTGTGGCGCCCCCTGGAGTTAAGTGACAAGGCTGCATCTCTCGCTCTCTTGCTAGGTGCACCCTTTGACCCAACACACTTCTTGAAACTCTGAAAAGTGGGGGGGGGGGGGGTTCATTCAGTGGCATAGTGTGGGTTTGCAGTGCCCGGGGCCGCACGGAGGGAGGGAAATGGACAGAGTACGCATGCACGTTCAACTGCCTAGTTGCGTATGTGTCACCCAGGAGATCACAGAGATAGGGAGAGGGAGAGTCATTCCCTTGTGCTGTTCACGGTCCGCTTTAGATGTACAGATCAATGCATAACAATATTACAAATTTTAGTGATTCATGGAAGTGAGAGCTGGACCATCAAGAAGGCTGATCGCTGAAGAATGGATGCTTTTGAATTCTGGTGCTGGAGGAGACTCTTGAGAGTCCCATGGACTGCAAGAAGATCAAACCTCTCCATTCTGAAGGAAATCAGCCCTGAGTGCTCACTGGAAGGACAGATCCTGAAGCTGAGGCTCCAAGACTTTGGCCACCTCATGAGAAGAGAAGACTCCCTGGAGAAGACCCTGATGTTGGGAAAGATGGAGGGCACAAGGAGAAGGGGACAACAGAGGACAAGATGGTTGGACAGTGTTCTCGAAGCTACAAACATGAATCTGACCAAACTGTGGGAGGCAGTGGAAGACAGGAGTGCCTGGCGTGCTCTGGTCCAGGGGGTCACGAAGAGGCGGACACGACTAAACGACTAAACAACAACATTACAAATTTGTCAAAAGGATTGGTCAAAATGCATACAGTTGTACCTCAGGTTACATACGCTTCAGGTTACAGACTCTGCTAACCCAGAAACAGTACCTCAGGTTAAGAACTTTGCTTCAGGATGAGAACAGAAATCATGCTCTGGCGGCGCGGCAGCAGCAGGAGGCCCCATTAGCTAAAGTGGTGCTTCAGGTTAAGAACAGTTTCAGGTTAAGAACGGACCTCCGGAACGCATTAAGTACTTAACCCGAGGTACCACTGTATTTTAAAACCAACAGTTGCCCCAATACAAAGCACAGAAACCCTCCCAGTGTAGCTCCCCTCCCCAATGCCCTATGTTTTTTGATCCCTCCTTTTCTTCCTTGCCTGCCCACCCCCTTTCCCAGCCCACTGTATATGGAGAGGATCAACTTGCTTCCTTCAGAGGCCGTTTCTCTAAAAGCTGAACTGCGGAACAATGTGGACCCTCCACTAGGCTGCTTGCCTTCTATCACTGTGCCATTGAGAGCGTGCTCACTTGGAATTTGGATTTTGGAACTCTGAAACTTGGATTACTGGATTAAAAGGATTTGATTTTTGCAAGAGACTGTTGGAAAAGTTGAAGAATGATTTTGGTCATTGTTTTAATTTAAAATCTGCAACAAATCCTTGGGATTTAGCCAAACAAGTGGCAAGAAGATATTGGAGGCCCTCTCAACTTAATCTGCTGTTGTTTACTAACAAATTGATTAACTCTTCTCTCTACCAGAACTCAACGTATTTTGACTTTATTTAGGGGGTAGATAGACAGATATGAAAATTATATGATTGACATTAAGTTTAAGGATTCTATTTCGGTTTTATATTGAACAAAAACAGTGCAAAAAATTAGAGGTTTTGGGGCATTTGATGTATTTGCTGAATTGTTGATATTTACTAGGTGGTGGGGAAAACAAATTATTGGCTGTTTTTTGTTGTTTTAACTTTCTTTATCTCTGAGAAAGTTACAAAGGAGAGGAGAAGGTAAAAATGTCGCACACTCAGAAAAAGATTGAAGGAGCAACACCAGGAGAGAGAAAGAGTTCGAGACAAGAACCTGAGTGGAAAGCAGATATTGTAAAGATGTTTTCAGAACTCAAGACGGATATAAAAAGTAGTGAGAAAAATATTGAAAGTAAATTGGGTCAGATGGAAACTAAACTAGAACAAATGGACAATAAAATTGATTTAACAGTGAACGAACTGAAAGATCAGATGAAAGAAATTGTTAAAAAAAATACTGAAATTGTTAAAAGAACACAGAATTTGGAAGAAGGAATGAAAAGGACAAAAGTAGAAATGAGAGAGGTTCGAAAGGAAGAGGAAAAAATTAGGGCAGAAATGTCGGAAGTGAATAGAACGCAGGAAGAGATTTGGGATGCAGTTGCGATGAACGAACTTCGGCAACGGGAATCTAACCTGAGATTAAGATCGGTGCCAGAAACCCTAGGAGAAAAGATCAAAGAAAAATTGACAGCAGAAATTGCCCAATGGTTGGATATGAAAATTGAAGAAGTGGAGAAAACGATACAAAACGCCTTCAGGATAAAAATAAGAATGACCAAAGCCAAAAAATTTCCTGGTGATTGTTTGATTATTTTTAAAGATAAGGAAATGAGAGATCTGATCTTGCAAAAAAACAGAGAAAAACGTCTAAATATCGATGGGAATTATATAATTATCTTCAAAGACGTGCCGGTGAGGTTGTTGAAAAAAAGAGATCGATACAGACAACTAGTACAAACATTGAAGAAAAATGGCATAGAATTCAAGTGGGAATTTCCAGAAGGAGTGACATTTACATATAAAGGGAAGAGGCACAGATTGACAAAATCAGAAGATGTGGAAAAAAAATTCAGAAGATATAAAGAACTGATCAGAGAAGGAGAAGTTGCAGAAGGGGCAGGAGCACGAGGTGAGGAGGGAGACTCGCTGGAGTTGGAGGAAGAACGAAGCAGAAAGGAAAAAAGGAGAGGAAGAGGAGAGGAACAGGATGAAGACGAAGAAAGTGAAGAAGATAAGGAGGAGAAAGGGAAGTAATAAGAAGGGAAAAAACATATAATTTACCGTATTTTTCGCTCTATAACACGCACCTGACCATAACACGCACATAGTTTTTAGAGGAGGAAAGCAAGAAAAAAATATTCTAAACAAAACAGTGGATGTATGATTTTTGTGGTTCATGCTGTGGCCACAAACGTGATCTGACGGTGAGTTTGGGGTAGCCCAATGCAAAAATCCTGTGGATCCATGTGGATCCATGCTTTGTAACCACATTTTTGCGCCATTGCAGCCCCATGAAACAGTGGGTGCGTGATTTTTTTGGTGCAGGCTGTAGCCATGGACATTTTATGTGATCTGATGGTGAACCTGGGGTGACCCAGTGCAAAAATCCTGAGGATCCATGTGGATCCGTGCTTTGTAACCACGTTTTAAGTAGGGAGGGAAGGAAAAGCATTCAAGGGACAAGGAGCATGCGTGGGGTGTGTAGAGAAGGATGTGGCTAATGATGCAGGCAAGCGGTTAAAGGGGAGAAGGAACACGCGTGGGGTGTGTAGAGAAGGATGTGGCTAATGATGCAGGAGAGGGATTTAAGGGGAGAAGGAACACGCATGGGGTGTGTAGAGAAGGATGTGGCTAATGATGCAGGCGAGCGGTTAAAGGGGAGAAGGAACACGCGTGGGGTGGGTGGAGAAGGATGTGGCTAATGATGCAGGAGAGGGATTTAAGGAGAGAAGGAACACGCGTGGGGTGTGTAGAGAAGGATGTGGCTAATGATGCAGGCGAGCGGTTAAAGGGGAGAAGGAACACGCGTGGGGTGGGTGGAGAAGGATGTGGCTAATGATGCAGGAGAGGGATTTAAGGGGAGAAGGAACACGCGTGGGGTGTGTAGAGAAGGATGTGGCTAATGATGCAGGAGAGGGATTTAAGGGGAGAAGGAACACGCGTGGGGTGTGTAGAGAAGGATGTGGCTAATGATGCAGGCGAGCGGTTAAAGGGGAGAAGGAACACGCGTGGGGTGGGTGGAGAAGGATGTGGCTAATGATGCAGGAGAGGGATTTAAGGGGAGAAGGAACACGCGTGGGGTGGGTGGAGAAGGATGTGGCTAATGATGCAGGAGAGGGATTTAAGGGGAGAAGGAGCTCGCGTGGGGTGTGTGGAAAAGGAGCTTTTCGGCGAGCTGAGAGGGGAGGGGGGGAGGGAAAGAGCACTGTTGCTTTAAAGGAGCCAACCAGACAGCAGCCACTTACAGCAGTGTAAGCAGCTCCTTTCCTCTCCCACTTTGCTCCTTCTCTCCCTCTTTGCTGCTTTACGCAGCTAATGGCGAATCCCCTGCAACCCAAGTCCTGCTCAGCGGATCAGCTGAGACGCTGAGAGAATCGTAATTTCCCTCTCTCCCTCATCCCGTGCCCTCCTGTCCCCAGCAGCCTTTTAAAAAACTTTTTTACTGGTTTTCACTGCGCTCGTGGCTCAGAGCCCTCCTGTGCCCTGCCGTCCCTCTGCAGCCTCATTGCTCCGTTTAGAGAGCGTTGCTAGCTGAGGCTGCAGCAGCTGTTGCTGGCTACGCGGCGCTTTTCCGGCTCCCTATGGCTCCCGTCTGTCCCTCCTTGCGTGTAAGCGGCTGCTGCCCGCTTTGCTGCCATGGCTCTCCTTCCCTCCCTCCCTCCCTCCTCGGCTCCTCCCCCTCCTCCTGGCTGTAAAGCAAGCAAAGCTTGCTTTGCTTGACTGACGGCAGCCATGGATCCAGTCGAGTGCATTCGCTCCTTAACACGCACAGGCATTTTCCCTTACTTTCTAGGAGCAAAAAAGTGCGTGTTTTGGAGCGAAAATTTTGACAGACATCATGGCTTTAAAATTATGGACATGGAATACAAATGGACTGAACGATAGGGAAAAAAGGAATAAAGTGTTACAACATTTAAAACAGAAGAATTTGGATATCATTTGTTTACAAGAGACTCACGTTAAAAGAGCACATAGAAAAATTTTGGTTAGTAAGAAATTGGGAAATGAATTTATTTCATCGGATAAAAGTAAGAAGAGAGGGGTGGTATTGTATATAAAAAGTAAACTAGAGGCACAACAATTATTCAAAGACGAAGAGGGAAGGATTATAGCAGTACAAGTTAATTGGCAAGGAGAAAAATTAATAATCATTGGAGTCTATGCACCAAATGGAAGTAAAGCTGAATTTTTCAAAGGACTGGAGGAGAAGTTATTCGAATACCTGGACCAGAAAATAATAATAATGGGAGATTTGAATGGGGTGGTTTCAATGGAAATGGACAGACTGCGGGCTAAAGGCAAATCGAAAGAAGGGAAACTACCAAAAACTTTTTTTGATATGGCGGAAAACTGTAACTTGGTGGACATTTGGAGACTGAGGCACCCGTTAGAAAAACAATTTACTTTCTATTCAGAAGTAAATCAAGCGATGTCTCGAATTGATCAGATTTGGGTTTCTGGTGAATTAACTACAAGAATATTGAAGATTGAGATTCAACCCAAAGTACTATCAGACCACAACGCGGTTAAAGCCATTTTAAAAGGGAATGAAGAAAGATCTTTCAGGTGGAGACTAAATGAAAGCCTCTTGGATGATCAAAAAATTGTGGATAGGGCTAAGAAATGTTTGACGGACTATTTTGTGAATAACTCTAACAAAGGAACGAAGACGAGTACGGTTTGGGACGCCAGCAAGGCAGTAATGAGGGGATTTTTTATTCAACAAAATTCAATTAAAAATAGAATGAGAGAAAAAGGGAAGAAAGAAATTTTAAAACAAATAATGGAAAATGAAAAGAAATTGACTATAAGACCAAATGAGGAGAAGGTTAAACAGAGTATAAAAATACTCCAGACACAATTTGCAAGGATAATTAATAAAGAAGTGGAATGGAACATAAGAAGAATGAAGCAAAAGCATTTTGAATTCGCAAATAAATCTGGGAAATGGCTTGCGTGGCAAATTAAAAAGAGGAAGGAACAAAGCACGATTAATAAAATTAAAATAGAAGAACAAGAGATAGAGAACCCGAAGGGAATAAGGAAAGGATTTGTGGACTTTTACAAGGATTTATATAAAAGAAAAGAGAAGCTTAACATTAAGACAATAGAAGAATATCTGAAGAAGAAAAAGGTGCAAAAGATATCAGAAAGTAACAAGAACAAATTGAACGAACCAATAGGATTGGAAGAGATTTCAAGGGCAATAAAGGACTTAAAAAGCGGAAAGGCACCAGGGCCGGATGGATTCAGTGCAAGGTATTACAAAGAAATGAAACACATCCTACTTGTACCGCTGAAAGAAGTAATGAATAGGATATTGGAAAAAGGAGAAATACCTGAAACATGGAAAGAAGCATACATAACGTTAATTCCCAAGCAAGATTCAGATTTAATGCAAGTCAAAAATTATAGGCCAATTTCATTATTGAATAATGATTATAAAATGTTTGCAAATATCCTAGCAAATAGGTTGAAAAAGGTACTAAATGAAATGATACATAAGGATCAAGCAGGATTCCTCCCCGGTAGACAAATGAAAGATAACATAAGAAATGTAATCAATATAATTGAATATCTGTCTAGCGGGAAGGAAAAACAAGCTATGTTGATTTTTGTGGATGCTGAGAAGGCCTTTGATAATATCTTTTGGGAATTTATGTTAAAGAATTTAGAACATATGGATGTGGGCCAATCCTTTATGAGTGGTATACAGGTGATATATTCAGAACAGAGAGCAAAACTAATTGTAAATAATGTTATAACAGAAAATATTGCCATTACGAAAGGTACAAGACAGGGATGTCCGTTGTCACCGTTGTTATTCATATCGGTCCTGGAGGTTTTCCTAAGAACAATAAGAAACAACGAAAAGATAAAAGGTGTAACAGTGGGTGGCAATCAATATAAGGTTAAAGCCTTTGCTGATGACTTAGTCATAACTATAGAAGATCCTATACAGAGTGTTCAAGAGGTGTTAGAAGAAATTGAACATTTTGGTCAGGTGTCAGGTTTTAAACTAAACAGGAAAAAAACCAAAATAATGGTTAAAAACTTAGATCAAGAAGTTATAGAAGAAATACAGCAACAAACAGAAATGGAAGTGGTTAAAAAAGTAAAATATTTAGGGATTACGTTAACTCCCAGGAATATTGACCTATTTCAAAATAATTATGTACCTATCTGGAACAAAATTAAATGTGATTTAGATGTATGGACAAGGATGAGATTATCGTTATGGAGAAGAACTGCAACGATAAAAATGAGTGTGCTACCAAAAATGTTGTTTCTGTTCCAAACGATACCAATAATTAAAGGTGTGAAAATATTTAAAGAATGGCAAAGAACAGTGTCAAGATATATCTGGCAGGGCAAAAAGCCAAGAATTAAATTTAAGATATTGACAGACGCAAAAGAAAGAGGAGGCTTTGCCCTGCCAGACCTAAAGTTATATTATGAAGCTTCATGTCTTTGCTGGTTGAAAGAATGGATAAAATTAGAGAACACAGAATTGTTGGATTTGGAAGGATATGACAACAGATTTGGGTGGCATGCGTATTTATGGTGTGATAAGAACAGAATGCATAAAGGTTTTGAAAACCATATTTTTAGAGGAACGTTAATTGAAGTGTGGAATAGGTACAAAAATCTATTAGAGCCTAAAATCCCAATGTGGCTGTCGCCATTGGAAATAATGAGTATGAAAAAAGTCAACATGACAGGGAACTGGGTCACATATGAAAATCTGATAATTAAAGAAGGAGATAAGTGGAATTTGAAACCATATGAAGAGGTTAAAGGAAAGGTGAATGATTGGTTGCAATATTTTCAATTGAATGCAATGTTTAAAAAAGAGATGAAAGAAAAAGGTTTTTCAGGAAAAAAATCAAGGTTTCATCAAGAAATCTTGAATAGTGATGTAAAAATATTGTCAAAAATGTATAAATTATTACTTGAATGGCACACAAAAGATGAAGAAGTAAAAACAGTTATGATTCAATGGGCCAAAGATTTTGGTTATAATATACAATTAGAGGAGTGGATAAAACTATGGAAAGAGGGAATGAAATTCACCACATGTACTACGATAAAGGAAAATGTTATGAAAATGGTATATAGATGGTATATAACTCCTGTGAAACTTGGAAAGATGTTTAAAGTTAGTAATAAATGTTGGAAATGTCAAGAGAAAGAAGGAACATTTTATCATATGTGGTGGGAATGTAAGAAAGTGAAATGCTTTTGGGAAATGATTTACAATGAGATGAAAAAAATGATGAGATATACTTTTGTAAAGAAACCAGAAGCATTGTTACTTGGTATAGTAGGGAAGGATGTTGAAAAGAAAGATGTGAAGTTATTTAGATATGCAGTAGCAGCAGCCAGAATTTTGTTGGCCCAAAAGTGGAAACAGGAAGAAACACCAACGAGGGAAGAATGGAGAATGAAACTGATGGAATACGCAGAAATGGATAAATTAACTGGAAAAATTAGAAACCAACGCGATCAGAGATTCACCGAGGACTGGAATAAATTTACAGAGTATATGAAAACTGTGTGTGACCAGGAAATAACGCTTGTTGGATTTCAGGAAGCTCTGTGGAAAAAAAATAAACTGGAATGTCGCTTAAAAGAGAAGATAAAATAGGGATTGTCAAAGTGCAACATAAATGTATGAAATGTGAGAAGTTGTGATAAATATGAAAATTGTCAGATAGGCTGATGGAAGTCTAAAAGAATGTATAAGTTAAATTAGATTTTTAATTGTAAATGGATTGGTTATTGGAAATCTGAATAAAAATTAATTGTAAAAAAAAAAAAAGAGAGAGAGCGTGCTCACTTATGGCTTATGTGTGTGGTACGGAAGCTGTACTACCCAGGACAGGATGGGGTTGTGCAGAGTTGTTAAGGCAGCAGAGAGCATTGTTGGCTGCCCACTCTCCACCTTAGAGCAGATTTATGCCACAAGGTGCCATAGGAAGACACTGGACATAGTAAAAGATCCATCGCATCCTGGTCACTGTCTCTTCGAGCTTCTGCCCTTGGGACGGAGATACAGGACGATGAAGACAAGAACGAATGGGAAGCCTGGACTTTGAAAGTCATCTAATCTTCCTTGCTGTACTATACTGTATTGTTTTAATTAGTGTTTTTATGGAGCAGTCAAGTAATTTCGTTGTCCCCGAGAGGGGGCAATGACAATAAATATATTATTATTATTATTATTATTATTATTATTATTATTATTATTATTATATAGGGACCTTTGGGAATTCCTGGATTCTGCTTCTGACCTGTCTTGGCTGGCTCCCTTCATACGTTGACCTCGGGGGGCAAGTCACAGCTCCAGCTCCAAAGGAAAGTGGTGGCCTTGGCCCTTGAGGGACAACAGCACGGGGAAGTCACCCCATCAAAGATCACCTGCCCTCTGGTCCTTGGGACAGGAGACTTTTGCTGCCTCCTTGCAGAATTATTTTTGCATATTTCAGAGAGGTCTTTTGGGTCATTTGGAGGTGGGGGAGGGAGAAGGAGGTGGGGGGGGAGAGAAATGTTTGGAAGCTCCTTCATTTGCCCAGAAGGTTCCCTTCTACAGAAATGTGAATGGTCCAGTTCTGGGGCAAGAGACCATTTATTTGTGCTCTAGCCAACTATCAAAACAAGAATTCCTTCATTGGTATTTTGAAACACCAAGTGGTCAGATTTATCTCAAGTTTACTTGCAGCTTACAGGCATTTTGGAGTTGGCTGTTTCTTTTTATTGCCCAAGTGACATTCTCTAAACCTCTCCCTGCAGCATATCAGCCATCTGGGTCAACATTTTCTGACCCTTAAAGCGCACCGTGCAAAGAAACTGAGGGCTCCCTATCTGATAATTTGAGGTTGGCTATCTTCATGCTACGGGACGCGGGTGGCGCTGTGGGTAAAACCTCAGCGCCTAGGACTTGCCGATTGCATGGCAATCCCTGCGGCGGGGTGCGCTCCCGTCGTTCAGTCCCAGCGCCTGCCAACCTAGCAGTTCGAAAGCACCCCCGGGTGCAAGTAGATAAATAGGGACCGCTTACTGGCGGGAAGGTAAACGGCGTTTCCGTGTGCTGTGCTGGCTCGCCAGAGCAGCTTCGTCACGCTGGCCACGTGACCCGGAAGTGTCTGCGGACAGCGTTGGCTCTCGGCCTATAGAGTGAGATGAGCGCACAACCCTAGAGTCTGGCAAGAGTGGCCCGTACGGGCAGGGGTACCTTTTCCTTATCTTCATGCTGACATGCAGCCATGCTTCATGGTGACAGCAGCCACAAAATTAAAAGACGCCTGCTTCTTGGGAGAAAAGCAATGACAAACCTAGACAGCATCTTAAAAAGCAGAGACATCACCTTGCCATCAAAGGTCCGTATAGCTAAAGCTGTGGTTTTCCCAGTTGTGGTGTATGGAAGTGAGAGCTGGACCATAAAGAAGGCTGATCGCCAAAGAATTGATGCTTTTGAATTATGGTGCTCACTGGAAGGACAGATCCTGAAGCTGAGGCTCCAATACTTTGGCCACCTCATGAGAAGAGAAGACTCCCTGGAAAAGACCCTGATGTTGGGAAAGATGGAGGGCACAAGGAGAAGGGGACGACAGAGGACGAGATGGTTGGACAGTGTTCTCGAAGCTACCAGCATGAGTTTGACCAAACTGCGGGAGGCAGTCGAAGACAGGAGTGCCTGGCGTGCTCTGGTCCAGGGGGTCATGAAGAGTCAGACACGACTAAACGACTAAACAACAACAACAACATCCCGTCATCCTAAGATCTCTGGGCGGTCCATGGAATAAAATACAAGATAAGAACACAAGTAAATTATTAAAGCTAAACAGTGAAACAATACCCCCACTTCCCACAGGCACATATTAAATGGCTGTAGAATATCAATCAGCCAAAGTTTTGGTTGAAAAGAAACGTTTTCACCTTGTGCCTAAAATATATATAGTGAAGGCACAAGGCAAACCTCCCTGGGGAGAGCATTCCGCAGCTGCAGAGCTACTGCAGAAAAGGCCCCGTTCTCATGTTGCCACCGTCCAGCCCTCTCGCGGAGGAGGCAGACAAAGAAGGGCCTCAGATGATGAACACAAAGTCCAGGATAGTTTGTATGCAGAGAAGCGGTCCTTGTACAACCTCCTAGTGGGCACAAAATGGACCCTTGTGCAGTTGTGCCAATATCATCGCAGAGCTATCTCTATCCAAATCTCCTAGGGTCCAGGTGTTGTGGCAAACTGAAATTCTGAAGTGCAAAGCTAACCCAGGTTTGGAAACAACAGCAAGTACCAACAGTAGAAGAATGGCGACAGAAGGTAATGGAATGTGCAGAAATAGCTAGATTAACGTGGGAAATTCGACAACAGGGTGATGAAACATTTCAAAAAGAATGGGGAAAATTTATGTCATACATAGGAAGGATAAGGTGAAATAGTGCAGTGTTTCCCAACCTTTTTTGGGCAAAGGCACACTTGTTTCATGAAAAAAATCTCGAGGCACACCACCATTACAGCCCCGTGACGTCAGCGCGCAGCGTCACGCCGGGAGGGACATGAATTGCTAGCAAATTACATAATCACCTCCTTGAGGGCTGGCTCATCTTCTCCGAAGGCAGAACCCCATTAATTAACAGCACAGACTCACACCATAGCCAAGACGAGGGGGGAAAACCTCAGTCATGCACAGTCATGCACATGTGGGGGCTAAATGAGGACGAAGACCGGGCAGAGAGCAGGGTTCAAATCACCCCACCTGGCCAGGACAATCCCTGGGTGCTCCCTTGGGCCACTCGCCTGACCCACCTCGCAGGGCTGTTGTTGCGAGGATAACACGGGGAGAACCACGCGCGCCCCCGGGAGCTCCTTGGAGGAGAAAGCGGGCGATGAATGCAATGCACGAAATATATGAGAGGCGACCAGGTTTTGCAGGTGAGGGGCCCCCGCCAGCCTCCGCTTCCAACACCCGGCGCAACGACGCCGAAGTTTCCCCCCGGGCTCGGCTCGGGGAGCAGCGCTGCTCCCCCCCCGGCTCCCCTTCGCCCTCCCGGCTCTCTCTGCCGCCCACTGGGGACCCCCCTCACCTGCCAAGTCCGGAGCGCCGGTGGAAGTTGCATGCATGCATGCAGGGCGCCACGTTGCCATTGCATTGCACTGCACTCCATGCAACGCCTGCACGCATGCATTGCCTTGCACGCCCGCCAAGGGGTCTCCCCGCGGTCTGATGCGTCCCCTCCGGCGCGGATGCAGCATTGCAAAAATAAAAAAACCCCGACGCAGCCCTACCTGGGGGGCAGCCTCCGCCTCCGCCGCTCCGCCTCCACGGGGATCCCCGGGCTCCATCCTGCCGCCCGATCTCCGGGGGGCGCAGGCAGGCTGCGCGGGGTCTGCGCAGAAGAGCCCCTGCCTGCCCGGCCGCCGCCGCTGCGCTCATTCCATGGCCGGGAGAAGAGCGCTTCAAACAAAACGCCCGGCCCGCCAGGCCACGCTGGGAAACGTAGTTCGTGCACCCCGCGCGGGCGCGGAGCCCAAGGGCGAGGGGACTACGGATCCCGGCAGCCCCCGCGCCGGGGACGGAGGGGGAGAGGCCGGGTGCAGGGATGGAGGGACGGGTGGGCGAGCGAGTGAGTGAGTGGCAGCCGCCAAGCCTTGGCCGAGAGCCAGGAAGGGCCTCCCCGGAGGAGGAGGAGGAGGAGGGAGGTGCAGAGCGTGAGGGAGGGAGGGAACCCCAGGGGTCATCTAGTGACGGCGCCCCAATCGAAAATTTGACTTTAAAAAAAAATCTTTCAATTTTTTAATTTTTCCCGCGGCACACCAGGCAACATCTCGCGGCACACTAGTGTGCCGCGGAACAGTGGTTGGGAAACACTGAAATAGTGAAACCAGCAGAACTGAAATAAACCTCATAATGTGAAATACAAAGAAAATTTCTGGATAAAGAAAATAACAAAAAGTAAAATGTACAATGTGATCAATGTAACCAATGGTAGTTGTAAATGGATATAGACAGACAATAGGAATTATATATACAGGAGGATTTATTTGACTATAGACACTCTATGGACAAATACAAAAGAAGAACAACACAGTGGTACCTCGGATTAAGTACAGTCATACCTCGGGTTAAATACGCTTCGAGTTGAGCGTGTTTGAGTTGCGCTCCATGGCAACCCAGAAGTAACGGAGTGCGTTACTTCTGGGTTTCGCCACTTGCGCATGCGCAGACGCTCAAAATGACATCACGCGCATGCGCAGAAGCGGCAAAAAGCGACGTGCGCGTGCGCAGATGTGCCATCACTAGTTATGTTTACCTCTAGATGCGAGCGGGGCTCCCGAACGGATCCCGTTCATATCTAGAGGTACCACTGTACTTAATTCGTTCCGGAGGTCCGTTCTTAACCTGAAACTGTTCTTAACCTGAAGCACCACTTTAGCTAATGGGGCCTCCTGCTGCTGCCGCGCCGCCAGAGCACGATTTCTGTTCTCATCCTGAAGCAAAGTTCTTAACCCGAGGTACTATTTCTGGGTTAGCGGAGTCTGTAACCAGAAGCGTATGTAACCTGAAGTGTATGTAACCCGAGGTACCACTGTAATATACAAAACGGATGAAGACAATGAGAAAAAGTTAGATGCGATATAAAAGGCCAGAAGAGGGAAGGAGGGAAGTTGGCTCTGGGAAGCAGGTGTAAATGTGAAATGTAATACCTCTTGTTACGTTCGGTTCGGGTTATGTCTTTTCAGGATGCGTCCTGTGGCGACTCGGAAGTACCAGAAAGGGTTACTTCTGGGTTTCACCGCTCGTGCATGCGCAAATGCTCAAAATGACATCACACGCATGCGCGCAGAAGCAGTGAATTGCAACCGGCACACGCGCAGATGCGGGTTGCATTCTGCTCATGTTGCGAACGGGACTCTGGAACGGATCCCGTTCGCATCCAGAGGTACCACTGTACAATATGCGTCTGTGGAGTGTGCAAATGAAAACCTATAAAGAATATTATGAGGAAGAAAAATAGAAATTCTGAAGTTCATTGGCTCTACACAACGACCTCTGTAGACATGCCTCTTCTAAGGCTGTGCAACGGAAAACAAGGCTGTCCTTTTGGTTTTAATACCAAACCAGTGGTCTGTCCCCCTCCAGTGCTTCCCTGCCTGCTCTTGTGTTGCCATCCTCTGGACCTCTTGTGGAGGCAGCACATGAAGAAAGGCATCAGATGATGACCACAGGGTCTAAGTCAGTCTGTATGGGGAGAGGCAGTCTTTCAGATATTGCAGTCCAGAACCATCAAAGGCTTCATAGGGGAAATCCACCACTTTAAATTGGGCCCGGAAGCTAATTGGCAGCCAGTGCTCTCATTGGCCTTATCTGCAAACTGTCTTGGTGCAGTGAACAACCTTGCCACCAAATTCTGCACCAGCTGAAGCTGATTTGCAGATAATACCTATCTGCACAAAAGGGCTTGGACTATATTATTCCCTGCAAATGACTATTCATGAGGCATTTTTAAAAACCTGTACTCTACCTGGGACATTAGACACTGGATTAATAAGAATCATTCATGTTGATGTACAATCTGATGCTTGCTATGCGAGTGTGGATGTTATGTTATATACACATCTTTGCCATACACACACACACACACACAAACATACACATGGTGGATGCTCAGGTTGCGAACGTGATCTGTGAGGGATGCATGTTTGCAACCCGCAGTGTCCGCAACCCACAGCTGCACGCCTGTGCACACGCGGGTTGCGATTCAGCACTTCTGCGCATGCGCAAACCATGATTTAGCGCTTCTGCACATGCGCGACCACCAAAACCCAGAAGTAACCCGTTCCAGTACTTCCGGGTTTCGGCGGTCCGTAACCCAAAAAAAAAAACGCAACATGAAGCACCTGTAACCCGAAGTATGACTGTAATGTTAGATGCATTCTACAACCATGGCAGAGGAAGGAAATTCCACAAATGGAAACAGAGATAATGGAGGAGCTTCAAAAGAAAGGATGAGGGCATAGGATGGTTAACCTGCTCTGGCCCTTTACATGTTGAAGAATGTCCCCTCTTTTGTCAGTCGGGTGGCCAAGGTAGGTGACAATGGGACTCTGTTTCTCCAAGACACCTGATCACCTTCAGAGGGGAATGGCACACATTTCATAAAAACGTGGGACACTGAAAAAGCCAACCAGCATGGGAGAGATGTCAATCTTTTCAGGAGGGATGGGAGATTTGAAGCGGAAGTTCTGCAGGATGCTGGTGAAGAAGAGGAAAAGTTCCGTTCGGGCCAGATGTTCTCCAAAGCAATAGCGCTTCCCTAGGAAAGAGGAGGAAGGTGAATATGGGCTTTCACAGTGCTGTTATAGACAGTTAAGGAGTGTCTGGGAATGGAAGGGGACTCACCAGCAGAGAAAGGCATAAAAGCCTTATTCCTCTTGAACTGCCCATTCTTATCCAGGAAATGTTGGGGGTCAAACACATCTGGTCTTGCAAAATGTTTGGGGTCTTTCAGCACAGACCCGAGCATGGGAAAAACTTCAGTCCCCTGAACAAGAAACAGAGAGAAATGAGAAGAGATGGGAGAAATGGAAGATTCTTCTGGGTGACAAGAAATCATTTTGAGATTTGGAGGAGCAAATCCTGCTATCTACCACCAGGCCCAGTAGTGTACTGGTCAGTTCTGTGCTGCAGAAAATTATCATGGCGGCCCTCATAGCCACGCACCTCTGAGGAGAGTCCCCAAATGCAGGCAACTGTGATGGTCCATTGGCCTCCCTCCAGTACTAATATTCAGAAGATGATGATGACAATGATTATTAAAATGTGCTGTTTATGTGGCCTTCCCACAGATATCTGGTTGGTAATAACTTTGCCTTCATGAAGTTAAATTAACAGCTACTCCATGTGAAAAATACCGTAGCTTTTGGAGAGTTAGAACTAAGCCACCTTTCAGCCTCATAAGAAAACCCACCACCACTCCTTTGGGGAAGAAGGCACCAAGAGAAATGGGCCTAATGTAGTGTCATCTGGCTGGGCTCTGTCGGAGGTTCCGTACAACTGAGCTGTAATAGCTCTCCTCCTCGTCGCATCTTCCTAATCCATCAGGCTCTCCTCCTCCAATGGTGATTAATGACCTAAGCCTCTGATGAGGCTTCAGGCACGCTGCTCCATTACTCAGAGTATCCAAACAGTAGAAGGAGCCAAGAAATGTGTGCTACATCGCTACATTTATTTCTAACTATGCAGGACAGAAAAGAATATGCATTTGCTCTCTGTGAGAGTCAGTGAACAACTGGAACAAAGAAACAGGAAACCAGTAACATCAACATCCGTCTCCCGTGAGACTTCCAACAGTCTGGAATGTAAACAGAGTCTTGTGACTCCAAAAACTGCACAGTGGCATAACAGAAATCTAACAGGCTCTTCTGGTCTTATTTTGGATTTGACTCTTATAACCCTAGAGCGGTGATGACAGATAGGTCAGGGACAGAGGTACCTAAGGGAATTTTGCTGGCCTTCAAAATATGTCTGGAGATTGTACTGAATGGCAGAGTCTTCGTCTCAGGAATTAATAGAACCACAATACCTTGGGAATGGTGTATCCCCGGAACTGGGTATCACGGGTCACACGTCTTACTACGCCTGTTGGGACCAGATCTGAGAATCTCTGGATCTCGTGGATCACAGCATCCGTATAGGGCATCAGGGGACGGTCATCCATGTTGGGAATGCGATTCAGGCCAATCACACGTTCAATCTCTTCGTGGACTTTCTCTGTTGAGAAGTCAGCAAGATGTGACCAAAAGTGCCATTTGCACCTTCAGGGAACTAAACAAGGATCCCAGCTCATAGCTGGGAAAACAAAGAGGGACCATGCCATAGAAAGGCAAGGACACACCTCTCCACCCTCCTTTCCAGCCCCTTCTCCATTCACCTTCGATCTCTGGGTATTTCAGTAGAAGCAGGAAGCCATAGCGCAAGGTGGTGCTGACCGTTTCTGTGCCAGCGAAAAAGACATTGAGGGCTGTCATAACAAGATTCTCTTGGAAGAACTCTGTGTTTGGGTTTTCCTTTTCCTAGCCGGAAGAAAAACGAGAAAAGAGGATGTTTCACTTATAACTTAGTAAAGGTAAAGGGACCCCTGACCATTAAGTCCAGTCATGGAGGACTCTGGGGTTGCAGCGCTCATCTCGCTTTATTGGCTGAGGGAGCCGGCGTACAGCTTTCGGGTCATGTGGCCAGCATGACTAAGCCGCTTCTGGCAAACCACAGCAGCTCACAGAAACGCCGTTTACCTTCCCGCCGGAGCTGTACCTGTCTATCTACTTGCACTTTGATGTGCTTTCAAACTGCTAGGTTGGCAGGAGCAGGGACCGAGCAACGGGAGCTCACCCCGTCACGGGGATTCGAACCGCTGACCTTCTGATCGGCAAGTCCTAGGCTCTGTGGTTTAGACCACAGCGCCACCTGACTGCCTCCTTTCTATGAAGCTCTCTCTCCCCTACTGATTGGCTGAGGGGGAAGGAACAGTCCTAGGCTCTGTGGTTTAGACCACAGCGCCACCTGACTGCCTCCTTTCTATGAAGCTCTCTCTCCCCTACTGATTGGCTGAGGGGGAAGGAACAGTCGTGGAGTTCTGAAAAGCAGCCTAACGGTTGTGTAGGAAACAGATGGCTGGGTGGAGTGGGAGGGAGCAACCACACAGTCCCTTTGTGCAGAAAGGCTACAGAGGCAAAGGAGAAGTCCTGCTGAATCAGGCCCATCTAGGCCAACATCCTGTTCTCACAGCAGCCAACCAGATGATCCACTGGGAAGGAGGGTCTGAGCACAAGAGCCCTCTCCCCTCCCGTGGTTTCCAAAAACCGGTATTAAGAAGCATGGTTGCAACCAAGCCATGGAGAGTAGGGCACAGCCATGCTGGCCAGGAGCCTTCAATAGAACTCTCCTCATCAATGTGTTGAATCTTCTTTTAAAGCCATCCAAGTTTCAAAACTTGGATCTGAAGCTCAACATTGGTCTGAAGCTCAACATCAAAAAAACGAAGATCATGGCCACTGGTCCCATCACCTCCTGGCAAATAGAAGGGGAAGAAATGGAGGCAGTGAGAGATTCTACTTTCTTGGGCTCCATGATCACTGCAGATGGTGACAGCAGCCACGAAATTAAAAGACACCTGCTTCTTGGGAGAAGGGCAATGACAGGCCTAGACAGCATCTTGAGAAGTAGAGACGTCACCTTGCCAACAAAGGTCCATATAGTTAAAGCCATGGTTTTCCCAGTAGTGATGTATGGAAGTGAGAGCTGGACCATAAAGAAGGCTGATCGCCGAAGAATTGATGCTTTTGAATTATGCTGCTGGAGAAGACTCTTGAGAGTCCCATGGACTGCAAGAAGATCAAACGCATCCATTCTTAAGGAAATCAGCCCTGAGTGCTCACTGGAAGGACAGATCGTGAAGCTGAGGCTCCAGTACTTTGGCCACCTCATGAGAAGAGAAGACTCCCTGGAAAAGAGCCTGATGCTGGGAAAGATGGAGGGCACAAGGAGAAGGGGACGACAGAGGACGAGATGGTTGGATAGTGTTTTCAAGGTTACCAGCATGAGTTTGACCAAACTGCGGGAGGCAGTGGAGGACAGAGGTGCCGGGCGTGCTCTGGTCCATGGGGTCACGAAGAGTCGGACATGACTAAACGACTAAACAACAACAACAAGTTTCAAAATTTCCCTGGTTGAAACAGGGTCTACAAAGTTTCCTTACACAGAAATTGACCATAGTACTTAGAAGAACATAATCTTACCTGCTGCATTTTCACTAGGAAGCAATCAATGAAATCCCGAGGGTTGTTGGGGTCCAGGGTCTCCTTGTTGGCTTTTATCTTCCTCACAAAGAACTCTTTCATGAGCAAGAGCTTCTTGAAGGCTTTCTCTTGTGGGCCAGGCAGGTGCTGCATGATACCCGAGAACATTTCGTAGAGCTGCGTGTGATGGGTTTGGAGGAATCCAGAGTTAGTGGGAGGAAGAGAGAGAACAGATATTGACTTGAGATTGATTTTTGGGGCAGGCAGAAGCAGGAGTTCCTCTTTCACTTGGTTCCTCTGAGCTCCGCACAGAAACAACTTGGTACCAAGTGCTGACTAAGCTATAAACCTGTCACAGACACAGCTTCAGGGCTTGACTTCCCCTTTGTGATGGACAAGGATGTAGTGAGGACAAGGATGAAGAGGAATCAGAGGGTGTGCTTGAAACAACATTGTAAAGTTGCTCCAGGCAGAGCCTGACCAAAGAGCAAGGCAGATCAGGAGTTGCAGCACCATGGAGAGCTCAGAGTGAAAAGCTTGTTCCAACAAATGTTGACACTATTCTTAAGCCTCTCCCAGGTTCTGGCCCCTTGTGGAGAACTTAGTTTCTTAAGATAGGCACTTGTCCTCTCTTTATGTGTGATTGTATTTTTAATATTTTGTTGGAAGCTATCCAGAGGGGCTGGGGAAACCCAGCAAGATAGGCGGGGTATAAATAAATAAATAAACATTATTATTATTATTATTATTATTATTATTATTATTATTATTATTATTATTATTATTATTTCATGGTCTCATGCTTGGTGGAGTTCCTGTGCTTCTGGATTTGTGATGTACTGGGGGGCGGCATTTGGTTCGGGCGTGAAAGGCACCCGTGATAATTCTGGTCCAGGCTGTGGTGGTATGGAAGAATATAATGCGGCCCTTTGTTAGTCACCATCACTCACACCCCTGAATGCGATCTTGCTCCTTAGTTGGTGATGCTGCAGCTTCTGATCGGTCTTTTTATTTTATTTTAGTTTAATTTTTTTATTCAAAATTAAAACAAAACATATTATCCAGAAACATATCATCCTTATTTCCCCCCCTATTTTTCCTTACACTTCCAACATATATTTGAACTAGTTTTATACATTTTCCCTAACTGCATTGGTGTTGTGTACCATTTGTACATAATCTTCGTGTAATTCTCCTTCAATAGGGAACAATCTGTAAATTTTAAATCAGTTTTCCATAATTTTTCCCAATCTTCCATCATAATATTGTGACCTACATCTTGTGCCCATTTAATCATATGATTTTACCTCTTCATCTTTTGTCTCCCATTCTAATAGTATGCTATATGCGGCCTTCAGTAGTTTCACTTTCCCTTCAATCACTTCCGTTTGAAACCTAGATCTTGTGTAACTGAATCCTTTCTTACTGTCTTCTTTATGTGTTTCATATAGTTGTCGATAATGCAACCAACTCTGAAAGTGGTCTTTGATCTCAACGTAATCTCTTAATTTCCATTTTCCATCATGGTCCTTTAATAAATCAACATATGTGAGCCGTTTTCCTTTCTTTCCAAGTGGTTTGAGCAGTAATGCTTCATGTGGTGTAAGCCACCACGGGTCTTTTGTTCCAATAAGTTTTTGTATCTCTCCCATACTCTCATTAGTGATTTCCTGATTATATGGTTGTAAAAACTTCTATGAACCTTCGCTTTCCCGTACCATAAGTATGCGTGCCAGCCAAATCTGTTGTCATGTCCTTCTAGTTCTAATGCCTCTTGCTTATCCAATCTCATCCAGTCCCTGATCCATACCAAACAAGCAGATTCATAATACAATTATGCTTCTGGTGGGTCTTGACCACTGCTGGACATGGGGGTAATGACAGAGCCCCACACAGAGCTGGCTGTCCTGCGTACCACGCCTTCAGCAGATCAAGACAAATAGCATTATTCACAAACGCACAATAGAAGTTCTCCCCGTCCCCTCCAATTTACCTGTCCCCAAGAGCTGGAAACAAACTGGTAGGTTTCCTGCATAGTGGTGAGCAAGGAGAGGAATTCCTCATCTTTATATTCAAAGCGGTTGCCAAAGATGATGGAGCTGATGACGTTAGACACAGAGCGGCTCAGGATGTAGGTGGGGTCAAAGGGTGCACCTAGAAAGAGAGACCCCTCCCCGTCAAGTCACTCAGCCCAGGAACAAGTCAAGGCTACTATTGACCTGCAAAGCTGTCCAGTCCTTGCCTTATCCATGTTATGGGTTGAAATCTAGGCCTCAAGCATGACACAGAAAACCTCACCGGAGTTGACCTTATGTCCATCTTAAGATGATGGGAGTGGTAGAAAACCACCTGAGCTAAAGGCCTCCAGGGAAAGTGCAGGACAGGACCATTTGGACCTGGGTTTGTGGTGGTGGGAGAAGGGCTCTCATACGGAGGATGGAGTAAGCTCATTTTCTGCTGCTCCAGAGGGTAGGCTACATGTTGCAGATTTTTTAGCTGTGATTCCTGAATTGCAGGGTGTCAGGGAGCTGGCAGGGAAGGCTCTGGAGCTGGAGGAGGAGGAGGGATGGGAGCCTGTAAAAGAGGCAGGAGTAACAGAGGGTGGAGATCAAGGGGAAGGCACTCAGGTGGAGGGAAGCCTCCCTGATGTTAGCGAGCAGTAACACCTCTCTACCAGCTCAGGCACAGAGGGAGAGGCAATGCCAGTTCCTTCCGTGCAGGACCGGAGAGGGTTAAAACACAGGGAACAAAGAAGGTGTTTGGGATTGCCTAAGCTTCTTTATATGCCTGTTGTCTTTGTCCATGGAGTTTTCTTGGCAGGGATACTGGAGTGGCTTGCCGGTTCCTCCTCCAGGTGGATCACGTTTGGTCAAAACTCTCCACTATGACCTGTCCGTCTTGGGTGGCCCTGCACGGCATGGCTCATAGCTTCTCTGAGTTATTCAAGCCCCTTCGCCACGGCAAGGCAATGATCAAACTGCCAGAGGCAGTGGAAGACAGGAGTGCCTGGCGTGCTCTGGTCCAGGGGGTCACGAAGAGTCGGACACGACTAAATGACTAAACAACAACAACAACAAGCTGCTTTCCTGGAGGAGGAGCCAAAAGCTCCCACTTCCAGGATCTGCTACGGACAATTCGGACGCATGAAGCTATGCTCTGCATCTTGTAAATACATGTAAATAAAGACTGTAAATACATCTCTGAGTGAGCAGAGGTATTTCTTGCGAAAGGCTTCCCAAACCCATCACACAGGAGGATTGGTTAAGAAGACCAATCCTCCTGTGTGATGGGTTTGGGAATCCTCAAACCCTAAACATCTGCACTAGATGAACCATTGGCTAGATTCAGAAGGAATTTCAGCAGGAATTTCAGCAGGAATTTCTTATGTTCTTATGCTGTGAGGTGAAGCAGGAGTGCTCAGCTTCTGAGCACTAACTCCTGGTCTCTGAACACTTGTCTGATTGTCTCAGCAACATCCTTGTGTAAAACTGCATGATCTTTCATTTACTAAGAATCTACCATGGATCACCTTCAAGGTGTGAGTCCAGCTTCTAATATTATATGAGAGAGGGAGAGTTTCAATTCGCAGAAAGCACTATGTGTTTAATGGCGCTTTCCTTCATCTGTTATTTTCGCCCTCGGCGTTCATCAACAACTCTCAAAATGGCTTACAGATGACCAACATTCAAACACTCAGTTCACTGCCAAACATTTCTATCACCTGTAACCCATGAAGCAACATTTCTTGAAGTTACAAAAACTGAGCTCACTTTTTGTTTCCCTCAGGGATTCTAGCAGGAAGTGGGCCTCCTCCAGGATCCGCTCTTCAATGGATCTCTTTCCCATCCCAAAATTCCTCAGCGTCATGATGGAGAAGCGCTGTAGCTGTTTTTCCCGTTCCCCGTTACTGAAGCCAACCCCTGAGAAGCAAAGGAGTGAGGAATAAGGAGCAGGATTGAATGACATTGCGGCTGAAACCACAAAAGTATGGAGACCCCCCCCCAAAAAAAATTAGATTTTTTGCTTTTTAGAATATGGTCTGGTTTGAAAGATCCAATTTCAGCTTTTGAGAGAACATTCTAAGTGTAAGTTGTGTGTGTGTGTGTGTGTGTGAGAGAGAGAGAGAGAGAGAGAGAGACTTCCCTCAGTAAGAGGGGTTTAACAATAATCTACTGCATAGGACCATGAGAAGGGCCAATAAGACTCTCCAGTGCTAAGCGTGATAAAAAGGGCATATAAATGCCAGTAATCATGTGCTCTGACCAAGGATTGCCCAAGAAGAGACTGACCGTAACCCTGGAAAAACCAGTCCAACGTGGCTTGTTCTCCACGGTCACTGAAATCTTCATCCTGATCCACCAGGGCCTCCTTCACGGCATCGTATCCGCACAAGACCACAGCACGGCGAGGGCCTAAGTGGATGGTGTAGACAGGACCATATTTCTCACGGATCTGTGAAAAGAGAGCACAAGGTGAGCCTGATGGGTCAGGTTAAAAAGGGGCACATCTAGAGTCCAGGATCCTGTTCTCAGATTGACCAACCAGATGCCCCTTCTGGTAAGGTTACCAGATTTTTTTCGAAGAATCTGGGGACACTTTTTTTTTTGAAAAGACAAAAAAAAAGTTATTACAAATGTTTATTTATTAAGTAATATCTTCTCTTCTGTGGTCTCCTCTGTCGTGTGGCCTTCCTCTGGGTCCCAGCTTGCTCTCTTGGAGCGCTAGCCACCGTGGAGTAGGCTCAGGTTGGGCCTGGACTTGGCCACGTGTCCTTGCCCTCCCAGTGCTCTCCTACCTCTCCTTCTCAGCAGCGGCGGCAGTGGCACGGCAAAGTCGGGGCTCCCCTCTTTTTTCTCCTTCCTCTCTCTTCCTTCTCCTCTCCTCCTTCTCCCTGTGTAGGCTCTGGGGTTTTCCTGGCCCCGGAGCACCACTGGGCAGTCGGGCAGGTGTCCAGGTACTCTCACTCCCAGCTTGATTTTGGTTGTGGGAGGGTCAGCGGTTCCCCCAGTTGACACACCGGGTGTCCCCAGTTCCCCCTCGGCAGTGGCGGCAGCAGTGGCCGTCTCAGCAGCCCGGAGCCAGCCTGGTAGAGCAGTTGGCTCTGGCTGGCTTCAGGAGCTGCTCGCTGCCATGGCGCCTGCCATTTTGCCTCACCAGAAGTCCCCATATGATGTGTCTTGTGCCGTTGAACCCATCACGCAACATCCATTCCCTACTAATAAATCTACAATACTTCAAATATAAATCCGGGGACATTAAATGAAATCCGGGGACATTCCGGGGACGGATTTTGTCCGGGGACAGATTTGTAAATCCGGGGACATTAAATGAAATCCGGGGACATTCTGGGGACAGATTTTGTCCGGGGACAGATTTGTAAATCCAGGGACTGTCCCTGGGAAATGGGGATACCTGGTAACCATACCTTCTGGGAAACCTTCAAGCGCTCTTCCCTCGTGTGGTTTCCAGAAACTGGTATTCAGAGGCATTGCTGCCTCCAACCGCGGAGCTAAAGCAGATCCATTGCGGCTATCAGCTATCGGCACTTCCCTCCATTTCCACGCACCGTTAGGCAGAGGGATGGAGAAGGGAATCAAAGTTGCAATGAGACAAGAGAGAAGGCTGGGTTGGCAGACTGGAGTGATCTTCATTCACCATCAGCATATAATAATGATTTTCTAACCACAATTCAGAAAATGGATAAGTGGATAACGCATTATAGAACAGAGCTTTCCAAACCTTTCATGTTGTCGACACACTTTTAAAGACATGTGTCATTTCGCAACACAGTCATTCAGTATGAGTAGCAAACTGGACGTTAAACTAACCCCTTTCCAGCCCCAGGAGGAGTGGAGAGACATCTCCATACTGCAGCCAACACACTAATGTGTCGTGACACACAGTTTGACAAGCTCTGTTACAGAAAGTTACCTTCATGAGTGAACGGTACATATCACTTGTGTTGACTTGGAGCAGGTTCCCGATGAAGGGGAGGGGAGTTGGTCCAGGCGGCATCTGGCTTTTGCGGTGCATCTGCCGCCATGTTGAGAGGACCATCAGGCAAGAGAGGCAGATGACCAGGAAAAGGGCCGCTGCTCCCAGGAGATCCATGGGGAGGTTGTGGGTGGCCTGTGGAGCTCTACAGGCAATGTGTTGCTGACCAGCTGGGAAGAGAAAATACCCGCGCAGTCCGAGTTGAGCCTGTTACATACCTTTGGAAGAACCTCCTCTTTGAAATTGTGCAACCTGTTTACTCTCTGCTCAGGGTCTTCTTTCAAGTCAAGAGAAGACCTTCCAGAGCAAAGTTCAGATGGACAGATAGTGGAGACAGGGAGTTGCCTGTCCAGGTCTGCACCACCACGGGAGCTTCAAGGAGTCAAGCACAATTCTCTCACCTCATTTCTCAGAATTCTGTATCATTTGACAGGGTCTCTGCTGGTGTAAGACTAAGAGGAGAGCAGCAGAGATAGAACCGTTGAATTGTAGAATTGGAAGGGATCTCAAGGGTCATCTAGTCCAACCCCCTGCAATGCAGGAATCTCAGCCACAGAATCCCTGACCGATGGGCCTCCAACATCTGTTTACAAAACTCCAAGGAGAGAGAGTCCACCACCTCTCACGGGAGTCTGTTCCACTGTTGAACAGCTCTTAGAAAGCTGTTAGAAAGTTCTTCCTAATGTTTAGTTGGGATCTCATAATTTGAAGCTGCCCTCCAGAGCGGAGAAAACAAGCTTGCTCCATCTTCCATGTGTCAGCCAATCAGATGTTCGAAGATGGATGGACTACCGTATATGGAACTTGCCGAACTGACTGGGAGACTCCGGGACCAGAGAGAAGAGACGGTGGAAGAAGTTTAAAGAATATTTGAAAAAAATATGTTATTATTTCAATCTTAGAATAGCTTTGGAAGTGGATATAGGCTGTAGGGTTAGAAGTAGAAGATAGTGTATTTTAAAATAGTATTATTTGCAAGGGATAACATGTGAAGATTATAATGGTAAAAGTAAGTGTGATTTAAAAAATGGTTAAAAATTATGATATATGTAAACTGCTAAAGATGAGGTAAAATTAAAATCAGATGGGGAGACTTGGGGAAGCTCACTTAACAATGTTTAGAAAAAATAAGGATAAGTCTTGACAGACTCTGGGGTTGTGCGCCCATCTCACTCTAGAGGCCGGGGGCCAGCGCTGTCCAGAGACACTTCCGGGTCACGTGGCCAGCGTGACATCACTGCTCTGGCGAGCCAGAGCCGCACATGGAAACACCGTTTACCTTCCCGCTAGTAAGCGGTCCCTATTTATCTACTTGCACCCGGGGGTGCTTTCGAACTGCTAGGTTGGCAGGCGCTGGGACCGAGCAGCGGGAGCGCACCCCGCCGCGGGGATTCGAACCGCCGACCTTTCGATCGGCAAGCCCTAGGCGCTGAGGCTTTTACCCACAGCGCCACCCGCGTCCCTCACTGTAAATAGTTTGCACTAATAATAAAGCCTGGAAAAGACAGGTTGGAGTCTTGCCTGTTTGCTCTTGAGCAACCACACCACCACCTGGCAGGAGTATTGGACTTTGAAGACTCCTTCATGTGCCCAGAAAGTTCCCTTCTTCAGAAATGTGAACAGCCCAGTTCTGAACAAGAGCCCATCCCCATTTGGAGCCTAGCCAACTAACCAAAGAAGAATTGGACTGTTGGTATTCTGAAAATGCAATATTATTTTTCTGCCTGTCGGGTGCCTGAGTCAACTTTCCCCAAACTTTGAAGCACACATTGCAAAGAATCTCCCATCTGATAATTCAAGAGAGAGTATCACATGTGATATTTTGGACAGTCGCAAATAATTTAGACAACACAGTTGAGAAGGAGCTTCTTCTTCTTTCCCTTTTTTTAAAGGGGGAGTGTGGCAAATGTGTTTGAATCTTTTACATGAAATTTGCAAGAGACCCAGCCCTATCTTCCTCTGACTCAGGTGGCTATACATCCTGATATTTTGGCTAGATATAAAGAAGATAAACATATAGTTGAGAAGTGGATAAAAGATACTTTGTAAGCGATAATCCTTTCTCTAGGACTAGTTGCATCTTTGAAGGAAACAAAGGTGGGAATTTGAATTAAACTTTCTGCTCATGCCTCTGTGAGCATAGAATAGATCAATAAGGTTCAATAGTCAGGGGGCATAATATAGAGGGTAGAGTCAACTGTTCTACAAGAAAGTGGAGTGGAAGGACAGCTCCAAAGTGAAATATCTGATCTCTTTATTCACAACATGGGAACAGCAGCTGACATTAGAATTTTGAGGGATGCTTTTACAGCTGTGATTCTGGTATGCCTTATAAATAGAAGTACAGGTAAAAGAAGAGAATAGAGAACCAAGACAAAATATTTGATCTTGCAGCTTCCTCAATTAGGGGTGCAGCAGAAAAATGAACATTCACAAGAAATAAGGCAGCAAGATACTAAACATGTAGACAAAGAAGTAATTCCAGAAAATGGGAAAATGTTAAACAATGCCATTGCTAAAATTATGGGTATGTGGACATTAGGTTTGTTTGTTTGTGTTTGCTTGTTTGTTTGTGTGTGTGTGTGTGTGTGTGTGTGTGTTTTTTGTGTGTCTCCTTTTGGGTGGCCAAGGTTGGTGACGATGGGGTTCTGCTTCTCCAAGACACCCGACCACCTTCAGAGGGGAATGGCACACATCTCATAAAAATGCGGAAGGGTGGCAAAGCCAACCAGCATGGGAGAGATGTCGATCTTTTCAGGAGGGACGGGAGATTTGAAGCGGAAGTTCTGCAGGATGCTGGTGAGGATGAGGAAGAGCTCCATCCGAGCGAGGTGCTCCCCAAAGCAATAGCGTTTCCCTAGGAAAGAGGAGGAAGGTGAATACAGGCTTTCAGGGTGCTGTTAGACATGACTCAGCAGTGGCTTGGAAAGGGAAGAGGACTCACTCACCGACGGAGAATGGCATAAAAGCCTTATTCCTCTTGAACTGCCCGTTCTCATCCAGGAAATGTTGGGGGTCAAACACATCTGGCCTTGCAAAATATTTGGGGTCTCTCAGCACAGATCCAAGCACAGGGAAGATTTCAGTCCCCTGACCAAGAGAGGGAGAGAATCTTAGAACCATAGAATTGTAGAGCTGGAAAGGACCATGTGGACCAACCAGTGCAGCCACTTGTGATGAAGAGATCTCAACTAAAACATCCATGACAGATGGCCATCCAACCTCGGTTGAAAAACCTTGATGGAAAGAGATTCCACCACCTTCTGAGGGAGCCCTTTCCACAGCCTCAAAGCTCTTACCCTCAAAGAGTTCTTCCTGATGAGAAGGGGAAGGGGAAATGGCTTTTAGAGGGTTAGAATTAACCCCTTTAACCCCCATAACCACCACTACTCCTCTGGGGAAGGTAGCACTAGAAGATGTGGAACCAACATCGTGTCATTTGGCTGGGCTCTTCAGGTCTTATTTTGGATTTGCTTGGTTCCCCCCACAATGATGGTGGCAGACAGGTCAGAGACGGAGGTGCCTCAGAGGAATTTGTTAGCCCACAAAACATGTCTGGAAATTGTACTGAACGGTGGAGTATAAGTCTCAGGAATGAGTGAAACCAAAATACCTTGGGAATGGTGTATCCCCGGAACTGGGTATCACGGGTCACACGTCTTGCTAACCCCAAAGGGAGCATGTCAGCGAATCTCTGGATCTCGTGGATCACAGCATCCGTGTAGGGCATCAGGGGACGGTCATCCATGTTTGGAATGCGATTCAGGCCAATCACGCGTTCAATCTCTTCGTGGATCTTCTCTGTTGAGAAATCAGCAGGATGTGACTAAAAGTGTCCATTTGCACCTTCATAACTGGCAAAAACAAAGAGATTTCTCCACCCTCGTTTACAGCTACTTCCGCATTCACCTTCAATTTCCGGGTATTTCAGTAGAAGCAGAAAGCCGTAGCGCAAGGTGGTGCTGACTGTTTCCGTGCCAGCAAAGAAGATATTGAGGGTTGTCATAATTAGATTCTCTAGGAAGAACTCTGAGTTTGGGTTTTCCTTTTCCTAGCAAGAAGAAAAATGAGGAAAGAGGATATTTCACATCTTATATTTTGCGATAGGCTACAATCTGGCTGCCTCCTATCTATGAAGCTCTCTCTCCCCTACTGATTGGCTGAGCTGCAGTCATGTCATGCAATGAGGGGAAGGGTCAGTTGTGGAGTGCTGAAAAGCAGCCCAATGATTGTGTAGGAAACAGATGGCTGGGTGTAGTGGGAGGAAGGAGTCACATAGTCCTTTTGTGCAGAAAGGTTACAGAGGCAAAGGAGAAGTGCCTGCTTAATCAGGCCCATCTAGTCCAGCATCCTATTCTCACAGCAGCCAACCAGATGATCCACTGGGAAGGAGGGTTCAAGCACCACAGCCCTCTCCCCTCCCGTGGTTTCCAACAACTGGTATTCAGAAGCATGGTTGCAACCAACTGCGGAGAGCAGGGCACAGCCATCCTGGCCAGTAGTCTTCAATAGAACTCTCCTCATCAATGTGTCGAATCTTCTTTTAAAGCCATCCCTAAAATTCCTGGTGTGCTATAAGCTTAGGGAGAAGGTAATGAAAATGATTTATAGATGGCACCACACTCCAGCAAAACTTGCGAAAATGTATAAAGGCAGATCACCAATCTGCTGGAGATGCAAAAAAGAGACGGGGTCATACTTACACATGTGGTGGAACTGCACAGTCATCCGTGAATTTGGGGATAAATTTTACAATGAATTAAAAATGTTATTTAGATTTACATTCGGAAAAAGCCAGAAGCCTTCCTCCTAGGTATAATGACACTGGAAATCGGAAAAGATATAAGACCGTTGTTTTGTCAGTATCACCCTTGAGCCAGTGCCACAAACTGGACTCATCCACTTCAGCCCGACTGGGCTAGGCGAGCTGGGGTAGCACTTCCAGAGACCACCTTCTGGACAGGAACAGGTCAAAGTGCTGTGGACTCACAGCTTAGAGTTGTGAGCACCGGATTCACTCCCACAAGAAGACAGTCGTCGCACAGCAGAGTACAGCAGAGTCTAGCAGAGTATATAAACAACTCGGAGAGCAGCTCTGTAGAATATCTTCTTTATTCTATAACTACAACTATAATACAACTATATACAGAGCTAAGTAGGTCTAAGCATAAATGAATGCTGAACCGCACTGAGTGTCTGCAGCTGCTCTTAGCAGCAACCTTATCTAAACACACAATCTCTCTCTAACACTCTCTCTCTCCGACACACTGACTGACTGACTCTTTGATGTGGTGCTGGAGCAGAATAAGTAGAGAGCAGAACAGGCCTCCTCCTCTCTGGAGAATCAGCAGACTCCTCAGCAGATTCTTGGATATGGGAGGGGTGAAATCTCCTCATGTTTATGTATGGAACTACAGCAGCCAGAATATAAATGGTAAGAAATTGGAAAAATGAAACAGTACCCACGATAACAGAAAGGCAGACTCTTAAAATTGAATACCTACAACTGGCAAAGATGACGGGGACAGTAAGATGGCTTTACAATCAGAAAGTATACAAAGAGTGGAAAATATTCAATGATTACTTAAATACACACTGTACAAGTAACAAGCTCCTTGCAGAATTAAATTGATCCTTGTAAAACACAATGTGTAAATGCTAATTTACCAGAGTACAGGAAGATAAATTAGGGCAAAAGAAGGCTGTGCGTTAAATGTAAATAACAATACAAGTACAATGAGAAGAATTGGAAGTCTCTTATTTAAAAATTTAACGAACGATTATATAATAATGCAAATTTCTTTTTTCGGTGTGTTTTCTTCCTTTTTATCTCTCTTTTCTTCTTAATATTTTTGTTTGATCTGTATGTATGTATATATGCATGTGTATATATTTGTATTTTAATTCAATAAAGATTTATTAAGAAAGAAAGAAAGAAAGAAAGAAAGAAAGAAAGAAAGAAAGAAAGAAAGAAAGAAAGAAAGAAAGAAAGTCTATAAAGTTTCCTTACACAGAAATTGATCGTAGTAACTAGAATAACATAATCTTACCTGCTGCATTTTCACTAGGAAGCAGTCAATGAAATCCCGAGGATTGTTGGGGTCCAGGGTCTCCTTGTTTTCTTTTACCTTCCTTTTAATGAATTCCTTCAGGCCCAACAGCTTCTTGAAGGTTTTATCTTGTGGGCCAGGCAGGTGCTTCATGATGCCTGAGAACATCTCGTAGAGCTGTGTGTGTCGGGTTTGGAGGAATCCAGAGTTATCAGGAGGAAGAGAGAGAACAGATATTGAACAAAGTAAGTTGAGATGGATTTTGGGGGCAGGCAGAAGCAGGAGTTCCTCCCTCCCTTGGTTCCTCGTTATCATGGAAGGTTTGGGAAAACAGGAGGCTTAAAAGAAGGGAGACTGGAGAAGTGTCACTCCAAGAAGAACAGACAGAGGGAACTCCTCACTCCACCCAGACAGAACTTGGTGCTGACTAAGCTATGAATTTGTCACAGACACAACCTCAGGGCCTTACTTCCCATCTTTGAGGGACAAGGAAGGCAATTTGGAGGGAAAATCAGGGTGTGTGGCGGAATTGCTTACAAAGCCAGCAGCCTCAATATCTCAATCTGGAATTATCTCAGGTTGAAGCAACATTGTAAACATTGTAAACAGAAGGTACTCCTGACTCCACCCAGATATAACTTGGTGCTGAGTAAGCCATAAACTTGTCACGGACAAAACCTCAGGGCCTGACTTGTCCTCTCTGACTGACAAGGAAGGCAATTTGGAGGAAGAATGGTGGGGAGGAATTGCTTACAAAGCAAGCAGCTTCAGTTTCTCAATCTGAGAATCGCTCTGGTTGAAGCAACATTGTAAACTTGCTCCGGGCTGAGCCTGACCAAAGAGCAAGGTAGAACAGGAGTTGCAGCACCATGGAGAGCTCAGAGTGAGACGCTTGCTTCAACAAATATCAAAACCATTTTTAAGCTTCTCCCAGGTTCTGCCCACTTGTGAAGAACTTAGTTTCTGCTGCTATGGAAGATTGTAATATTGGCTTTTGTTGGCCAGGCTCACTCAGACTCCTGAATGTGATCTAGGTCCTTAGTTGGTGATGCTGCAGCTTCTAACCCTGTTTCTTCACCACTGCTGGTCTTTGGGGTAGTGACAGTGGTGGCTGTCCTGCATACCATGCCTTGAGTAAATTAAGAGAAATTGCATTATTCACAAATAAGTCCTCCACTTCCCCTCCAATTTACCTGTCCCCAAGATGTGGAAGTAAACTGGAAGGTTTCCAGCATAACGCGCAGCATGGAGAGAAACTCCTGATCTTCATATTCAAAGCGGTTGCCAAAGGTGATGGAGCTGATGATGTTGGACACTGAGCGGCTCAGGACATAGGTGGGGTCAAAGGGTTCACCTAGAAAGAGAGACCCCCAAGTCACTCAGCCCTGGAGCAAGTCAAGACTACCCTTTGCAAATCAATTCAGTCTTTAATGGTGTTTTCTTTCTTCTGCCTGTTTCTCCCTCACCATTCAACTAAAGCTCTCAAGGTGGCTTACAGAATATTAATTAGAAGAGTATACGCATAAAAACCACAATTACTACTTTCTGTAACAACTCATGGAACATCATCAAAATTAAACCAAAAGATTCAGTTTATCAGCATTCAAATTCTCAGTTAACCGTCAACAGTTTCAATCATATCATATCATATCATCATATCATATCATATCATCATATCATATCATATCATATATCATATCATCATATCATATCATATCATATCATATCATATCATATCATATCAATCTTTATTATGGTCCAGAGACCCAATAAATCATTACACAGCAATGCAAAATTCAAACAGCCTATCTCCAGGTTAAACAAGCATTTTGTTCCGACTTAAAGATAGGGATCATTGGTTGTTGCAACCACTGATAAAAACTTCACCACTGCTAATGTTCTAGCATTTGTCCAGTCTTCCAATAGGAACCTGACATAGCGAGCCTCTGATTTTCCCAGGAAAGGTACCAGCAAGAAGAAGAAGAAGTGTTTGGATTTGATATCCCACTTTATCACTACCCTAAGGAGTCTCAAAGCGGCTAACATTCTCCTTTCCCTTCCTCCCCCACAACAAACACTCTGTGAGGTGAGTGGGGCTGAGAGAATTCAGAGAAGTGTGACTAGCCCAAGGTCACCCAGCAGCTGCATGTGGAGGAGCGGGGACGCGAACCCGGTTCACCAGATTACGAGTCTATCGCTCTTAACCACTACACCACACTGGCAAGGGTAATATCAGTTCAGCCCTGGCTTGCTCATATTTTGCACAGTGCAACAAAATATGTTTTAAAGAATCGATATCTTGAGCACCTGAGCAAAGTCTGTCCTGGTAGGGAACTCCTCTCAACCTGCCACCCATCTATAACTATGCCACATTTCTTGAAGAAACCAAAACTGAGCTCACTTTTTGTTGCCCTCAGGGATTCCAGCAGGAAGTGGGTCTCCTCCAGGATGCGCTCTTCGATGGATCTCTTTCCCATCCCAAAATCCCTCAGTGTCGTGATGGAGAATCGGCGTAGCGGTTTGGCCCGTTCCCAGTTACAGAAGGCAACCCCTGAGAAGCAAAGGAGGAGTAAAGGGAAGGAGGAACAGGAGAAGGTGCACTCGGTGGGAATGTGGCTGAAAACACACAGTGATAGAGATATCCACCCTTCATTTTCCAATCTTCTACAGTTTTAAAGTTCAGAATTTGGGAGAACAGCCTAAGATATGATGTGGGGTTTTATTGTTATTATTATTATTATTATTATTATTATAGAGGGAGAGAGACTCTTTGGCTCATTTACCTCCTCAGTAAAATGGATATAAGGGGACGTGGGTGGCGCTGTGGGTCAACCCACAGAGCCTAGGACTTGCTGATCAGAAGGTTGGTTGTTCGAATCCCCGCAACGGGGTGAGCTCCCGTTGCTTGGTCCCTGCTCCTGCCAACCTAGCAGTTCGAAAGCACGTCAAAGTGCAAGTAGATAAATAGGTACCACTCTGGTTTCCATGCGCTGCTCTGGTTCGCCAGAAGCGGCTTAGTCATGCTGGCCACATGACCCGGAAGCTGTACGCCAGCTCCCTCGGCCAATAAAGCGAGATGAGCGACTGGACTAATGGTCAGGGGTCCCTTTACCTTTACCTAAAATGGATATAACAATAATCCACGGCACAGAACCACCATTGAGACTTTCCGGTGCTAAGCTTGCTAAAAGGTGCCTTATAAATGCCAGTAATCATGTGCTCTGGGCAAGAATTGCCCAAGAAGAGACTGACCGTAACCCTGGAAAAGCCAGTCAAACGTGGCTTGCTCTCCACGGCCCCTGAACTCTTCAGCCTGATCCACCAGGGCCTCCTTCACGGCATCGTATCCACACAAGACCACAGCACGGCGAGGGCCTAAGTGGATGGTGTAGACAGGACCATATTTCTCATGAATCTGTGAAAACAGAACACAAGGTGAGCCTGCTGGTCAGGTTAAAAGGGGGCACATCTAGAGTCAAGTATCCTCTTTTCAGAGTGACCAACCAGATGCCCATTATGGGAAACCTTCAAGCTGGACCTGAACAAAAGACCGCTCTCCCCCGTGTGGTTTCCAGAATCTGGTTTCCTCCAACTGCGGAGGCAACGCAGATCCATTGTGGCTATCAGCTATTGGCATTTCCCTCCATTCCCACTTTCCATGAAGCAGAAGTGACCCCACTGTTTCTTTGTTCTTCCTTTTGCTACGGACATACCCATAAAAGCCTTTTTTTGTTGCTTTTAACCTCTCTAGCAAGCCTGAGTTCATTCAGTGCTTTAGCTTTTCTGACTTTGTGTCTACACGTGCTGGCTATTTGTTTGAATTCCTCTTTGGTGGTTCCCCCCTTTTCCATTTTTTGTACACATCCTTTTTTAAACTTAACTCAGTTAAAAGTTCTTTAGATAGCCACCCTGGCTTCTTTAGGCACCTTCCATGTTTCCATCTCATTGGTATTGCCTGAAGTTGTGCTTTTACCATCTCCCTCTTAACAGGATCACACTTCGAAACGACCTTGACAGATTAGAGAACTGGGCCAAAACAAACAAGATGAACTTTAACAGGGAGAAATGTAAAGTATTGCACTTGGGCAAAAAAAATGAGAGGCACAAATACAAGATGGGGGACACCTGACTTGAGAGCAGTACATGTGAAAAGGATCTAGGAGTCTTGGTTGACCACAAACTTGACATGAGCCAACAGTGTGACGCGGCAGCTAAAAAAGCCAATGCAATTCTGGGCTGCATCAATAGGAGTATAGCATCTAGATCAAGGGAAGTAATAGTGCCACTGTATTCTGCTCTGGTCAGACCTCACCTGGAGTACTGTGTCCAGTTCTGGGCACCACAGTTCAAGAAGGACACTGACAAACTGGAACGTGTCCAGATGAGGGCAACCAAAATGGTCAAAGGCCTGGAAACGATGCCTTATGAGGAACGGCTAAGGGAGCTGGGCATGTTTAGCCTGGAGAAGAGGAGGTTAAGGGGTGATATGATAGCCATGTTCAAATATATAAAAGGATGTCATATAGACGAGGGAGAAGCGGACACGGAGCAATGGATCCAAACTACAAGAAAGAAGATTCCACCTAAACATTAGGAAGAACTTCCTGACAGTAAGAGCTGTTCGACAGTGGAATTTGCTGCCAAGGAGTGTGGTGGAGTCTCCTTCTTTGGAGGTCTTTAAGCAGAGGCTTGACAACCATATGTCAGGAGTGCTCTGATGGTGTTTCCTGCTTGGCAGGGGGTTGGACTCCATGGCCCTTGTGGTCTCTTCCAACTCTATGATTCTATGATTCTATGAATGAGTGTAACCGTGAAGCAGAGGAGGTTTAGGATCAGAGTTCTCCTAGATTGTCTACCTTCTCAGGTTGATGAGCCCCTTCTGCTCCCATTTCTCCCTTCATGCAGAAACTGCTTTCTTGACTGTTGGACCTGCTGTTGGTCTCTGTCTGCTGCAGCCCATCATTGCATACAAGGCACCTCCCTAACTCACTGAGGGTTTGCAACCCATTGGATCCCTTCACCTGTTTTAGCTGGTGAGTTTTCTGGGGTCTGGCCACTGTCACATGCTGACAGCTTCTAATTATTATATGTTATGTTATGTTATGTTATGTTATGTTATGTTATGTTTTATGTTATGTTATGTTGTTATGTTATGTTATGTTATGTTATGTTATGTTATGTTATGTTATGATGTTATGTTATGTTATGATGTTATGTTATGATGTTATGTTATGATGTTGTGTTGTGTTGTGTTGTGTTGTGTTGTGTTGTGGTGTTGTGTTGTGTTGTGTTGTGATGTTATGTTATGTTATGTTATATGTTATGTTATGTTATGTTATGTTGTTATGTTATGTTATGTTATGTTATGTTATGTTGTTATGTTATGTTATGTTGTTGTTTTATGTTATGTTATGTTATGTTATGTTATGTTATGTTATGTTATTATTATATTTTCTATACCACCCTAGCCCTGAAGGTCTCAGCTTCTCGGAGCCATGGAGGGGAGGGGGAATTAACAACCCCAAAGGAACATGCTGTGTCCCCCACCAGGTATACTGCTTCTCCCCAACACCTCATATACCTCAGAGAGAGAATCAAAAGCTGGAGAATGTGGTGGAAGGAGAATTATGAAGAGATGATGAGTCAAGTGGGGGGGGGGGGAGAGAGAGAGAGAGAGAGAGAGAGAGAAGGGTGGTTGGGCAGATTGTATGGAGTGATCTTCATTCAGCATCAGTATATAAAAGCGATTTGATAATAACAAAGCAGAGAGTGGATAACTGAAACTGAAGTTACCTTCATGAGAGAACGGTATATGTCACTTGTGTTGACTTGGAGCAGGTTTCCGATGAAGGGGAGGGGAGTTGGTCCAGGTGGCATCTGGCTTTTGCGGTGCATCTGCCGCCATGTTGAGAGGACCGTCAGGCAAAAGAGGCAGATGACCAGGAAAAGGGTTGCTGCTCCGAGGGGATCCATGGGGAGGTTGCAGGTGGCCTGTGGAGCTCTGCAGGCAATGTGTTGCTCACCAGCTGGGAAGAGAAAATACCTGCGGAGCCTGAGTTGAGCCTCTTACATACCTTTGGAAGAACCCCCTCCTTGAAATTGTGCAACTTGTTTACTCTCTGCTCAGGGTCTTATTTAAGTCTTTCAAGGACAGATAGTGGTGACAGGGAGTTGCCTGCCACCTTTGCACCTCCAAGGGAGCTTCAGGGAGTTCCAGAGTCAAGCACAATTCTCTCACCACGTTTCTCAGAAGTCTGTTTCATTTGACCAGGTCACTGCTGGTGTAAGACTAGGAGGAGAGCAGCTGAGAAAGAGGCTGCAAAGGGGTCACTGCAGCAGTAATAGAGTAGTCCAGAGAGTGAATGATAGAGACAGTATCCCATAATCAAATTCAAGGGCAGCCCCACATAAACTGCATTGTGGCAGTCACCACCAAAGGTGTAAGCAGAGTAGGAACAGACAGGGGAAAGCATACCATTTATTTCACAGGAGGAATGCAGCACCATTTGTCAACCACACACACACACACACACACACACACACACACACGAAGTTTTCTCAGGGAGAAGCTCATCAAATAAGCCAAGCATTGAAAAGGGGTGGTGACATATGCAGGCATGGCCACTTTTACCTTGAAAACCCTCAAAGTCCCTTTATTGGGGCCAACCCAGAATGTCACAAAAAACTGCGCAAGCCTCCGAGTCCAGCAGGACTCTTTATCAGGCACAACGTGGCCAATTGGGCATTATGGGGAGAAATACGATTTGGTATTAAAAACATAAGGCCTGCCTTGATTTTTGCTGCATAGCCTTCAAAAAGGCATGGCTAGGGAGGTTGTCATGTCAAGCACATGCTCTTGAGAGATCAGTTTTCCAGAACACTCGGAGACTGGGGCATTTGAACAGAAATAGCACTGGGACGGTTAGGCTGAGGGCTTGTTCCAGTGGACAGAGAACGTTAGTGTGCAGTTCTCATAAGCTCACCTGAAAAGGGACATTTTAGAGTTGGGAAAAGACTCAGGAAAGGACGACCAAGATGATCAAGGGGTTTGAGCAACTCCGTTATGATGAAGGTTGCAGCCTTTTTAGTTTAGAGAAATAGTAAGAGTGGACCTGATACAATTTTACAAATTTATGCATGTCATGGAGAAAGTGCATAGACCATTTTCTCTCTCTCATGACACTACAGGGAGTTTTTGCACATTTCAGAAAAGCCCTCTTGATTATTAGGCTGTGTGTGTGTGAGAGAGAGGGGGGGAAGTTTCTGGTTTTTGAATAGACAAGACGAGGACCAGCTTTCAAGACTCCTTCATGTGCCCAGAATATTTTCTTCTTCAGAAATGTGAACAGCCCAGTTCTGAACAAGAGCCCACCCCCATTTGGAGCCTAACCAACTAACCCAATAAGAATTGCTCTGTTGGTATTTTGAAAATGCAAGATTATTTTATGTCTGTTCTCAGATTTATCTCAACTTTACTGCTTCCAGGCCTTTTGGAGGTGGCAGTTTCTTTTTATTGCCCAGGTGAAGTTTCCTAAAACTCTCCCTGCTGCCTGAGACAACGTTTCTAAAACTTTGAAGCACGGGTTTCAAAGAAACTCAAGGCTGCCCATCTGATAATTAAAAGGATAATTATCTTTGTCCTTGTCTGTTTCTGCCTCTGCAAGGACCAAGGCAGGCATGACTCCAGAGTTGCGTGAGCTATGTCAGAATCCTCTTCCCCCAGGCTGTTTTATACATATGGGTGCGGGTAACAGAAAGTAAGAGAGATAGAGGAGGGAATATTCAATCTTGGATCTTTCTCAATCTGAGTTGCAGCATATATGTGACTGGTCACAGGTTCCTATGAACAACTGCTGGTTGCAAGGACAAAGTAAAGTTGCAAGATACTAAATATGTGGAGAGAGCTTTATTTTGAGAAGCAGGGAAAGTGAAATGGGTCAGCCACTTTCCAAAGCAAACATGTTTCCCTAGGAAAGAGGAAGAAGGCAAAGATGGGCTTTAAGGCTGTTGCTATAACCTGCTTGTGAGTGCTTGCGCTCCTCTAAACCACACACCCCTGGATAAAAGACCGTTGGTCTTATGGTGTGCATGGTTTGCAAAAGGATTTTTCTGTAGAAAAGAAAAGAGACTTTTTGGAGAGACAGGGTAACATCTGCAGCAGCAGCAACTGCAGGTGTCTTGAACTGGCTAATTCTTTGCACTTCAATTGGTCGACTATGTTGGGCTGTTATGTGCTGCCACCCCTCCTCTCCCAGGGGCTGCTGAGGCCTCACCAACAGAGAAATGCAAAAAAGCCTCATTCTTCTTGAACTGCCCATTCCCATCCAGAAAGCATTGGGGGCCAAACATGTCTTGCAAAATCTTGGGGCAACCCTAGTAAAATGTGCATCAAAAGGCATATACTATTGAAAAGCATATTTTAAAAATGCATGATTTGTTGTTTCTTTATTCACAACGCGGGAACAGCTGATGATATTGGAACATTGTGGGAAGCTTTTACAGCTGTGATTTGGGCAGGCCTTATAAGCAGAAATGTGGGTAAGAGAAGTGAATAGAGAACCAAGATGAAATATTTGATCTTGCAGCTTTCTCAATTAGGGGTGCAGCAGAAAAATGTACATTCACAAAAAAGTAATTTCAGAAAATTAGAAACTGTTAAAATTGTCATTGCTAAAATTCTGGCAAGTGCCACAGCAAGAAGACTCGATAACATTAATGGATTATATAAACTAGATTTATTAAGAGAAGGAACCTGAGTACATATATTGAAAAAGCAGTATACATTGTGAGGAAAGCAGAGATAAACAAGTTACCATTTCATTATTTTTAAGTGCCACAAAAGCCTTTGACAGGGTAAAATGGCCCTAATTATTTGAGGTATTGAAAAAATTTTAAAAGGGCGATTGAAGTAGTTGCGTTAAAGGAGAGAAATTTTCCATCTCCATACTCAAATATATTCCCAAGGATAATGGAACAGATGACATTGAAGAAACTTTGACTTACAATAGAGGTGGGTCTCAAAGGGTGCCCTTAGTTGGCGGATGGGGGTGGGGTGGGAGGGTGTGATGTCCCCTCTTCAGGGTCCCTGAGTCTTCCTGAGGAAGACTCAGATCCAAACAATGCACCAACATTGCCTCCTGTCCCTCCTCATACTGTGGATTGAGAGATGACAAGATCCCAGAGAGGCAAGATTTTCTAGGTTATGACTGACCTCTGGCTGTAAAACCTTCCAGCAGCTGTCATATCCTGCAGGGTTAACTATTCTTCCTTAGCCGTTGTTGTTGTTTAGTCGTTTAGTCATGTCCGCCTCTTCATGACCCCCTGGACCAGAGCACACCAGGCACTCCTGTCTTCCACTGCCTCCCGCAGTTTGGTCAAACTCATGCTGGTAGCTTCGAGAACACTGTCCAACCACCTCGTCCTCTGTTGTCCCCTTCTCCTTGTGCCCTCCATCTTTCCCAACATCAGGGTCTTTTCCAGCGAGTCTTCTCTTCTCATGAGGTGGCCAAAGTCTTGGAGCCTCAGCTTCAGGATCTGTCCTTCCAGTGAGCACTCAGGGCTGATTTCCTTAAGAATGGATACGTTTGATCTTCTTGCAGTCCATGGGACTCTCAAGAGTCTCCTCCAGCACCAGAATTCAAAAGCATCCATTCTTTGGCGGTCAGCCTTCTTGATGGTCTACCTTAGCTACTCACTGGGAAAGTGTCAGCAAAGGAATGTTGGCAAACAGACCACAAAGGAAAGAAGGAATGAAAGGGTTGGGGAAGGGGGTGGGGGAACCATTCCATGGTAGGACTAGATGCCAGGAGGGATGCTGATGGCCAGAAAGGGGAATGAGGAGAGGTGCCTTGGGGAAGTGGGGTAGAGGTGGAAGAGGGCAGAGAGTCAGGGACCAGATATTTATTCACCTGTGAGATCGATTCCAAAAGAAATGAAGAGTAAGGAAATTCCACAAATGGAAACAGAGCTAATGGAAATTCAAAATCAAGACTTGGTATGGTTGGCCTGTTCTGGTGCTTTAAATGTTGAGGAATGCCTCCTCCTTTGACACTTGGGTGGCCAAGGTAGGCGATGATGGGGCTCCACTTCTTCAAGTCCTGCTTCAGAGGGGAATGGCACACATTTCATAAAAACGCGGAAGGGTGGCAAAGCCAATCAGCATGGGAGAGATGTCGATCTTTTCAGGTGGGACGGGAGATTTGATGTGGAAGTTCTGTAGGATGCTGGTGAAGAAGAGGAAGAGTTGCATCCGAGCGAGGTGCTCTCCAAAGCAGTAGCGTTTCCCTAGGGAAGAAGAAGAAAGCAAAGACGGGCTGTTATAGCCTGCTTGGAAATGTTTGGGCAAAGACTCCTCTAACCCACACAACCATGCATAAAATAACGCCATTGGTCCTTTGGTGTGCATAGTAGGCAAAGGGATTTTATGTAGAAGGGAAAAGAGATACCACTGGACAGACAGATTAATTCTGGGGGGAAATCTGCAGCAGCAACATCTTCTAGCAATTTTTCTCACTTCAATTGGTCCACCAGTGTGGTGTAGTGGTTAAGAGCGGTGGACTCGTAATCTGGTGAACCGGGTTCGCGTCTCCACTCCTCCACATGCAGCTGCTGGGTGACCTTGGGCTAGTCAGACTTCTCTGAAGTCTCTCAGCCCCACTCACCTCACAGAGTGTTTGTTGTGGGGGAGGAAGGGAAAGGAGAATGTTAGCCGCTTTGAGACTCCTTCGGGTAGTGAAAAAGCGGGATATCAAATCCAAACTCTTCTTCTACTGGTGATTGGGCTATTATTTGCTGCAGATCCCCGTTTCCCAGGGACAGTCCCCGGATTTAGAAATCTGTCCCCGGACAAAATCCGTCCCCGGAATGTCCCCGGATTTCATTTAATGTCCCTGGATTTATATTTTAAGTGTTGTGGATTTATTAGTAGGGAATGGATGTTGCGTGATGGGTTCAACGGCACAAGACACATCATATGGGGACTTCCAGCGAGGCAAAATGGCAGGCGCCATGGCAGCGAGAAGCTCCTGAAGCCAGACAGAGCCAACTGCGGTACCAGGCTGGCTCCGGGCTGCTGAGGCTGCCACTGCCACTGCCAAGGGGGAACCAGGGAGGCCTGGTGCATCAACTGGGGGAACCGCTGACCCCCCCCCGCCCATGACCCAAATTGAGCCAGGAGCGAGAGTGCCTGGCCACCTGGCCAACTGCCCAGCGGCACTCGGGGGCCAGGAAAACCCTGGAGCCGATGCAGGGAGACGGAGGAGAGGAGAAGGAGAAGGAAGAGAGAGAAAGAGGAAGGAGAAAAAAGAGGGGAGCCCCGACTTTGCCGTGCCACTGCCGCCGCTGCTGCTGAGGAGGGGAGGTAGGAGAGCACTGGGAGGGCAAGGACATGTGGCCAAGTCCAGGCCCAACCTGAGCCTACTCCACGGTGGCTAGCGCTACAAGAGAGCAGGCCGGGACCCAGAGGAAGGCCGCATGACAGAGGAGACTACAGGAGAAGATATTACTTCTTTATTTTTTTAAAAAAAACAACTTTTTTTCCTTTCAAGAAAAAAAAGTGTCCCCAGATTCAACCCCCCTGGGGCTGCTGAGTACTCACCAATAGGACCCCTGACCATTAGGTCCAGTCGTGACCGACTTTGGGGTTGCGGCGCTCATCTCGCTTTATTGGCTGAGGGAGCCAGCCTACAGCTTCTGGGTCATGTGGCCAGCATGACTAAGCCGCTTCTAGCGAACCAGAGCAGCGCACGGAAACACCGTTTATCTTCCCGCCGGAGCGGTACCTATTTATCTACTTGCACTTTGACGTGCTTTCGAACTGCTAGGTTGGCAGGAGCAGGGACCGAGCAACGGGAGCTCACCCCGTCGTGGGGATTCGAACAGCCGACCTTCTGATTGGCAAGTCCTAGGCTCTGTGGTTTAACCCACAGCGCCACCCACGTCCCTTACTCACCAGTAGAGAAAGGCATAAAAGCCTCATTCTTCTTGAACTGCCCATTCTCATCCAGGAAATGTTGCGGGTCAAACACGTCTGGTCTTGCAAAATGTCGGGGGTCTCTCAGCACAGACCCAAGCATGGGAAACACTTCCGTTCCCTGAAGAAGAGAGGGAGAGAAAGGAGAAGATACGGGAGAAATGGGAGATTCTTCTGTTATGAAATCAGTGACAGTTCCCCATTTTCCCACATTATTAACACTCATAAGGAATTTCTAAACATGTCTGTCCTCTTTGTGTGGTCTTCTCACAGGAAAGCCAGTTCCGCCCTAAGGAGGAGGTGGGGTTGCAGGCTTCACGGCCCCTCCACGAGTGCGGTGGGTGGAGGCCAGCCCCTGCATGATTGGGGGGATTCCCAGCAGCGTCAGCCCCTGGCTGGCCAATCAGCCGGTTCAGGGGGCGTGGCCTGCCCTATAAAAGAAGACACGGCCAGGGATCTCCCTCTTTGCCGTCCACCAGCTGTTCCTGTTTTGATTGAACCTGAACCTGGTTGGCCATTTTGGGGAAGAGGAATGCTAGTGTTATGTACTGAGTTGAACAGGAGCCAAAAGGCAGCAGTCTGATTGGTCCTAGAACAATAGGCTCCAGAATGCAGCCGTCTGATTGGTCCTAGAACAATAGGCTCCAGAATGCAGCAGTCTGATTGGTCCTAGAACAATAGGCTCCAGAATGCAGCAGTCTGATTGGTCCTAGAACAATAGGCTCCAGAATGCAGCAGTCTGATTGGTCCTAGAACAATAGGGTCCAGAATGCAGCAGTCAGATTGGTCCACAGGAGCCACCCAATCCAGCTCCAGGTGGAAGTGAATCCGCAACCTGATTGGCCTACAGGAGAATCCCGGAATTAGCCAATCACGTGGGGCCCATTGTGTAAATAATGTATATAAAGCAGACATTCTGGGGGAACTTCCATTCCTCTTCACCACTATGAGCTGAATAAAGAGCATGAAATCCGCTCTCGACTCCGAGTATATTTCAGCTAGGGATGATGGACCCAAGGTGGTTTCAGCTGGCAGGGCTCCTCTGCTTTTATTATGGTTTTGACTCCACAGCAGTGATGACAGATGAGACAGAGACCAGAGGTGCCTTGGGAGTATTAACTGGCCCGTCATTCATATCTGGAAATAGTACTGAATGGTGGGGTCTCAGGAATTTTTTAAAAAGGAAGAAAAATAAGCAATACCTTGGGAATGGTGTATCCCCGGAATTGGGTATCACGGGTCACTCGTCGTGATACTCCCATAGGAATTATGTCAGAGAATCTCTGGATCTCGTGGATCACAGCATCCGTATAGGGCATCAGGGGCCGGTCGTTCATGTTGGGACTGCGATTCCGGCCAATCACATGTTCAATCTCCTTATGGACCTTCTCTGTTGAGAAATCAGTGGGATATAAGAAAAGGGAGACCTCTCATACCTGGGAAAGCTGACAGGCATATTCCTGAAGAAAGGAAGGCAGTTTCCTGCCTCCCGCCCCGTTCTGCTGTCACCTTGAACCTCCCTACATTCTCAAAAAATATTTTTTAACTTACTGTAAGGGCAGTAGTTACTAAAAATGACTTAGACTCCATGTATCTATCCACATGTGCCCCATTATGTTTATTATATTTTAAACTTAGAAAAGGGACATGGGTGGCGCTGTGGGTTAAACCACAGAGCCTAGGACTTGCCGATCGGAAAGTCGGCGGTTCGAATCCCCGCAATGGTGAGCTCCCATTGCTCGGTCCCTGCTCCTGCCAACCTAGCAGTTCGAAAGCACGTCAAAGTGCAAGTACAGTGGTACCTCGGGTTACATACGCTTCAGGTTACAGACTCCACTAACCCATAAATAGTACCTCGGGTTAAGAACTTTGCTTCAGGATGAGAACAGAAATCGTGCTTCGGCGGCGTGGCAGCAGCGGGAGGCCCCATTAGCTAAAGTGGTGCTTCAGGTTAAGAACAGTTTCAGGTTAAGAACGGACCTCCAGAATGAATTAAGTATGTAACCAGAGGTACCACTGTAGATAAATAGGTACCGCTCCGGTGGGAAGGTAAACGGTGTTTCCGTGCGCTGCTCTGGTTCGCCAGAAGCGGCTTAGTCCTGCTGGCCACATGACCCAGAAGCTGTACGCCGGCTCCCTCGTCCAATAAAGCGAGATGAGCGCTGCAACCCCAGAGTCGGCCACGACTGGACCTAATGGTCAGGGGTCCCTTTACCTTTACTTAAACTTAGAAAGGCCCATGAACATACGTTTTACTTCAACGAACTGACTTTTGTACAACTCCGAAAGCTTTTACAAAGTTACGATTAAATACAATAAACTCTGTTTATAGAGATGGGAGACATAGAGGCATACCAGTACAGTGGTACCTCGCAAGACGGAAAACTCGCTAGACGAAAGGGTTTTTTGTTTTTTGAGCTGCTTCGCAAGACGATTTTCCCTATGGGCTTGCTTTGCAAGACGGAAATGTCTTGCAAGTTTGTTTCCTTTTTCTTAACACCGTTAATACAGTTGCGAGGAGCAACTCATAGAACGCGGTGTGGTAGCCTTTTTTGAGGTTTTTAAAGACTTTGGTGATTTTTGAAGCTTTTCCAAAACTTTTCCGACACCGTGCTTCGCAAGACGAAAAAAATCACAAGACAACAAAACTCGCGGAACGAATTAATTTTGTCTTGCGAGGCACCACTGTAATTGAACGTGTTTGTATTACGGGAAGCCCTGAATTAGAGCACCTTACGCATTATATCTTGCTCTGCCCCTGATACACTGAAGCAAGAGAATGGTTTTGATACCTATAATGATAAGGTCCTGTGCCCAGAATCCTTCTGACATGATTCTATATCTCCTTGCAGACATTGATAAGTATGTGACCTGGCGTGTAGTACTTTTTGCAACTGCCTCCAGAAAAATTAGAAAAAAATTATATAGCTGAGATTGCTATCAACTGTAAAGGAGATGAATTTATTTGACCCCATCTACCCCAAGCTGTATTTTTCTCACCAAACTTTGTACATAATTGTCTATTCTATTATTTAACATTACTTTTAATATATTAGTGGCCCCGCGGTGATTTTAGCCTACAAATTTTATTGCCCAATGTTTCAATTTGTATATTGAGGAGTTTTTATAGCTTTGTGCAGATTAGGTGATGTTTTGACAATATAAATGTTTTAAAGTTTCCGTATCAAATTAGTATATATTCTGTTGAATGATATTGTATACATTGCAGCAGCCTTTGGCTATAAGCAATAAATTTGGCTGACTGACTTACCTTGAACCTCTGGGTATTTCAGCAGAAGAAGGAAGCCATAACGCAAGGTGGTGCTGACAGTTTCTGTTCCAGCAAAGAAAACAGCGAGGGTAGTCAAAACCAGATTCCTCAGGGAGAACTCAGAGTGTGGGTTTACCTTTTCCTAGCCAGAAGGAAGAGGGAGAGGAAGAGGTTTCTTTTATTAAACATTGCTATACTCTATACATTGCTATAGTCCGTATAGTTAAAGCTATGGTTTTCCCAGTAGTGATGTATGGAAGTGAGAGCTGGACCATAAAGAAGGCTGATCGCCGAAGAATGGATGCTTTTGAATTCTGGTCCTGGAAGAGACTCATGGACTGCATGGACAGTCCCATGGACTGCAAGAAGATCAAATGCATCCATTCTTAGGGAAATCAGCCCTGAGTGCTCACTGGAAGGACAGATCCTGAAGCTGAGGCTCCAAGACTTTGGCCACCTCATGAGAAGAGAAGACTCCCTGGAAAAGACCCTGGTGTTGGGAAAGATGGAGGGCACAAGGAGAAGGGGACGGCAGAGGACAAGATGGTTGGATAGTGTTCATGAAGCTACCAGCATGAGTTTGACCAAACTGCGGGAGGCAGTGGAAGACAGGAGTGCCTGACGTGCTCTGGTCCAGGGGGTCACGAAGAGGCGGACACGACTAAATGATTAAACAACAACAACATAGTCTAAAGCCTTTTCCACAAAGCGCTCTTTCTCTTACTGTTCAGTTGAGCTGCAATGGTGTCTTGGTCAATCGGATAAGGGGATATGGACAGTCGCAGACTGTTGAAAAGGTGGCTTCAATTCATGGCCCTCCAAGTTGTGGGAATGTTCAGGGATTCAGGGGAGGATATATTGTTTGATTATAGCCTTTCCAACTTGTGTTAATAAGTTCACAATTTAGCAGAGTAACATTCCCCTTTTTAAACTCGCAGCGGATGCGTTTGCTCAGGCTAGCTAAAGCCTCTATAATAACTGTTCTGGTAAAGGTAAAGGGACCCCTGACCATTAGGTCCAGTCATGGCCGACTCTGGGGTTGCGGTGCTCATCTCGCTTTATTGGACGAGGGAGCCAGCGTATAGCTTCCGGGTTATGTGGCCAGCATGACTAAGCCGCTTCTGGCGAACGAGAGCAGCACACGGAAACGCCGTTTACCTTCCCGCCAGAGTGGTACCTATTTATCTACTTGCACTTAGACGTGCTTTTTTTTTTTTATAAATTTTTTATTGCGTTTCTTTCCATAATTTTATAGATTACAAACAAATAACATAATTGCAAGAAACAAATTTTCCCTTTTTTTAACAACAAAAACAAACAAAAACAACTTGGACTTCCCCACCCCTTCCGATTCTGCGTTATTTAAATTAACAATGTCAGCATTTTGTTACCTTATTTCATGCCTTATTGTAACTTTCAAATGTTATGTACCCAAATTCAATATATTGTATCTCAGTTTCAATGCCTTTAAAATAAACATAACATGTTCGATTCAAATTGTCTCCTTTTCTCTTTTATCACTTATTTTACAATTTACTTAATCATGATTGCAAAAGCATAACTTTTCCTAATCATGCACTATCTTAAGATTCATACAGCTTGTAGTATTTTTGCAAATAGTCTTTAATTTTTTTCCAGTCCTCCTCAATTGTTTCTTTATCCAGATCTCGGATTCTGCCGGTCAGTTCAGCTATCTCCATGTAGTCCATCAACTGCTTCTGCCATTCCTCCAGCGTGGGCAAATCTTGTGTCTTCCAGCTCTTAGCAATGAGTATTCTTGCTGCTGTGCTAGCGTACATAAACAAGGTTCTGTCTTTCTTTGGCAATTTCTGGTCCACCATGCCCAGCAGGAAGGCCTCTGGTTTCTTGGGAAAGGCACTTAGACGTGCTTTTGAACTGCTATGTTGGCAGGAGCTGGGACCGAGCAACGGGAGCTCACCCCGTTGCGGGGATTCGAACAACCAACCTTCTGATCAGCAAGTCCTAGGCTCTGTGGTTTAACCCACAGCACCACCCACGTTCCAACTGTTCTGGTATTTCCCCCTTATTTCCTCATAAAAAACAAGACACGACACAGTCTTCTATAAAAGTATAAAAAGAGTTTATTCACATTCTGTTCACAATTGGATCCCAGAAGGCAAACTTAGCTTAGAAAAGTAACATACACCTGGAAACTATCTCATAAGGAGACAGTCCCTCTGTCCTCTCTTCGCTGGAAGCCAAGAGAGCATCTTTGGCTAAGCGGATGTTGCTTCTTCGATGCATGTAGTCAAAGAGAGAGAGATGGCTGCCCTGCCCTGTGCTTTTGTCGTTACCTGCACAGGTGAGGCCATGCCCACCTCTAGTCACATGCAGAGGAAGTCTGTCGCAGCCCAGAAGGAAACAGGAAGTTTACCTGCTGGCTGGACAAACATTCCTCCCCATGTGTAAGCATGTTCACTCTAGGAATGTTGTACTTGACTGCTCTTGTGTTTCACATCCCACACAAGTTTGCATGGGGCAAGACAACTTTCTTTCCCAAGAAAATCACCGCAGTTCTTAGAACGCAATAATCATACCTGATGCATTTTCACCAGGAAACAGTCGATGAAATCCCAAGGGGAGTTGGGGTCCAGGGTCTCCTCATTGGCTTTTACTTTTCTTGTGATGAACTTCTCCAACCCTAAGAGTTGCTTGAAGGCTTCCTGCTGTGGGCCAGGCAGGTACTGCATGACGCCCGAGAACATGTCGTAGAGCTGCATGTGACAGGTTGGAGGAGGGCAGAGTCATGGGGAGGAAGAGAGACCAGATATTTCCCAAAGTGAAGCTGAGATAAAGGTGCTGTTTGCGTCTGAGGCTCACCTAACACACCCAACATCTGACCCTCCCTTTATGGTGGAGGCTGATGCCTCTGACGGGGCAGTGGGAGATGTGTTGCTGCAAGCCGATGAGGAAAGGGAGCTGAGGCCATGCACCCGCCATTCAGTCATGGGCGTGGTCGGGTACCTGGAAGTGTTTTTCTTGCCAATACAGAATTAACTATCAGACAGGTGCCTTCCTTATCTGGGACAGAAGTTGTATAAGCCCTTCAAGGGGGCACTGTTATACAGAGATTCCGCTCCTTCCTCCTGGGCCGTGTCCAGAAAGTGGTGGTGGGGGATGAGTGTTCAGGCCCCTGGGCTTTCACTTATGGGGTGCCTCAGGGTTCTGTCCTCTCCCCCATGCTTTTTAACATCTACATGCAGCTGCTGGGAGATATCATCAGGGGGTTTGGACTGGGTGTCCATCAATATGAAAATGATACCCATCTCTACCTCTCTTTCAAATCAGAACAGGCGGTGAAGGTCCTGTGTGAGTGCCTGGAGGCAGTTGGAGGATGGATGGTGGCTAATGGATTGAGGTTGAATCCTGACAAGTCAAAGTACTGTTCTTGGGGGACAGGGGGCGGGCTGGTGTGGAGGACTCCCTGGTCCTGAATGGGGTAACTGTGCCCCTGAAGGACCAGGTGCACAGCCTGGGAGTCATTTTGGACTCACAGCTGTCCATGGAGCTGCAGGTCAATTCTGTGTCCAGGGCGGCTGTCTGCCAGCTCCATCTGGTATGCAGAATGAGACCCTCCCTGCCCGCAGACTGTTTCGCTAGAGTGGTGCATGCTCTAGTTATCTCTCACTTGGACTACTGCAATGCGCTCTACATGGGGCTACCTTTGAAGGTGACCCAGAAACTACAACTAATCCAGAATGCGGCAGTTAGACTGGTGACGGCTGCCAAGACCACATAACACCGTTCCTGAAAGATCTAATTGGCGCCCAGTACATTTCTGAGCACAATTCAAAGTGTTGGTGCTGACCTTTAAAGCCCTAAATGGCCTCGGCCCAGTATAACTGAATGAACGTCTCCACCCCCATCATTCTGCCCGGACGCTGAGGTCCAGCTCTGAGGGCCTTCTGGTGGTTCTCTCATTGCGAGAAGCAAAGCTACAGGGAACCAGGCAGATGGCTTTCTTGGTAGTGGCACCCGCCCTGTGGAATGCCCTGCCATCAGATGTCAAAGAAATAAATAACTACCTGACATTTAGAAGACATATGAAGGGAAGTTTTTAATGTGTGACATTTTAATGTATTTTTAATCTTTGTTGGAAGCTGCCCAGAGTGGCTGGGGAAACCCAACCAGATGGGTGGGGTACAAATAATAAATTATTATTGTTATATTCTTATTCTTATTCTTATTATTAAAAGGGCATGTCTGTGGTGCACTCCTAGATTGGTGAGGTGTTGTGTGAGGCATTTGGTATCTCAGGCTCAGGGAAAGACATCGCTCCTGGTTCTCCTATTTGTACTGTGAGCTTCGGCTGGCCAGCCTCACTCAGACGCCTGAAGGTGGTCTGCTTATTAACTGGCAATGCTGCAGCTTCTAACTGTGTCTTGATCACTGCTGGACTTTGGGGGTAATGACTGATTAAGAGGAATTGTATTATTCACACACTCGCAAAGGAAGTCCTTCTCATCCCCTCCAATTTACCTGTCCCCAAGAGGTGGCAGTGAACCGGAAGCTACCCAGCATCATACTCAGCAAGGAGTGGAACTCCTGATCTTCGTATTCAAAGCGGTCGCCAAAGGCGATGGAGCTGATGACGTTGGACACTGTGCGGCTCAGGGTGTAGGTGGGGTCAAAGGGTGCGCCTAGAAAGAAAGGCACACACACACTGTGCAAGTCACTCAACCCAGGAACAAATCAAGAATACACTTTGCAAAGCAGTCCACTCTAACCTCATTACAGTGGTACCTCGGGTTAAGTACTTAATTCGTTCCGGAGGTCCGTACTTAACCTGAAACTGTTCTTAACCTGAAGCACCACTTTAGCTAATGGGGCCTCCTGCTGCTGCCGCGCCACCAGAGCACGATTTCTGTTCTCATCCTGAAGCAAAGTTCTTAAACCGAGGTACTATTTCTGGGTTACTGGAGTCTGTAACCTGAAGCGTATGTAACCCGAGGTACCACTGTATTTCTTTGAGCAACGTTTCTTCGCGTGGATGTAGAGTGTTGGTGATGTACAGTCATACCTCGGGTTACAGGCGCTTCAGGTTGCGGTTGCGGACTGCCGAAACCTGGAAGTACCGGAACGGGTTACTTCCGGGTTTCGGCAGTTGCGCGTGCGCAGAAGTGCCTAATCGCAACCTGAGCGTGCGCAGATGCACTGCTGCGGGTTGCGAACGTACATCCTGTATGGATCACGTTCGCAACCAGAGCGCCCACTGTATTTAGCTTAAGCTAAGTTACATCTTTCCCCACCCATTACCAAAAATAAAAGCAGCCGTGATAATATTCAGTATAAAGCCTTCAGCTGCCCACTTAACCGCCCACAGTTCTAACTATCACTGTCAAGCGTTTCTGTCACCTGTAACTCATTAAGCAGCATTTCTTGAAGATACCAGAACAGAGCTCACTTTTTGTTTCCCTCAGGGATTCTAGCAGGAAGTGGGCTTCTTCCAGGATCCGCTCTTCGATGGATCTCTTTCCCATCCCAAAATTCCTCAGCGTCATGATGGAGAATCGGCGCAGCTGCTTGGCCCGTTCCCCGTTGCTGAAGGAAACCCCTGGGAAGCGAAGGAGCCAGTGAAATGAGGAAGAGGAAGAGGAGCTGGAAGGTGACACCATTTTAAACTAGACTTAAGTATGTCTTTTTAACTGGATTACGGTATTAAGCCTCCCTGAAAATGCTGCTATATCAGTTACTCTTCAACAGGTATTCTGTATGCGTAAGTGCTGTTATTCCCTTTTGTGGGATTATTTTAAGGGGGAGAAAAGAGGGAAATACCAGGAGAATCCAGTCTGCCTTAAATCATCCTGGATTAGCTATGATAGTTTTAGCCTTTTAGCTTATCAAAGCTTCCCTGCAAAGGGATGCACTCTATGGAACTCGGAAATGTGAGGAAGGAAGGATAATATCTAATAAATGTATAATCTTCTACCATCCATTCACATCCCAACATTTAAGAGTACCTGGGAGCACAAAAGAGGCAAAAACACAGTTGACAATCAACTGATAGAAGGCACTTGCAGACTCAAGAGCTTTTTCAATATTATCTATGCTTGCAAAGCCACTAAGTTACATCAGTGGTCCTTTACTTGGCTATGAGTATTCAGATGCAAATACCATCTCTTCTATGACTTGTCTGAATGATGTAGAGAAGCCCTCTCTCAGCCCCACTTCTGTCCTCAGTGAAACTAGTATTAAAAAATCTACTTCACAGGCCCACAGGAAGGACCACTGCTAAGTTCAATGCCAAAACAATGGTAGTAATGATGTGCTCTGGCCAAGGGTTGTCCAAGAAGAGACTGACCGTAACCCTGGAAAAGCCAGTCAAACGTGGCTTGCTCTCCACGGCCACCGAACTCTTCGGCCTGATCCACCAGGGCCTCCTTCACGGCATCGTATCCACACAAGACCACAACACGGCGGGGCCCTAAGTGGATGGTGTAGACAGGACCATATTTCTCACGGATCTGTGAAAAGAGGAGGAGGGCATTGTGTGAGGTCATGAAACTGATGGAGAGATGGAGCAAATTGCTCACCTACCTGTGCAGAGATTAGTAGCTCCTGAAAGCCTAAGCCTAATTAGGCAATGAAAAACACATCCTTTATGATGAACCTTTGGTTCTCCATTATCTGGGCACCAGAATTTAAGAAGGATATTGGCAAGCTGGAATGTGTGCAGAGAAGGGCCACAAGGATGATCAAGGGTTTGGAGATGAAGCCTTATGAGGAATGGCTGAAGGAGTTGGGTATGTTTTGCCACGATAAGAGAAGACTGGGGAGAGATATGAAAGCCTTCTTCAAATATCTAAAGGGCTGTCACCTGGAAAATAGAGCAAGCTTGTTTGCTCCTGTAGGACCAAACCAATGGATTCATGTTATAAGCAAAGAGCTTCTGACTTAACTTCAGAAAGAACTTTCTGATGGTAAGAGCTGTTTTACAGTGGAACAGAATCCCTCAGAAGGTAGTGGTTGAAATTTGCAGTTCCTCAAATTTTGCATTGAATTTCTCCAAACCCCACCCCCAAACCCACAAGTATACAAAGTGTGCATGTAAAGGCATATATTTGTGAAAATAGCATACAAGATTGCATTATATTTTTTGGGGGGGGGATTCACTACATAAATGTGGCTATAAGGCAGATCTGCCCACAAAAATGTGTATACAGTGGTGCCTCGCAAGACGAAATTAATCCATTCCGCGAGTCTCTTCGTCTTGCGGTTTTTTCGTCTTGCGAAGCACGGCTATTTGCGGCTTAGCGGCTTAGCGGCTATTAACGGCTTAGCGGCTTTAAGAAAAAAGAAAGAAACTTGCAAGAACTCGCAAGACATTTCGTCTTGCGAAGCAAGCCCATAGGGAAATTCGTCTTGCGGAACGACTCAAAAAACGGAAAACCCTTTCGTCTAGCGAGTTTTTCGTCTTGTGAGGCATTCGTCTTGCGGGGCACCACTGTACTCTATTAGGAAAACGCACAGTGAAATTCTGATGAAATTGCATGAGGATTAAAAACATACCAACTGATGCAGAATGTAATGGACTGAGAGAAACGGAAAGAAACAGATTCACCCACCACTAAAGGCACACAACACCAGCAGGCTACCATGAGGAAACCTCTCCTCCATGCGGGGAACTGAAATTAAGATTGGAATCATGGAATTATAGAGGTGGAAGGTACCCCAAGGGTCATGAGAAATGAGAACAATGAGAGAAACAGATTTGACCACTTCGACAGCCACATGACACCAGCAGGCTATCCTGAGAAAACTTCTCCTCCATCAACAGATTTGTGGTTAAATCCGGGCTGGTCTCAGATATTAAATTGCCCTGCAATCTACCTGTGTAGTTGGTGCCAACAAGCTGAATCTGGGTGGGGAAAAGAGTCATGCAGGCCAAGCCCTGGGAGAAGATGATCTTGGATTAAGACAGGGCTCTTGTTCTGCCAGGACTTTGTTTCCCTCCTTGGCCGATATTTTTCCCGTCCAAATTCAGCTGGTTGGCACCACTTACATAGGTAAATTGCAGGGCCATTTGATAGCTGCTCAGATTTTGTTTTGAACTTTGATCATTTGTTTGTTTTGTATTTGTGTGCATTTGTTATTTGTCAACCGCCTTAGGGGACTTTTTTGATTGAAAGGAGAGTATAATAAATAAATTACATAATATAACACAACATAACATGCCATCCGGATAATCCCTGGGCACCACCTCCAAGCCTGGACAGGCTCGGCACAGTCTCCAGTTGCACCTACCTGGCAGAGCAGGTTCTGCTCAGTGTCGGATTTCCAACTGATTCTGAAGAATCAAACAGTTGGATCTCCTTAGGTGGTGCAATATTTATTTCTGGTTATGTTTGCACGAAATTAAAAGACGCCTGCTTCTTGGGAGAAAAGCAATGACAAACCTAGACAGCATCTTAAAAAGCAGAGACATCACCTTGCCAACAAAGGTCCATATAGTTAAAGCTCTGGTTTTCCCAGTAATGATGTATGGAAGTGAGAGCTGGACCATCAAGAAGGCTGATCACCGAAGAATGGATGCTTTTGAATTCTGGTGCTGGAGGAGACTCTTGAGAGTCCCATGGACTGCAAGAAGATCAAACCTCTCCATTCTGAAGGAATACAGCCCTGAGTGCTCACTGGAAGGACAGATCCTAAAGCTGAGGCTCCAAGACTTTGGCCACCTCATGAGAAGAGAAGACTCCCTGGAAAAGACCCTGATGCTGGGGAAGATGGAGGGCACAAGGAGAAGGGATGACAGAGGATGAGATGGTGGGACAGTGTTCTCGAAGCTACCAGCATGAGTTTGAGCAAACTGCGGGAGGCAGTGGAAGACAGGAGGGCCTGGCGTGCTCTTGTCCAGGGGGTCACGAAGAGTTGGACACGACTAAACGACTCAACAACAACATGTTTGCATACAACCTTTCTGTTAAGGATACCAGGGCTGAAACTGAGCATAGCGCCAGCTGAGTGAAATAAGCCAGGCTGAAAGACATCCCACATGGTGGTCCAGCTTTGGGCAGTCTCTGCCCTACATAACTTCCAGCAAAAATGGCATCGAGAAAGGTTGTTCCTGGCTGAGCTCTACAGTCTGTTTTGATTGTTTAATTGGGCTTCGTTTGTGTTATGTACTGAGCTGAATCCTAGATCAATAGGATCCAGAAGGCAGCAATCTGATTGGCCTGCAGGAGCAGCCCGCTATATAAATTTAATGGCAAATGCATCTCCTTTAAATCAATTCCCAGACCAAATGAGTAAATTTTTCATCAAGGAATCGTAAGCTTGCCTCTTGTGCAAATGCCTGCAACTCTAAATTTCAAAAGGCTGTGTCCCTATTTAGAACAGGATAGCTGTCTTTCTTTTCTTATCATCATCTAATAATGTCCTCAGAGGGCCAGAAGCTAGATCTAGCGTCCAAAAGTTAAAATCAGAGGATTTCCTAACACACGAGATACCTGTCAAATCATAACCCCCAGAGGCTGCCCAAAAAGTGTGACCTTATGTCAAAAGGAACTAATAATATACCTGCTGTACAGCTCAGTTGGTTAGAGCACGGTGCTGATAAATTAAAATTAAAATTATTATATTATTTATTTTTTTAAAAAATATTTATTTAAAAGAAATGCACACTAAAATGCTGACTAATTTTTTTGAGGACATGAGAATTGACAGGTGTGCCCATCCTTTCACTCAGGCAGAAATATACAGTGGTACCTCGGGTTACATACGCTTCAGGTTACATACGCTTCAGCTTACAGACTCCACTAACCCAGAAATAGTGCTTCAGGTTAAGAACCTTGCTTCAGGATGAGAACAGGAATCGTGCTCCGGCAGCGCAACAGCAGCAGGAGGCCCCATTAGCTAAAGTGGTGCTTCAGGTAAAGAACAGTTTCAGGTTGAGTACAGACCACCGGAACGAATTAAGTACTTAACCTGAGGTACCAGTGTAAAGAGAGAGAGAAGCAAAAGCTGGAGAATGTGGTGGAAGGAGAATTATGAGGAGTCAAGTGGGAGAGAGAGAGAGAAAAGGATGGGTGTGTAGATAGATAGATAGATAGATGGGAATGACCTTCATTAATCAACAGTATTTAAGAATGATTTTACAATAACAATTCAGAGAATGGGAAACTGTGCTCTGACACATTATAGAAAGTTACCTTCATGAGTGAACGGAACATGTCACTTGTTTTGACTTGGAGCAGGTTTCCGATGAAGGGGAGGGGAGTTGGTCCAGGCGGCATCTGGCTTTTGCGGTACATCTGCTGCCATGTTGAGAGGACCATCAGGCAAGAGAGGCAGATGACCAGGAAAAGGGTTGCTGCTCCCAGGAGATCCATGGGGAGGTTGCAGGTGGCCTGTGGAGCTCTGAGTAGCTGGGAAGAGAAAATACATGCACAGCACGAGTTGAGGCTGTTATGTAACCTAACCTGAGGGATAACACCCTTTGTGGAGTTATGCAACTTGTTTGCAGTCACACCTCTTGGTCTCCTTTCTATTCAAGAAGAGAAGATCTCCTGCCAAAAGTCCAGAGGTCTTATTTTTTGCGTGAGACAGTCCTGCTTCATCGATTTTTCATGCTTTATGTACAAGAGAGAACTGGCACTATCTGGAGATTATTTCTGAGGCAGACTGGCTTCTCTGCATCCCTTCCAGCGGTTCTCAACCTGTGGGTCCCCAGATGTTGTTGGACTACAACTCCCAACATCCCTGAGCTCTGGCCTTGCTAGCTTGGGGTGAGGGGAGTTGTAGTTCAACAACGTCTGGGGACCCACAGGTTGAGAAAGGCTGCTTTAGGCAGACATGGGTGGATTCTGTGTCTCAGTGTAATAACGTAGTATGACAGAGAAAGACCCAAATGATTTCCACAAACACAAGCACAAAACTATCAAGGAGACAGGCACTTACGAGGGAGTGTCCTGCCCACACCACTAGGAGACCTTCATGGAGTTCCCAGGACATGCACAATTCCCTCCCACCTTTCCAAATTGTTGGACAAGGTCTCTGGTACATAAAACAAGGAAGGAGGACACAGAGATGGAGGCTGCTGAAGTGTGTGTGGCCGTGATGGACTGTCCCAGGAAGCCAAGGGTAGAGATAGAATCCCAGAAGCCCCACTTTCTGTATCTCCAAGAAAACAAATACTAATTTATTTACCAACTACCATTGTTATCCCTTTGTTTGGGTGCTTTTAATGTTTGATGTATTACTGTACAGTGGTATCTCGGGTTACATACGCTTCAGGTTACATACGCTTCAGGTTACAGCCTCCGCTAACTCAGAAATAGTGCTTCAGGTTAAGAACTTTGCTTCAGGATGAGAACAGAAATTGTGCTCCGGCGGCACGGCAGCAGCAGGAGACCCCATTAGCTAAAGTGGTGCTTCAGGTTAAGAACATTTTCAGGTTAAGTACGGACCTCCGGAACGAATTAAGTACTTAACCCGAGGTACCACTGTATTTTAATATTTGGTTGGAAGCCACCCAGAGTGGCTGGGGAATCCCAGCCAGATGGAGGGGGGGGGTAATAAATAAATTATTATTATTATTATTATTATTATTATTATTATTATTATTAGGTAAAGGTAAAGGTACCCCTTCCCGTAGGGGCCAGTCGTGTCCGACTCTAGGGTTGCGCGCTCATCTCGCTCAAGAGGCAGGGAGCCAGCACTGTCCGGAGACACTTCCGGGTCACGTGGCCAGCGTGACAAGCTGCATCTGGCGAGCCAGCACCAGCGCCGCACACGGAAACGCCGTTTACCTTCCCGCTATAAAGCGGTCCCTATTTATCTACTTGCACTTAGGGGTGCTTTCGAACTGCTAGGTGGGCAGGAGCTGGGACCGAACGACGGGAGCTCACCCTGTCGCGGGGATTCGAACCGCCGACCTTGCGATCAGCAAGTCCTAGGCTCTGTGGTTTAACCCACAGCGCCACCCGCGTCCCGTATTATTATTATTATTATTATTATTATTATTATTATTATTATTATTATTTTCTGTGGTTTGTTTATGAATGGAGAGGTATCTTCCTGAATTGGCCGAGGCTGTCTTCAAGGTGTCTTTCATTTCCAGAACTGGATTAGATTGATGGCTCAAATCTATCCATGGATCAGGCATAGGCAAACTTGGCCCTCCAGATGTTTTGGGACTACAACCCCCACCATCCCTAGCTAACAGGACCAGTGGTCAGGGATGATGGGAGTTGTAGTCCCAAAACATCTGGAGGGCTGAGTTTGCCTATGCCTGATCCATGGCTTTCTTTCCTGCTTTGCTGGGAATTGGCATAGATAGCCCTCAGGGTCCCTTCCGACTTTAAAATTCTATTATTCTAGGGCTTGCAGGGTGCGGAGGCTCAATTGAAAATCGACATCCAGTGCAGCACCTCCAGCAGAGGTGCCCCATGTTGCTCATAGGTTAAATCAGAGAGCGATTGTGTAGCAGAGTTTTACACCATCTGCAGCTTCTCCACCAAATTCAGACCAAGGAACAATACATTTGGGATTTCTTTCTATGGAAACCTGGAAAATCTGCATGTTCCATTAACTGCTATGCTTCCTCTTCAGTAAGGATGGCGGAGAAATTTGATTCAGTTCACATTTAAAGACAAACTTATTCACACTTTTTGATACAAGCTGTAAACTGAAACGCAGCCGGTCTTCAGAATGTGCAGTACAGTGGTACCCCGCAAGACGAACGCCTCGCAAGACGGAAAACCCGCTAGACGAAAGGGTTTTCCGTTTTGGAGGCGCTTCGCAAAATGAATTTCCCTATGGGCTTGCTTCGCAAGACGAAAGCCCATAGGGAAATCTCCGGGACAGCGGGGAAGCGCAGCGCGTCTTCCCCACTGTCCTCGGACCTCCTCCGAAGCCTGGCGGCGGGGCGGAGAGACCTCTTCCCGCCGCCAGGCTTCGGAAGGATGCTCCGAAGCTAAAGAAGCTAAAGCAGCCTGCCGCGACCCTCTCCCGGCTGGAGAGGTGACGCGCGCCTATGGCAGGAGCCTCCATAGCCGAGCGTCACCTCTCCAGCCGGGAGAGCGCGCGCGGGGCTAAAGCAGCCCCCCGCGACCCTCTCCCAGGTGACGCGCGCCTATGGCAGGAGCCTCCATAGCCGAGCGTCACCTCTCCAGCTGGGAGAGCGCGCGCGGGGCTAAAGCAGCCCCCCGCGACCCTCTCCCAGGTGACGCGGGCCTATGGCAGGAGCCTCCATAGGCGCGCGTCACCTATCCAGCCGGGAGAGCGCGCGCAGGGCTAAAGCAGCCCCCCGCGACCCTCTCCCAGGTGACGCGCGCCTATGTCAGGAGCCTCCATAGCCGAGCGTCACCTCTCCAACCGGGAGAGCGCGCGCGGGGCTAAAGAAACCCCCTGCGACCCTCTCCCAGCTGGAGATGTGACGCGCGCCTATGGAAGGAACCTCCATAGGCGTCCGTCACCTCTCCAGCCGGGAGAGCGCGCGCGGGGCTAAACCAGCCGCCTGCGACCCTCTCCCGGCTGGCGAAGTGACGCGTGCCTATGGCAGGAGCCTCCATAGGCGCCCGTCACCTCTCCAGCCGGGAGAGCGCGCGCGGGGCTAAACCAGCCCCCCGCGACCCTCTCCCAGCTGGAGAAGTGACGCGCGCCTATGGCAGGAACCTCCATAGGCGCCCGTCACCTCTCCAGCCGGGAGAGCGCGCGCGCATAGGCGCCGACTCCATGGGGCTTGAGGGGGCCCGAGCCCCCTCAAAAATTCGTTTGGGGGGGCTCCGCCCCCCCAATAATCTCCGGCGCCCCTCCAGCAGAGCGCCATCGCCGCCCCTCTCCCAGCCCAAAATGCACAGGGAGGGGCGGGCTGCATGCCTCCTGCCCTCCCTCCCAAGCAAAAGCTCCACCCAATTTCCTTTGGAGCTGATTAATAGGCGCAGCACGCTCTCCCCTATTCGCTCACGAGGAGGCGGCGCCACTTTATTTGCATATTCATGAGCTTATTTATTATTCATGAGCTTTCCCGGGCCCCCCCAATATTTTTTATAAGTCCGCGTCCCTGCGCGCGCGGGGCTAAACCAGCCCCCCGCGACCCTCTCCCAGGTGACGCGCGCCTATGGCAGGAGCCTCCATAGCCGAGCGTCACCTCTCCAGCTGGGAGAGCGCGCGCGTGGGGCTAAAGCAGCCCCCCACGACCCTCTCCCAGGTGACGCGCGCCTATGGCAGGAGCCTCCATAGGTGCGCGTCACCTCTCCAACCGGGAGAGCGCGCGCGGGGCTAAAGAAACCCCCCGCGACCCTCTCCCGGCTGGAGATGTGACGCGCGCCTATGGCAGGAACCTCCATAGGCGCCCGTCACCTCTCCAGCCGGGAGAGCGCGCGCGGGGCTAAAGCAGCCCCCCGCGACCCTCTCCCAGGTGACGCGCGCCTATGGCAGGAGCCTCCATAGCCGAGCGTCACCTCTCCAGCCGGGAGAGCGCGCGCGGGGCTAAAGCAGCCCCCCGCGACCCTCTCCCAGGTGACGCGCGCCTATGGCAGGAGCCTCCATAGCCGAGCGTCACCTCTCCAGCCGGGAGAGCGCGCGCGGGGCTAAAGAAGCCATAGCCCCGCGACCCTCTCCCAGCTGGAGAAGTGACGCGTGACTATGGCAGCAGCCTCTGAAGGATGCACCGAAGCCTGGCGTGGGGGGGGGGGGGCGGAGAGACATTCTCCCCGCGCCAGCCTTCGGATGGCTGTCCTGAAGACTTGGGGTGGGAGAAGGGTTTTCCTTCCCACCGCCAACATTCAGAATGCTGTTCTGAATGTTGGCGGTGGGGAGGAAAAACCCTCCTCCCACGCAAGCCCCGGGAACAGAGGGAAAGCGCTGCACGCCTTCCCCTCTGTTCCCGTACCTGTGCTGAAGGCTTGCGGTGGGGAGAAAAGCCCTTCTCCGCACCGCCAGCCTGGCAAGCGGTTTCCCTAGGAACGCATTAATTGATTTTCAATGCATTCCTATGGGAAACCGTGCTTCGCAAGACGAAAAACTCGCAAGAAGAAAAAACTTGCGGAACGAATTAATTTCGTCTTGCGAGGCACCACTGTACTTAGAATTTTGTTCTAATACAGTTTCCCCAGGCATGTAATGTATTCAAGCATGTCTGTACTAGAGTAATGTGTGAATCAAAAAGCACATGCTATTGAAAATTAGATTTATTAATTTTTAAATGCCTTACTTGCAGGACGAATGGAAGAATCCATTACACCAACTTCTTTGCTCTCCATAAACATGGCAGCTGCTCTCTAGCCACTGTGGGCAGGCAGAACCTTCTGCTAGAATGAAGGACATAAATCGGGCATAAATCAGGCCAATAGGGCAGGATATCCTAGAGAAATATATTAGCCTACAGGTGAGGAAAGCTATTGTTGTTGTTTAGTCGTTTAGTCGTGTCCAACTCTTCGTGACCCCCTGGACCAGAGCACGCCAGGCACTCCTGTCTTCCACTGCCTCCCGCAGTTTGGTCAAACTCATGCTGGTAGCTTTGAGAACACTGTCCCACCATCTCGTCCTCTGTCGCCCCCTTCTCCTTGTGCCCTCCATCTTTCCCAGCATCAGGGTCTTTTTCAGGGAGTCTTCTCTTCTCATGAGGTGGCCAAAGTCTTGGAGCCTCAGCTTCACGAACTGTCCTTCCAGTGAGCACTCAGGGCTGATTTCCTTCAGAATGGAGAGGTTTGATCTTCTTGCAGTCCATGGGAAAGCTAAGTAAGGTAAAGGGACCCCTGAGCATTAGGTCCAGTTGTGGCCAACTCTGGGGTTGTGGCGCTTATCTCGCTTTATTGGCCGAGGGAGCCGGCGTACAGCTTCCGGGTCATGTGGCCAGCTTGACTAAGCTGCTTCTGGCGAAACAGAGCAGCGCACAGAAATGCCGTTTACCTTCCTGCCGGAGCGGTACCTATTTATCTACTTGCACTTTGACGTGCTTTCGAACTGCTAAGTTGGCAGGAGCAGGGACCGAGCAACGGGAGCTCACCCCGTCGCAGGGATTCGAACCACCGACCTTCTGATCAGCAAGCCCTAGGCTCTGTGGTTTAGCCATGGGAAAGCTATTAACCTCCATTTATTGGGTGGGAGAAAAACTGAGTATTGAAAGGCATTTAATAGAGGTAATGGCGGGAATGCATCCTGATATTTTAGCCAATCAAAGTGAATTTAGACACCACAATTGAGAAAGAGATAAACTATACTTGTAAGTGGGAAGTGATAATTCTTACCCTAGGACTAGTTGCATCTTTATGCCACCAGGACTTTTCAAAGGCAAAAATTGGAATTAAACTTCTTCTTTTTTCCAAATTATTTTTATTATTTTTTCCAGATTATTACAAACCAAACCAAATTGATTTAAAATTTAATACAATTTCTTAAGATCATGTTTCCTGCTCCGGTTCCAAGCATATGACCATCATTATTTCCTCACATAGCTGCATCATTTCTTATTTAGAGTCCAATTGACATCTTTCACTTGCCGTTAAACCATTCTTCCAGCTGACCACTTTTTCCACTTTACAAAACAGCACCTCCATTACATTTTATAAATAAGTAATCCATTTCACGTGTATACATTGTTGTTCCAGACCTGGTGTGCTGGGAGAGTTCATTACTATCTTCCATTTCTCAGTTCTTTGCAATGTTTATCTGGATGGTACAAGGTCACATTCCATTCCTTCTGCTGTTTACCAAATTAGCATATGAGCTGATGGGAGGGCGTTCCACAGGGCGGCGCCACTACAAAGATGGCGCCCTGCCTGGTTCCCTGTGGCTTCACATCTTGCAGTGGATGGGTTTGGCATAGAGTAAAACAATCAAACATTCCAGGAAGAATAAGATCCATTTTTGAAGAAGCTGTTTAAATATTTCCCACAGAAAGAAGTAACTCCCAAGAGCTGGAATTAATCAAAAATTACTGGCAAGTGTCATATAAAGAAGGCTCAGTGACATCAATGGATTGTACATTCATCCAGTTCAAATTGGATTTATTAAGAGAAGGTAATAGAGTACAAATATTGAAAACAGTGTACTGTACATCCTGAATAAAGAAGAGATTTACCAACTTTTTTGTTACTTTTCAGTGCAACAAAAGCCTTTGACAGGGTAGAATGGCCCTAATTATTTGAAGTATTGAGAAAAATCAATATACTGCTTCAACTTAGTTTCATTCGCAGCTGGTTAAATGTGAAAAAATTCGATCTCCATAATAATGTAACAGTTGACATCGGTGAAACATTGACTGATATTGGAGGTGGAGGTCAAAGAGTGCCCCTAGTTGCAGGGGGAGGGAGACTCAGGGTCCCAGATTCTACCTTAGGAGATTCTACCCAGGGGTGGAGGAAGGGGTGTGTGGTAGGGGCAGGGTGCCACCATTGAGGGGGGTGACAAAATGCTGGGAGAGACATGGTGGTTTGGCGCACACAGGCTCCGCTCTGCCCATATGGTCCATCCACTGCCTCCCCCCCCCCCCAGCTGTAGGGCGGCTGAGTGGGAGGAGGCAGGCAGACTCCGAAGGCCCTGCAGTGTGCCCTTCCCCTATGGGCAGCTCACCCCGCCCTCGCCCCTTCCCTATGGGCAGTGTGCCCCACCACTGGGCATGCCACTCCAGACATCTGAGTGGCTTCCTCCACCGCTGCCCCTGCTCATCATACTGTGGATTGAGAGATGGAAATATTCAGAGACACAAGATTTTCTAAAGTATGGCTGACCTCCTCAAGCTGTAAACCTTGCCAGCAACTGTCCTATTGTCAGGGATCGGTTGGCAGAGAAGGGGGGAGAGACCGGAATGCACAGAGAGCCGCCTCCTTTGATGAGCAGCTGCACTTGTCAGAAGGAGAGGAGGAGGGACTGTCAGGAAACACGGAAAATGAGAGGGAGGGAGATCCAAAGGCTGCTATAGTAGAGAGAAAGGAGCAGCCTCCGGCGCTTAGGTTTTCACGCAAGGAGAGGAGGAAAAGGGGGGGGGTTTCAGGAAGCTTCTCTGCTGGAGGGGGAACAGGAGTGAGCCACTTCCCGCAACTGATAGCGATTGAGGCAGACATGCTTTCAAGAGCTCCGTACCGTACATAGTTTTTGACTTAATAAATCTCGTAAAGACAGGCTGGAATCCCGGGCTGTTATCTTGGCATGCACCCCCATATCATCCTGACACATATCCCACAGGTTCTTCCTTAACTACAATTCTTCCTTAACTACTCACAATGAAAGTGTCAGCAAAGGTATGTTGGCAAACATATCACAAGTGGAAGAACAAAGACAGGAAAGGGTGGAGGACATGGCATGGAAATAAAGACTTTAGAGTTGGACTAGGCACCAGAAGGGAGACTGGTGACCAGAAAGGGGGAAGATGAGAAGGACTCAACCCTGGTACCTCAGGGAAGTGGGGTAGGGGAGGAAGAGGGCAGAGAGCCAGGGACCAGATATTTATGGACCTGTGAGATCAATTCCAAGAAAATGCAGAGAAGAGAAATTCTACCCATGGAAACAGAGATCATGGAGCTTGAAAAGAAAGATTCTGGAGGAGGAAGGTCCAACCCTTCATGAGTTCAAGTTTTCTCCAACTTTGCATTTGGGGCAGCCAAGGTGGGTGACAATCAAGACACCTGTCCTCCTCTTTCACAAGGGAATGGCGCACATTTCATAAAAACGTGGAACGGTGGCAAAGCCAACCAGCATGGGAGAGAGGTCGATCTTTTCAGGAGGGATGGGAGATTTGAAGTGGAAGTTCTGTAGGATGCTGGTGAAGAAGAGGAAAAGTTCCATTCTGGCCAGCTGCTCTCCAAAGCAATAGCGCTTCCCTAGGAAGGAGGAGGAAAGAAAAGACAGGTTGTTATAGCCTGCTTCGAAGTTTTCTGGCCAAGACTCCTCTAACCCACACAGCCATGGATACAATACACCATTACAACTGAGATCTACAGGTAAAGGGCAGTAAGAAATAATAATTGTAGCCTTATTGGAGTTCACTGATTGGGTCTGCGTTGCTCCGGGACAGGAGAAAGGAAGTCAAATGACACCGAGGTTGGTTCAAAGAAAGAGTTTATTCTGCTCTCTGGATAGCAGAAGGCACTTGCTTGGTCAGTCCATAGCAAGTCCAAAAAAATGAGAAGTTTCATACAGTATATATATCCTCCAGGCACCCTCTCCCTCCTTCCCCAGGAATCCAACCACGTCAGCCTATGTACGCAGGTTGACATCACATATGTTCCTGCTCTGGTATTCTTAATCATAAAAGGGAATTCCTTCCTGTACTTCTGACCATAAAAGGATCTTCCTCTTATCTTGGAGGAAGAGGTCATCATCTCCGATAACACGCTCTGGCGTTGTTCCCAGACTTAGATCTGTGAGTCTTTTGTGGTCAGCACATAAGATAAGACACGGACGTGTCTTCTCTGTTCTACTGGTGCAGTCAGGGTCATCCCTGCCATCACAAATTGATAAAGGAGAGGGCTCTGAGCACAGCCGGGTTTTTGTTTAAACATTGACTCAGAGCTCAAGTTAATGGATTTTAGCTAAGGAAAAATAGGGATTTTGGTGCAGTTTCAAACTGCCTGCACAGTCAATTTTGGGTTTGGGAAACCCATTCCTTCATAATAACAATTTTGGTGTGCATGGTTCAAAAATGTATTTTTCTGTAGAAGAGAAAAGAGATACTGTTTGGAGAGACAGGGTACACATCAGCAACACCAGCAACACTTTCTGGCTAATTCTTCTCACTTCAGTTGGTCGACTATATTGGGCTACTATTTGCTGTAAATTGCCAAGGGGCTACTGAGGACTCACCAGTAGAGAATGGCATAAAAGCCTCATTCTTCTTGAACTGCCCATTCTCATCCAGGAAATGTTGGGGGTCAAACACGTCGGGTCTTGCAAAATGTTTGGGGTCTCTCAGCACAGATCCCAGCAAAGCAAACACTTCAGTTCCCTGAACAGGAGAGGGAGGGAAATGAGAAGAGAGGGGAGAAATGGAACATTCTTCTCGTGGGCAAGAAATTATTCTTATAGTTTTTTTGGGGGGGTGACTTCCCTAAACTTTATAAATTAGTAAATAGCAGGGGGGTTTTATTATTTGGGAGAAAGCTGAAGAAGAATTCCTGGGCTAGCCTTTGCAGAAGAACCTGGCCAAGCTAGGGCCATTAAGAAACAATACAGAGTCACTGAGTGGCTGGGGAAACACAGCCAAATTGGCGGGTATAAATAATAAATTGTTGTTATGAGGACCATTGGCAATGCAAGAGAACTGTCTTTCCACTTGCCTTGAGGTGTGATAATAATAATAATAATAATAATAATAATAATAATAATAATAATAATAATAATAATTTATTATTATTTACAATGACAGTTCCCCATTTTTGGGACACCGCCCTTTGGTGTGGTGCCTCTGTCTCCCTGATTATTATCACTCAGAGGGTACGGACAGGTGGAACAGATGTGCTTGGGGAACTTCACTGAGCCACAAACTATACCTGGAAGGGTGAAGTCTATTTTTTTTATTAAATATATTTTATTGGCATATAAAACACATACATATACATTTACACAATGACACAATACACGAACATAACACACTACCTTATATTCATAACACAGAACATACCTACATTACTCTATATAATACCTACCTATACTTAGAATCATAGAATCATAGAGTTGGAAGAGACCCCAAGGGCCATGGAGTCCAACCCCCTGCCAAGCAGGAAACACCATCAGAGCACTCCTGACATATGGTTGTCAAGCCTCTGCTTAAAGACCTCCAAAGAAGGAGACTCCACCACACTCCTTGGCAGCAAATTCCACTGTCGAACAGCTCTTACTGTCAGGAAGTTCTTCCTAATGTTTAGGTGGAATCTTCTTTCTTGTAGTTTGGATCCATTGCTCCGTGTCCGCTTCTCTGGAGCAGCAGAAAACAACCTTTCTCCCTCCTCTATGTGACATCCTTTTATATATTTGAACATGGCTATCATATCACCCCTTAACCTCCTCTTCTCCAGGCTAAACATGCCCAGCTCCCTTAGCCGTTCCTCATAAGGCATCGTTTCCAGGCCTTTGACCATTTTGGTTGCCCTCCTCTGGACACGTTCCAGTTTGTCAGTGTCCTTCTTGAACTGTGGTGCCCAGAACTGGACACAGTACTCCAGGTGAGGTCTGACCAGAGCAGAATACAGTGGCACTATTACTTCCCTTGATCTAGATGCTATACTCCTATTGATGCAGCCCAGAATTACATTGGCTTTTTTAGCTGCCGCGTCACATACTTTACATACGCCTGGCAACCTAGCAGTTTGAAAGCATGTCAAAGTGCAAGTAGATAAATAGGTACCGCTCCGGCGGGAAGGTAAACGGCATTTCCATGCGCTGCTCTGGTTCGCCAGAAGCGGCTTAGTCATGCTGGCCACATGACCTGGAAGCTGTACGCCGGCTCCCTCGGCCAATAAAGCGAGATGAGCGCCACAACCCCAGAGTCAGCCACAACTGGACCTAATGCTCAGGGGTTCCTTTACCTTATACTGTACATATGAACATACCTACACACTTGGGGAACTTCACTGAGCCACAAACTATATCTGGAAGGGTGGAGTCTAAGTCTGAGGAAATAATAGAACCACAATACCTTGGGAATGGTGTATCCCCGGAACTGGGTATCACGGGTCACACGTCTTGCTAACCCCAAGGGGAGCATGTCAGCGAATCTCTGGATCTCGTGGATCACAGCATCCGTGTAGGGCATCAGCAGACGGTCATCCATGTTGGGAGTGCGACTGAAGCCAATCACCCGTTCAATCTCTTCGTGGACTTTCTCTGTTGAGAAATCAGCAGGATGAGACCAAAAGTGCTATTTGCAGCTTCCAGGGAGCTAAAGGATCCCAGCTCATAGCTGGGGCAACAAAGAGGGACCCTCCCATAGAAGGCAAGGACACATCTCTCCACCCTAATGTTCTCCCCCTTCCGCAGTCACCTTCAACCTCCGGGTATTTCAGCAGAAGCAGGAAGCCATAGCGCAAGGTGGTGCTGACCGTTTCTGTGCCACCGAAGAAGAGGTTAGCTGTTGTACAAACCAGATTCTCTAGGAAGAACTCTGAGTTTGGGTTTTCCTTTTCCTAGGCAGAAGAAAACGTATTCACTTACAGTGGTGCCTCACAAGACGAAAATAATCCGTTCCGCGAGTCTCTTCGTCTAGCGGTTTTTTCGTCTTGTGAAGCAACCCTATTAGCGGCTTAGCGGATTAGCGCTATTAGCGGTTTAGCGGCTTAGCGGCTATTAGCGGCTTAGAAAAAGGGGGGGGGGAGCGAAAAAAATCGCAAGATTCGCAAGACGGAAATGTCTTGCAAAGCAAGCCCATAGGGAAATTCGTCTTGCGAAGCGCATCGAAAAACGGAAAACCCTTTCGTCTAGCGGGTTTTTCGTCTTGCGAGGCATTCGTCTTGCGGGGCACCACTGTATTATTTCTTGGGGTAGGCTAAAATCTGACTGGCTCCTGTCTATGAAGCTCTCTCTCCCTTACTGATTGGCTGCGCTGCAGTGATGTCATGCTCACGCCAATGAGGGGGAGGGGACAGTTGTGGAGGGCTGAAAATCAGCCCAATGATTGTGTAGGAAACAGATGGGTGGGTGGAGGGGGAGTTTAATCAAATGCTGCATGAAGAAGTACTTTATTTGGTCTGTCCTGAATCCTCCAACATACTTCTTCCTTTGTTTGAATTTGGTTTAGTTACAGTATCCTCCCAGTGGGCCCAGGGTCCACAAAGTTTCCTTATGGAGAAATTGATTGTAGTAACTAGAATAACAAGGGACGCGGGTGGCACTGTGAGTTAAACCACAGAGCCTATCAGAAGGTCGGTGGTTCGAATCCCTGCGACGGGGTGAGCTCCCGTTGCTCGGTCCCTGCTCCTGCCAACCTAGCAGTTCGAAAGCACGTCAAAGTGCAAGTAGATAAATAGGTACCGCTCTGGCGGGAAGGTAAACGGCATTTCCGTGCGCTGCTCTGGTTCGCCAGAAGTGACTTAGTCCTGCTGGCCACATGACCCAGAAGCTGTACGCCGGCTCCCTCGGCCACTAAAGCGAGATAAGCGCCGCAACCCCAGAGTCGGCCACAACTGGACCTAATGGTCAGGGGTCCCTTTACCTTTACCTAACTAGAATAACATAATTGTACCTGCTGCATTTTCACTAGGAAGCAGTCAATGAAATCCCGAGGGTTGTTGGGGTCCAGGGTCTCCTTGTTTTCTTTTATCTTCCTTTTAATGAATTCCTTCAGGCCCAACAGCTTCTTGAAGGTTTTATCTTGTGGGCCAGGCAGGTGCTGCATGATGCCAGAGAACATGTCGTAGAGCTGCGTGTGTTGGGTTTGGAGGAATCCAGAGTTATCAGGATGAAGAGAGAGAACAGATATTGAACAAAGTAAGTTAAGATGGATTTTGGAGGCAGGGAGAAGCAGGAGTTCCTCCCTCCCTTGGTTCCTCATTATCATGGAAGGTTTGGAAGAAACAGGTGGCTTGAAAAGAAGGGAGACTGGAGAAGTGTCTCTCCAAGAAGAACAGACAGAGGGAACTCCACCCAGACAGAACTTGGTCTGACTAAGCTATGAACTTGTCACAGACACAACCTCAGGGCCTTACTTCCCATCTTTGAAGGACAAGGAAGGCAATTTGGAGGGAAAATCAGGGTGTGTGGAGGAATTGCTTACAAAGCCAGCAGCTTCAGTTTCTCAATCTGGGATTATCTCTGGTTGAAGCAACATTGTAAACTTGCTCCAGGCAGAGCCTGACCAAAGAGCAAGGCAGAACAGGAGCTGCAGCACCACGGAGAGCTCAGAGTGAGACGCTTGCTCCAACAAATAGCTAAACATTTTTAAGCCCCTCCCAGGTTCTGCCCACTTGTAGAGAACTTAGTTTCTTAAGATTGGTGCCTCTGCTTTCTTTCTCACACTTGGTGCAGTTCCTGTGAAGTACTGGGGGAGGCATTTGGATCATTTGTGAAAGGCACCTGTGAGGGTCCTGGTCCTAGTTGTGGTTCTACAGTCCCTGATGCCCTGGGAGGTTGTGCTGTGGGCTTCTATTGGTCAGGCTCACTCAGACCCCTGAATGTGGTCTGGCTCCTTAGCTGGCACCGCTGCTGCTTCTAACTCTGTGTCTTGACTACTTGAAATCTACTCGGAGTCGAGAGTGGATTTCATGCTCTTTATTCAGCTCATAGTGGTGAGGAGGAATAAATGTTTCCCCAAAATATCTGCTTTATATACATTATTTACACAATGGGCCCCACGTGATTGGCTAATTCCGGGATTCTCCTGTAGGGTAATCAGGTTGTGGATTCACTTCCACCTGGGTGGCTCCTGTGGACCAATCATACTGCTGCAGTGTTCTAGGACCAATCGGACTGCTGCATTCTGAATCCTATTGTTCTAGGACCAATCAGACTGCTGCATTCTGAATCCTATTGTTCTAGGACCAATCAGGCTGCTGCATTCTGAATCCTATTGTTCTAGGACCAATCAGACTGCTGCATTCTGAATCCTATTGTTCTAGGACCAATCAGACTGCTGCATTCTGAATCCTATTGTTCTAGGACCAATCAGACTGCTGCATTCTGGACCCTATTGTTCTAGGACCAATCAGACTGCTGCATTTTGAATCCTATTGTTCTAGGACCAATCAGACTGCTGCATTCTGAATCCTATTGTTCTAGGACCAATCAGACTGCTGCATTCTGAATCCTATTGTTCTAGGACCAATCAGACTGCTGCATTCTGAATCCTATTGTTCTAAGGCCAATCAGGCTGCTGCATTTTGGATCCTATTCAACTCAGTACATAACACCACTGCTGTGTAGGAGTGCAGATATCCAGAGTGTGGGGGTCAGGTGGGATTGCTATGAGGAATTATGACATATGGAGCAAGCCATTGTGTCCGCGATGAACGCATTGCGTTGACTAGGTTTAATTCATTGATTTGATTCCTGATCAAATCCCACAAGCCTATCCACCTCTGACATTTGCTTTCTCTACGCCTGACAGGCACGTATCAGCATTCTAAGTACACAGGCCAGTTGTTCATCAGGTATCCTGGGTCATAAAGATAGAAGGTAGCTTTGATGTAGTTTGTTAATCGTTCACAAGGAGATGGTAAATAGGATGGTAACATATCCTTCCTCTCCTGTTTATTGCCGTTTATGACCTCCGGAGTTTCCTAAAAGCATTCCTCCTTGCTTCCTCTTTTATTTACTCTGAATTACATATGCACGCTCAAGTAGGAAATTAGCTCTTTGTAGTTTTAACTTTCACTTTGTCCCACGTGGGTTTTTTTTGAAATGCTCAGAGGAAATCTGATTGGTTCTTACGAACACCGTGTAAAAAGTTCTTTTGTGAATAAAACGACCTGGGCTGAGGGGAAGGGAATTACTATTAAATGCACCCATAGCTGTCAACTTACAGATTTGAAAATAAGGGATCAGCAGCCCCGAAAATAAGGGATCAGCAGCCAAAATAAGGGATTTTAGTCAACCAGCAGCCAAACGAAGCCTCAAGCGGTGATTCCCACAGCGTAGCAACCCGGCAAAGGGGATGCAGCAAGGAAAACCACTGTCACCTCTCTGCTGGGAAGCGCTGAGCAGAGGCGAGTCCCCAGGCAACACGGCCGATTTGATCGGCACAAGGCATGCAAGCTCCATCCCCCAGTTGTTCTTAGACTCCTTATTGGGTGAGCAACATAGCCAAGCAACACAGTTGGAGCCTCCCTCCTCCCTGGCCGGCAGGGAGGGAGGGAGGGAGATGAGCTGCTTCCTTTGAAACGCGGAAAATTTAAGGGACATCATCAGTAAGGGACAGCAGCGGGACATGGCGCTGGGATAAGTGACTGTCCCGCCAAATAAGGGACACTTGACAGCTATGTACGCACCCCTCCCAGAGTCTTGCTGGTTAAGCCTCTGTGTGTATTTTATCAGAATCCAATCCTTGCTTGCTTTGGGAAGGCTACACTGCTGGTCTTTGGGGTAATGACAGGGCCTCACCTGGTGCTGGCTGTCCTGCATGCTGTGCCTTGAGCAGATTAAGAGAGGTGGCATTATTCACAATCTCATGCTGGTAGTCCTCCCCCTCCCCTCCAACGTACCTGTCCCCAAGAGGTGGCAGTGAACTGGAAGACTTCCAGCGAAGTGCTGAGCAAGAAGAGGAACTCCTTATCTTCGTATTCAAAGCGGTTGCCAAAGGCAATGGAGCTGATGACGTTGGACACTGAACGGCTCAGGACGTAGGTGGGGTCAAAAGGCGCACCTAGAAATTTATATATATTAACAGTAACTACCTAAGTGTTTTATATCTCATCGTATTAAGATGCCTAGGTATTTAGCAGATTCGGAACAAATCCGAAATGGATATTCCTTTAATGAATGTGCAATCAAATTTTTGACCTACTGGCATCAATTCCAATTTGTGTTTTTTAAAAATTTATTTAATTTTCCAGTTCATTTTTTTTTTACAATCAATTATCCAACAACCAACATAAAAACAAGATTCCAAGGAATCTCCTGAACTTCCCTCCTCCCCTTTGTGGGTCCTTTTGTTAACCATTTCCTCCTGCATCTTTTATAATAATCCAAATCTCTTTCATCTCCATTATATCCAAAATTCAACATTAAACTGCAAGTGTTACGCCAATCAATTCAGATTTGGACCGGTTAATAGAATATTAAAATATTTGTATCAACATTAATCAAAGATATGCTATAGACTGATAACTTGCACACTGTGTATGATCTTTATCTGGTTTGGGAATAATTGTAATATAAGCTTGAATACATATTGTTGATAAAATACCTTTATCAAGTATCTCATCATACAATTGGTGAAGTTTTGGTACCAATAGATCTTATACCATTCAATGGCAATTCCATCCAATCATTGTGTTTTGCCACTTGTCATTTTAAGAATAGTTTGTTTAATTTTTGACTCTGATACAGTATTGGTGTTAATAGCATTTGTTTTTGTATATCATCTAAATGGGGTAGTTTTATTTTATTCTATTAAAAAAGACCTTCATATCTTTGTGACTGTTGTCTTTCAGTTTAGTATATAATTATTCTTCTTCATAATAATAATAATAATAATAATAATAATAATAATAATAAATTTATTTCTACCCTGCCCAACTGGCTGGGTCTCCCCAGCCACTCTGGGCGGCTTCCAACAAAAGATTAAAAATACATTAAAACATCAGTCATTAAAAACTTCCCTACACAGGGCTGCCTTCAGATGTCTTCTAAATGTCAGTTAGTTGTTTATTTCCTTGACATCTGGTGGGAAGGCGTTCCACAGGGCGGGTGCCACCACCGAGAAGGCCCTCTGCCTGGTTCCCTGCAACCTCACTTCTTGCAGGGAGGGAACCGCCAGAAGGACCTCGGAGCTGGACTTCAGTGTCTGGGCTGAATGATGGGGGTGGAGACGCTCCTTCCAGTATACAGGACCAAGATATTAATTGATCATTAATATCTTTTGAGTTTTTATACCTTTCACCTTTGTTATTTTTAATACTTGGGTCACTTGGGTCACATTTTGCTATTGTGTATCTGGCTTATTTTGTCCGAGGGAAGCAGAGACTGGCACTTTTACTTCCTGCTCCTTGCAACCTTGGGGATGTCCAATATACAACTGGGACTCAAATGCCGCAGTGACAAGGTTCAGATTATCAGCGTTCAAATGCCCAGATGACTGTCCAGTTTCTAGCTATTACCTGTAACTCATTAAGCAGCATTTCTCGAAGATACCAAAACTGAGCTCACTTTTTGTTTCCCTCAGGGATTCCAGCAGGAAGTGGCCCTCCTCCAGGATCCGCTCTTCGATGGATCTCTTTCCCATCCCAAAATTCCTCAGCGTCATGATGGAGAATCGGCGTAGCTGCTTGGCCCGTTCCCCGTTGCTGAAGGCAACCCCTGAGAAGCAAAGGAGGAGTAAAGGGAAGGAGCAGCAGGAGAATGTGCACTCAGTGGGAATGTGGCTGAAAACACACAGTGATAGAGATTCTCCCCGCAATGAAATCTTTGTTGACTGGTTTTTAAAGTTGCAATTTCAGCACTTGGAAGAACATTCTAGGTGTAAGTGTTCCCTCTCATTCTCTCTCTCTCTGTAACTCCTAGTGGTGCAGCAATAAAACTGCTAACACATTTGCAAAGCTAAGGAGTCTCTCGTGTGTGTGTGTGAAGACAGTTGAGGTATTTAAGAGTGGGTGGGAGTGTTGGATTTCTGTTATGCCACTGTGCAGTTTTTGGAGTCACAAGACTCTAATTACATTCCAGACTGTTAGAAGTCTCACAGGAGATCGGAGACGGATGTTGATGTTACTGGTTTCCTGTTTCTTTGTGTTGTTGTTCACTGACTCTCACAGAGAGCAGATGCATATTCTTTTCTGTCCTGCGCAGCTAGAAATAAATGTAGCGATGTAGCACATATTTCTCGCCCTTCTGCTGTTTGGATACTCTGCATAATGGGAACGTGTCTGAGGCCTCATCAAAGGCTTAGGTTGTTAATCACTGTCGGAGCAGAGGTCGTTGGATTCTGAAGATAGTACGTCGTGGGGGAGAGCCATTTAAGCTTGGTCATAAGGAACCTCCGACAGGGAGAAAAATAGAGGAAAAGACACGGCCGACAATCAGCTGATGGAAGGCACATGCAAAGCCCAGAGCTTTTTCCAGGCACGATCATCTACACCAGTGTTTCCCAACCTTGTGCCTCCAGATGTTTTTGGCCTACAACTCCCATCATCCCTGACTAGCAAGACCAGTGGCAAGGGATGATGGGAATTGTAGGCCAAAAACAGCTGGAGGCACAAGGTTGGGAAACACTGATCTACACTTGCAAAGCAACTAAGTTACATCACTGGTCCTCTACTTGGCTCTGAATATTAAAATGCAAATACCATCTCTTCTATGACCACTGTCGGAGGAAGAGGAGTGCGGGGGGAGTGCACCACCCCCAGCAGCGCAATCCTGGTGGGGTGCCATTGTGGCTGCCCCACTCCTGTGCTGGGCACCATGCCCCGCAGGCAGCATGCCACACCCCCAGGATGCGTGCCATGCCCCCGGGACACGTGCCAGTCCTGCCCCCGCCTGTTCTCCGCCCCCCGGTGCCGGAGCATGAAGCTCCGCCACTGTCTATGACTCATTTTAATTGCCTAGAGAAACCCTTTCTCAGATGACTTTTCTCCTCTGAAAAATGGGTATTCAAAAATCTTCTTCATAGGACTGCATGAAGGACCATTGCTAAATGTTGGGAGACATTCTGCACAGAAACATGTGTATACCTTTAAGGAGTTTCTGGGTTAATTGGTTGCAGCTGGCCGTGGCTACAAAAGGAAAAAGCTGCATTTTGTAGCCTGCCTGCAGGAATAACACCCACCAGAGTTTCTGTTTGTTGTTTTGTAATAAAGTCTTCGTTTTAGTTTTGGTTTTACACCTATGTCTCCTGGAGTCACAGTCTGTCCTCGGCCACCAGTTGAAAATCCCCCTCCAATAGGTTATGGGCCCAGTCCTGAGTGGGCAGAGATAGAGCGTGAAAAGAACCCGGAGACTGGAAGCAACTCAGCATTTCTCAAGCAGCTGGCTGTGTGAAGGCATCGGCAGGGAGTGTCTGTTTGAGACCAGGAGCCGAACATTTCTTCAAGCCACGTGTGAGTAAAGTGGAAAGCTGGGTGGAGCCATGGCTGGACTTGGAGCTGGAGCTCAAGGGGGAGCTTCCATATTTTCTAGTAGAGAAACTGGGAGAGTCCAATTATATGTCATGGAGTTTACAGATGCAGGCGTTTTTAAAGAAAGAACAATGTTGGTCTGTTATTGTTAACCCTCCTGTAAAAGATGAGGATGAAGAAGTAGGTGAAGCAGACCAAAGGCTGGAGGACAAAGCCTATGCCGATTTAATTTTGAGTTTAGAGAAGTTTCAGTTATCTCATGTGCGAGACCTTGAAACAGCAAGTGAGATTTGGAAAGCGCCGAGAGCGATACATATTAGAGACACTGCTGGCAGCAAAATTACTCTAATGAGAGCTCTGTACTGAGCCAGACTAAGTGAGGGTGAATGTGTTTCAAAACACTTCAAAGAATGCGTGATTTATTTTCAGTTAAATGAACTTGGGGAACATTTTTCTGAACAGAGAAAGGTTTATATTGTGCTGTCTTCACTTCCTGAGTCATGGGGAAATTTAGTGATGACCTTGGAGGCAATTCCAGAAAGTCAATAAACCATGCATTTCTTAATTGGGCGTTTGCTTGATGAGGAGAAAAGACGCCATGAGAGGAAGGCCACAACCCCTCACCGTAACTCCAGAAATGGGAGGCAGTCCAGTAAAAGATATGCAACTGATGAGGAGCGGCAACCTAAAGAGGATGTTGAGGAAGCAGCTTTCACAGTCAGAAGATGCTATTGTTGTGGGTCAACTAAGCATTTAGTACGTCAGCGCACTGTGTCTGTGGGAGAAAACACAAGAAAAGGGCGGCCTGTGTTTGCTGGGAAGCGAGGAGACAGGAAGAGTCGAGTCCAGTATGTTTCTGCAGCAGTTCGAGGCACCAGTCACAATGTTGGACAGGACTGGATTTTAGACTCAGCAGCGACAAACATTTTTGTTAAGTCTGCACAAACCCTTGTAGAAAAGCAGCCTTGTAAGTCTATAAATGTAGTACTAGCTGATGGAACAGTGCATGAGTCAGCTGGAAAGGGTAGTGTGAATATTAACTGTTTAAGTACCAAGTTTACCAATGTTTTATGTGTACCAAGTTTAGAAAATAATTTGCTTTCAGTTACACTAGAAAATTGCCAGTGAAGATGCACTCTGGCCAAGGGTTGCCCAAGAAGAGCTACTCACCGTAGCCCCGGAAAATCCAGTCAAATGCCGATTGCTCTCCACGGCCGCTGAACTCTTCGGCTTGATTCACCAGGGCCTCCTTCACGGCATCGTATCCACACAAGACCACAACACGGCGGGGCCCTAAGTGGATGGTGTAGACAGGACCATATTTCTCATGAATCTGTGAAAAGAGGGGGAGGGCATTGTGTGAAATCAGATGGACAGATGGAGCAAACAGGTTGGTTTTCAGGAAGACAAGCAAGATTAAAAACTGGCTATCCTCCCTAGCATTAGCTGACCCAGAGCTATTTTTCTAGAAAAAGAGGTGCATACCCTTCAACATTTCTCTGATGGAAATAGGGACATCCCATTCCATAATGATAATTTTACTATTTATACCCCACACATCTTACTGGGTTGCCCCAGCCACTCTGGGCAGCTTCCAACATATATAAACACATAATACATAATGTTTATCTGCTAGCCAGTGGTGGGAATATTGCTTTGTTAATTGTTTGAGTATTACTAATGTTGTTTCTTACCGTTCTAGAGGCTGGTGTGTTGTTGTTTTTCCATAAACTGTATCCTACACGAAATGTTAGCTCATAATGTGATCCCCCCCTTCCCCTGCCATGGCATTACATATGTGCATATATATTTCTTTAATCAAAGTTGCTTGGACACTCATGCCCAAATACGGCCTCGGTCCAGTATATCTGAAGGAGCGTCTCCTCCCCCATCGTTGTGCCCGGACACTGAGGTCCAGTTCTGAGGGCCTTCTGGCGGTTCCCTCACTGCGAGAGGCCAAGTTACAGGGAACCAGGCAGAGGGCCTTCTCGGTAGTGGCGCCCACCCTGTGGAACGCCCTCCCATCAGATGTCAAAGCGATAAACAACTACCTGACATTCAGAAGACATCTGAAGGCAGCCCTGTTCAGGGAAGTTTTTAATATGTGACATTTTAGTGTATTTTTCATCTTTGTTGGAAGCCGCCCAGACTGGCTGGGGAAACCCAGCCAGATGGGCGGGGTACAAATAATAAATAATTATAATTATAATTATTAAATATTTATTATTGGGTGGGAAGTCTCCATTTTTCACCAACTAGGTAGAGCAGGTTCTGCTGGGTGTGAGATTTCTAATTCATTCTTAAGAACTGAATAGCTGGATTTCTTTGGGCAGTGCACTATTCAATTCTTGGTTAAGTTTGCCTGCAACTTTCCCTTTAAGGAGCCCAAGGCTGTAACTGAGCGTGGTGTGAACCATGTGAAAAAATAAGCCAGGCTGAAAGGACTCCCACCGGGAGGTCCAGCGCTGGGCAGTCTCCTCCTCCCTTCAGCGGCTCCCTTGGTCCGGGCTTTGTCCACATGTGCGCTGACTTCAGAGATGATGAAAAGGAAGGAAGGTGTGCCACAGCCTGATGAAACTGCTGGTTTGCAGTGAAGCATTTACCTGGACTTACATGTAGCTGCTGCAATAAATCTCTGAAGCCATTTGTAGGGGAGAAATTAGGGTTCAGTCCACCTGATAATGCAAACAGTCCTCATTCCCACTTTCTGAAACAGAGCTGCCCCTTCAAAATCGAAACGTCTTTGAGTCAGATGATGCAGTCCTTCCCCCCCCCCCCCCGAAAATTGAGAGCATAAGTGCATATATTAGGGGAACGTGTGCATGAAAATGTTTATAGGATCGAAAATAACATTGAAAAATCCTCTATCTGGAGGAATTGCTAGGGGGAAATGTTTATTTAAAAGAAATGCATACTAAAATGCTGACTAATTTTCTTGAGGACTTTCCTTGAAAAGAACCACCAACTGATGTGGAAATGAGACACGAGAAAACCTAAGATTATGGTCAAGAAACAGTGGGATTGTCTAAATGAATATTTACAAAACCAGGGCTCAGTTACCCAAATTTGGTTGCGTTCAGACTAATCTTGTGAAAAATATAAGGAATGTGAAAAATTAAGGAAAACCTATAGGAAGGATATGAAGAAGAGAGGTTATGGCGGCTGAAGTATAAAAGACGTGTGGCGTAAACGGTGGAAGTCTTTTTAAAACATTTTAATTAAGGCTGATATCTTGCAAGATGGAAACATATAGTCGTATGCAAGCATAGATCCTTCCACTTAGGCAGAAATATAAAGAGAGAGAGAATAAAAAGATGGAGAATGTGATGGAAGGAGAATTATGATGAGATGATGAGTCAAGTGGGAGAGAGAGAGAGAGAAGGATGAGTGGGTAGATAGATAGATGGGAGTGACCTTCATTAATCAACAGTATTTAAGAATGATTTTATAATAACAATTTAGAGAATGGGAAACTGTGCTCTGAGACATGATAGAAAGTTACCTTCATGAATGAACGGTACATATCGCTTGTGTTGACTTGGAGCAGGTTCCCGATGAAGGGGAGGGGAGTTGGTCCAGGCGGCATCTGGCTTTTGCGGTGCATCTGCCGCCATGTTGAGAGGACCGTCAGGCAAAAGAGGCAGATGACCAGGAAAAGGGTTGCTGCTCCGAGGGGATCCATGGGGAGGTTGCAAGTGGCCTGTGGAGCTCTGCAGGCAATGTGTTGCTGACCAGCTGGGAAGAGAAAATACCCGCGCAGTCCGAGTTGAGCCTGCTACATACCTTCGGAAGAACCTCCTCCTTGAAATTGTGCAACCTTTTAATCTCTGCTCAGGGTCTTCTTTCAAGTCAAGAGAAGACCTTCCAGAGCAAAGTTCAGATGGACAGATAGTGGAGACAGGGAGCTGCCTGCCCAAGTCTGCACCACCAAGGGAGCTTCAAGGAGTCCCAGAGTCAAGCACAATTCTCTCACCACGTTTCTCAGAAGTCTGTATCATTTAACAGGGTCTCTGCTGGTGTAGGACTAAGAGGAGTGTAGCAGAGGAAAAGGGTTGCTGCTCTGAGGGGATCCATGAGGAGGTTGTGGGTGACCTGCGGAGCTCCAAGTAGCTGGGAAGAGAAAGTGCCCATGTAGCTGAAACTGAGGCTCTTATATAAATTTTGCTGAAGGCTCACACCCCCTTTTGGAGTTATTCCATCTCTCTCTCCAGCCTCTCTATCCAGTTAGGAGGGGGGTGTAGAGTTTGTGTTCTGGGCATTGGGCAATCAGGACAGATTAGAGATTCTGCTGGCTACCTCGCTGGCTGGCAGCCTACCTGCCTGAGCTGAGACAGCTGGCTTGTGCTGGTCCCGGGGGGGGGGTGTTTACCGTGCAGCGTGGTCTGAGTCCGGTCCTGGGTCAAGGGTCTGGAGGCTGTCTGTCAAGGGCGAAGCGGGGTCCAAGGCAAGGAGCCGGGCGTGGTCAGGAACTCCGGAAGAGCAGGTCAGGGTGCTGGCAGGAACAGGTATCCCGCAACCTGGGACTGGGATGACTGGCCTTTATCTCCTCTGGGGCCTAGGGCTGTCCCGGCCCACAGGTGACTCGCCTCTCCTGGCCTGGAGGCGAGCACTCCCCCTGTGAGAACTTCGTTCCCTCCACCTCTCTGCCCTGAGCAGCTCAGGAGAGGCTGGAGGGTTACTGGACCCAGAGGCAACCTCACCTTCCCCTGACAGGGCTGGGAGAGGAGCACCTGCAGGCAACGGGTCCTCAATCACCTCTGGAGCCAGAGTGGATTCATCTGGTGTCTGCTCCTGAGGATCCGGCACAGGTGAGGGCCCTTCAGATTCAAGCCCCTGCCCTGGCTCAGCCGGCCCTGGAGGCAGGGACTCCTGTGCAGGCTGGGATTCTTCAGGTTCAGCCTCTGAATCAGATTCCCAGGCCATCACATGACTTTGGAGGTGGTGTGGAGGACTCCCAGACTGCTTGTGTTGGAAGACTTCAACACCCATGACAAGGCGACTGACTCTGGGGTAGCTCAGGGCTCCAGGGCTGCCATGGCGACCATGAGAAAGTACCAACTTGTCAGCAGCCCAATGCATGTGGTAGTCCACATTCTGGACCTAGTTTTATCAACTGGGCATGAAGAGTGTGATCTGAAAGTGAGGGCTCCAGACATCATTCCCTTGTCATGGTCAGTTCATTTCCCATTGAGATTTAGGCTTTCAGGACCCTTCCTGCAGAGGCAAGGGACCTATGAATATGGTTCTGGGGGAGTTCCTGACTGATCTGACTGGCAGTGAAACAGGAGGAAAGTTTAGATCTTGGGGCTTTCTCAATTTGAGGTGCAGCATAAAAATGACCTCTCACAGGATACCTAGTGGTTGCAAGAAAAACTTGCAATATTCTAAACATGCGACAAGAGGTTTAGCTTATTTAAGACAAAAGTATTTTGAGAAGGGAGCAATGTGAAATAAATACTCCCTTGGCAGATATTTTAAATACGCAATACTGATGGTTTTCTCAAAAACAAGGCAAAAATCAAAAACCTGGGATGAAAGATGAGTTATTTCCTTTCTATAGTCAACTTTTGTTGTTGTTTAGTCGTTTAGTCGTGTCCGACTCTTCGTGACCCCATGGACCAGAGCACGCCAGGCACCTCTGTCCTCTTCCCGCAGTTTGGTCAAACTCATGCTGGTAACCTCGAAAACACTATCCAACCACCTCGTCCTCTGTCGCCCCCTTCTCCTTGTGCCCTCCATCTTTCCCAGCATCAGTGTCTTCTCCAGGGAGTCTTCTCTTCTCATGAGGTGGCCAACTTTAGTCAACTTTATAATTCATAAAAAAAAAATCTATCTTGGGAAGATGTCTTAGATTTCTTGGATAATTTGAATCTTAAAGAAATATTCTCAAACAGCAGTGGACCCAGTGACAGCAGAATTAATGGATTATATCCAGAAAGCTAAGAAGAATAAGTTTCCAGGAATGGAGGGCTTTGGATTTTAATTAAGCATTCCAGGAAGAACTAGTCCCATTTTTGAAGGAGCTGTTTGATTATCTTCCACAAAAAGAAATTCCAGGAAGTTGGAAGGAGTCAAAAATTGTCTTAGTACCAAAAGAGAGTAAGAATCCAGCAAATACAGATTTGTACAGATTCATTCCTCCTTCAGAGAGGAACGGTGCACATGTTATGAATTGTGGGATGGTGATAAAACCAACCAGCATGGGAGAGATGTTGATCTCTTCAGACAGGATGGGAAATTTGAAGTGGAAGTTCTGCAGGATGTTGGTGATGAAGAGGAAGAGTTGCATCCAGGCCAGCCGCTCCCACAAACAATAGTGTTTCTCTAGGAAACATAAGGATGCGGCTGGGGCTGTGGGTTAAACCACAGAGCCTAGGACTTGCCGATCAGAAGGTCGTTGGTTCGAATCCCCGTGACGGGGTGAGCTCCCATTGCTCGGTCCCAGCTCCTGCCAGCCTAGCAGTTCGAAAGCACATCAAAGTGCAAGTAGATAAATAGGTACCACTCCGGCAGGAAGGTAAACGGCATTTCCGTGCGCTGCTCTGGTTCGCCAGAAGCGGCTTAGTCATGCTGGCCACATGACCCGGAAGCTGTAGGCTGGCTCCCTCGGCCAGTAAAGCGAGATGACTGCTGCAACCCCAGAGTCAGCCATGACTGGACCTAATGTTCAGGGGTCCCTTTACCCTTAGGAAACAGGAAGAATGCCAAGATGGGCTTTCAGGGTACTGTTATAGCCTGCTTGGGTGTGCTTGGGCCAAGACCCCTGGATACAACAAGACCGTTGGTATTTTGGTGTGTATGGCTGGCAAAGAGATTTCTCTGCAGAAGGCAAAAAAGATGTCGTTTGGACAGACAGGGTAATTTGAGGGTACATCTGCAGCAGCAACACCTTCTGGCTAATTCTTGACGTCTTCCTGTTTCCAGGGGAAACCACTCTTTAGCACTCAATCAGAACAAACAGCAATTTGGGTTTCCCCTGGATTGTCTATTGCTAAAGAGCGGGTTTCTCTTGGGAGCTGTCCAGAGTGGCTGGGGCAACCCAGCCATATGGGCAGGATACAAATAATAAAATTATTCTTATTATTCTTATTATTTCCTCTTGGAATGGAGCAGGACAAGGGGGAAATCTTTGCTGGTCCCGGGGGGGGGGGGGGTTACCGTGTGGTGTGGTCCGAGCCCGGTCCTGGGTCGAGGGTCTGGAGGCTGTCAGTCAAGGGCGAAGCGGGGTCCAAGGCAAGGAGCCGGGCGTGGTCAGGAACTCCGGAGGAGCAGGTCAGGGTGCTGGCAGGAAGAGGTTTCCCGCAACCTGGGACTGGGATGACTGGCCTTTATCTCCTCTGAGGCCTAGGGCTGCCCCGGTCCACAGGTGACTCGCCTCTCCTGGCCTGGAGGTGAGCACTCCTCCTGTGAGAACTTAGTTCCCTCCGCCTCTCTGCCCTGAGCCTCTGCAGCTCAGGAGAGGCTGGAGGGTTACTGGACCCAGAGGCAACCTCACCTTCCCCTGACAGGGCTGGGAGAGGAGCACCTGCAGGCAATGGGTCCTCCATCACCTCTGGAGCCAGAGCGGATTCAGCTGGTGTCTGCTCCTGAGGATCCGGCACAGGTGAGGGGCTTCAGGTTCAAGCCCCAACCCCGGCTCAGCCGGCCCTGGAGGTAGGGACTCCTGTGCAGGCTGGGATTCCTCAGGTTCAGCCTCTGAATCAGATTCCCGGGCCATCACAAAATCACTCAGACCTCTGCTTCCTAGGCACAACACAAGTCTGCTTACCTTTAATGGCCAGGCGGTGTTGCGGCCCCGGTCATGTCCACAATCCGGCACTGACCTGGGGTCGGATTGCAGCCTGCTTGCAGATCAGCCAATGGCAGGCAGGTTTAGGCTCAACCAACAGGCATCACTTGGCTCCACTCCCAGGGGGATAAACAGAGGTCTGCGAAGGCTTCCTCCCCAGTTCTTCACTGGATCTCCCACTCTGCCTCCATTATTCATGTGGTTTTTGCCTTCATGTTAGACCTTGCTATGGACTTTATTGGCTGCCATATTCAGAACCAGGCCAGAATTCTTCCACTTGGCAAATTGGCTCCAGTTTTGTGGTTTTTGCCTTCCTCGTAGCAATAGTCACAACTTTGTAAGTTTAGGCATGGGGCAAGCCTTGGTCTTGGCTGGAGTGGAGGTTGTAGCCTCTGCCTGCCCCTCCTTGGTTATGGGTTTCCTGTTAAAGGGATCTGCAAGGAGTTGCTTCTGTAAGGTCATAGTATGCCTCCACGGGGAACCCCCATGGGGTACCCCTATTTGATGTAGGTCATATCAACACACACACCCCTCAGATGTGATTTACCCTTAGATGCACTCCCAGCAAATGGTCTGGAGTGGAAAATGGGTACACCCAAATGCCTATGCCAAACCATTCACACCTGTAATCAATAAAGTTGTGGCTGATTTGAAGTCAATTTATGTTGTTGTCTTGACTGCTTATTTATCACTTAGGCCGTGATGTAGCCACAGGGCCTTGGCACACAAGTGGAAGTGTGGGAGAGACCCATGTTGAGCTATTATTTGCTGTAAACACACACACACACACACACACACACACACACACACAAACACACACGGACTCACCAAAAGAGAATGGCATACAAGCATCATTCTTCTTGAACTGCCTGTTATCATCCAGGAAGTGTTAAGGGTCGAATCCTTCTGATTTTGCAAAATTTGGGGGGTCTCTCAGCACGGATCTCAGTGCCAGGAAGACTTCAATTCCCTGAACAAGAGAGGGAGAGGAATGAGAAGAGAAAGGGACAAATGGAAGATTCCTCTGGGTGGGAAGAAATCAGTATGAGATTTAGAGTAGCAAATTACCTTCCACTAATCCTGGATGTCTTTGTCCATGGAGTTTTCTTGGCAGGGATACTGGAGTGGCTTGCCGGTTCCTGCTCCAGGAACCTAGACAGCATCTTAAAAAGCAGAGACATCACCTTGCCAACAAAGGTCTGTATAGTTAAAGCTATGGTTTCCCCAGTAGTGATGTATGAAAGTGAGAGCTGGACCATAAAGAAGGCTGATCGCCGAAGAATGGATGCTTTTGAATTCTGGTGCTGGAGGAGACTCTTGAGAGAAGAATCAGACATGACTAAACGACTAAACAACAACAACAACAACAACAACAACCCTGGTTGTAGTGGACTCATTGGTGTAGTGGTCAATTCTGAGGTGCAGGAGCTGCTCATGTCAGCTCCCATAGCCATGCCCCCTGCCCAAGGTAGGCACCTGTTGCAATCCATTGTTTCAGATAAATACACCCTAATCCCAGAAAGAGCAGCATAAGAACCCATTTATGAGGATCAGAATGACGCCAGTCCTCTGTATTGTGAGCAGCTGGCAAGTCTGGCATTGGTGTTGCTGCAGCTTCCTGAGGGGTGGGATGGAGTGAGTTGGCAGGGAGGTTGGTGCTCTCTAGGGGAGCCCATCCATTTCTTCTGCCCATACATCTGGGCAGGGACACTTCAACTTCATCAACAGCTGAAATCTAACTGTTGAAAATTTGTGTTGAACAAAAAAAAAGGAGAAACCAACACAGAATAAGTACATATCTAACCCAAGTAGAAGAGGGGTGGATCTACACAGAGGAGGGGAAACATGATGCTACAAATAAGTCAGAAATTAAATAATTATAACAAAAGGGGGAAAAAAATTATGTAAAAAAATAGCATAGAATTTTGTTTGCTCTCTGGCGCCATCTGGTGTTGCATGTTTATAACACATTCAAAGTGTTGGGGGTGTGTGGGTTTTTTTGGACTAATGTAGCCGCGTCCCAGATGTCCTCAAAGCATCTGACATGAAGACAAGATTGGACCAGCCAAACTGTCCAGAACTCTGCTTAAAATGGCAGCCCAACTCCCTATTTAATCAGCCCAACTCCCTATTCATCCCCTCCTTCCTGAGTCAGTCTCCGTGGAGCAGCACCAGGATTTACCATATTTTCCGTGTATAACACCCACCCACGTATAAGATGCCCCCTGTTTGGGGGACTCCAAATTAAGAAAATGGGGGGCGTCTTATACCTGTGTATTAGACGCCCCCAGTTTTTTTTAAACATAATTTTAAAAGGAAAAACCCTAGTTTTATACATGGAAAAATATGGTATTTGCTCATTTAAGACAAAAGCAACTTCCCTGTGCACTTTTTTGGTAGAAACCGGCCTTGAGGGAAACAAAGCGTCGACAACCTTGCCGGAAAAGCCCCTTTGAGTCAGCCAGAGCTTTTTATCTCCAGCCCTGTCTAGTCCCATAGGCCTCCACCAAGGAATAGCCTGTACTGATCAGCCTTGGGCATCCAAAAATGAAGACTGTAGGTCTCAACAAATCCCCCAGAACTCTAGGCCACCACCCCCATCTTGGTAACCACCTGGCAGAGATGAGCACCCCAAGCGAACAGACTGCAAGCTGCCACCAGGATCCGTCCCTGCAGCTCGCTCCCTCCATTAACTGGGGAGGGACGAAGCACCGCTGTAGCTGGGGCAGGAATGGACACCTGAATCCTCAGCTCCACTGGAAATGGATATCGGAATGGAAGCAGAAGCTGCTGAGGAGACCAGGAGTGAGAACCCAGTGCCGGATTTACGTATAAGCTAAACAAGCTATAGCTTAGGGCCCCACTCTCTTGGGGGATCCCAAAAAATGTAAAGGGGGGAAAACTGGAAGTACATTTCCGAAATGTAAGATAAAAAACAAATGAAACAAAACCTACATACAGAAACAGTGTTTTGTGTTGTGTGGGCTCCTGTGATGTAAGTCATGGGCCCCGCCTGCTAGGCTGCTCCCTAAAATATCACTGGTTTGCTCATTTCTATATATAGGGTGTCTCCATTCTGCATGGGACGCGGGTAGCGCTGTGGGTTAAACCACAGAGCCTAGGACTTGCCGATCAGAAGGTCATGGTTCGAATCCCCGCGACAGGGTGAGCTCCCGTTGCTCGGTCCCTGCTCCTGCCAACCTAGCAGTTTGAAAGCACGTCAAAGTGCAAGTAGATAAATAGGTACCGCTCCGGTGGTAAGGTAAACAGCGTTTCCATGCGCTGCTCTGGTTCGCCAGAAGTGACTTAGTCATGCTGGGCATATGACCCGGAAGCTGTACACTGGCTCCCTCGGCCAATAAAATGAGATGAGCGCCGCAACCCCAGAGTCGGTCACGACTGGACCTAATGGTCAGGGGTCCCTTTACCTTTACCTTTACATTCTGCATGGAATGGTTGCATGGCAACATGTGCAAATGTCTTGAGATACCTATTAGGCCCATAAATTACCATATAGCATATATTCAACTCAAAAAAACAGTGGCAATTTGTTGTTGACAAAGGGCAGCTGGACATATAAAAGGCCCCATTCCCTTCACTAGCTCCTCATCAAACCTAAATCCAGCCCTGTGAGAACCACAACCCCCAGATCAGGTTGGCACCTATATCCATTCTCACCTGAGGTGCCAGAACATCCCCTGGGATCGGAGGTGGAAGAGGAAGAATGGATGCTGGTGCATTTAGCCAAAGCTACTCCTGAATGTTTTAACATCAGCCAAAGATTACTCGGTTGCATCAAGTCAAAAGACAAACTGTTTGTCCTCGTATTCAAACCGCTGGCCAAAAACCACAGAGCAGATAACAGTGGAGGCGGCGTGGCTGAGGTAGAAGGTCGGATCAAATGGATGTCCTGGGGAGGTGGAAAATGGGCACAACATCACCCAAGATGCCAGGATGCATCCTGTGGTCAAAGGAGAAAGAATATGCCTAATGGACACTGGTGCATTTAGCTAAAAAGGCTTCTGAATGCTTTAACAGCAGCCAGAAATATGCAAACAAGCTTCTCCAGCTAGATGAAGCCATATAAACCTCTGCACATGGGCAGGAACTTGCCATGCCATGGGAGCCAGTGCAGAACTCCAGCCAGCCCCATATCTCTACAGTTTAAAGGGAATACTAGAAAGCTTTGGGGGCTTTCTAGAAATTCTCCTCAATTCTATTTAAATTTCTTTGAAACTATTTGTCAAAGAAAGGAAAGAAGAAAAAATATTTTACATTTACATTTACAAGAATACACAGGCAGAAAACACAGAATGGCACCTGGGTTATTTCATGTGCAAACCGTGGCCCAGAAAATGAAACTCTGCAGAGTGAAAATGAAATTCACTACAGAGTGAATTTCAAGAGTTCCTTAAGACAATGACTTGGAAAGCTGTGGTAAAAGAGAGGCAGCTTTGCCTTTTCAATAGCTGAGAGGAAACGAGGAAAGGGGACAAGGCCATCTTGCAGTTTCACCCAGCAATGCAATTCCAAGCCATCCTCTGGGGAACCTTCCAAATTCCTCAGGGACTCATGAGGCATGTATAGTAATTAATTAATTTCAGAATGAGGCATGTGTAGTGATTACTTTATTTCAGACGGTAGCTGTTTAGAAGGGCCATCGAGAAGGGCTTACTCCAGGGGGGAGAAAGAGGGCAGGGGAACCTTTTGAATCGTCATGAAAGGAAGGAAGGAAGAGGCATGTACCTAAAGGGAGCCATTTTGAGCCTGGCGTTCATCTAGCCTCTTCATGGCGGGAGAGAGGGAAAAGGCGGGAAAACACCTCCGCTAGAGGATGGCTCCATTGACTCTGCTCAGTTTGCTCACATCCCTTGTCTGGTCTGAGGAGAGAGAAAAAAGGTTCATATTTCTCCACAGAAACAATCCTGGGACTCATTTGGTTCCTCACCAGATGTCTCACCCCTTAAGTCTCTGAGGGAAGAGGGAATGGAGGCAGACAAGCCGGAGGTTTCTGAGGGAAGGTGCTGGGTGCTCAAAAAACCACAATCTGATACCCAAAATGCAGAAGTTACACTACACACATCCACAAAAAGCAGAGCCAGTTTAAATTTATTGTGAAAAATTACAGGTGGCAGTGATCGCATCGCACAAATGCAGAGCCCCACACCTTTGCAGATCTGGAACGCAAAGAGCAGGCATAGGCAAACTCAGCCCTCCAGATGTTTTGGGACTACAACTCCTATGATCCGTAGCTAACAGGACCCGTGGTCAGGGATGATGGGAATTCTCTTCTAGTATTCCCTTTAAACTGTAGAAATATGGGGCTGGCTGGAGTTCTGCACTGGCTCCCATGGCATGGCAAGTTCCTGCCCATGTGCAGAGGTTTATATGGCTTCATCTAGCTGGAGAAGCTCGTTTGCATATTTCTGGCTGCTGTTAAAGCATTCAGAAGCCTTTTTAGCTAAATGCCCCAGTGTCCATTAGGCATATTCTTTCTCCTTTGACCACAGGATGCATCCTGGCATCTTGGGTGATGTTGTGCCCATTTTCCACCTCCCCAGGACATCCATTTGATCCGACCTTCTACATCAGCCATGCCGCCTCCACTGTTATCTGCTCTGTGGTTTTTGGCCAGCGGTTTGAATACGAGGACAAACAGTTTGTCTTTTGACTTGATGCAACCGAGTAATCTTTGGCTGATGTTAAAACATTCAGGAGTAGCTTTGGCTAAATGCACCAGCATCCATTCTTCCTCTTCCTCTTCCTCTTCCTCCTCCGATCCCAGGGAATGTTCTGGCACCTCAGGTGAGAATGGCTATAGGTACCAACCTGATCTGGCGGTTGTGGTTCTCACAGGGCCGGATTTAGGTTTGATGAGGAGCTACTGAAGGGAATGGGGCCTTTTATATGTCCAGCTGTCCTTTGTCAACAACAAATTGCCACTGTTTTTTTGAGTTAAATATATGCTATATGGTAATTTATGGGCCTAATAGGTATCTCAAGACATTTGCACATGTTGCCATGCAACCATTCCATGCAGAATGTAAAGGTAAGGTAAAGGGACCCCTGACCATTAGGTCCAGTCGTGACCGACTCTGGGGTTGCGGCGCTCATCTCACTTTACTGGCCGAGGGAGCCGGCGTACAGCTTCCGAGTCATATGCCCAGCATGACTAAGCCGCTTCAGGCGAACCAGAGCAGTGCATGGAAACGCCGTTTACCTTACCGCCAGAGCGGTACCTATTTATCTACTTGCACTGGCATGCTTTCGAACTGCTAGGTTGGCAGGAGCAGGGACCGAGCAATGGGAGCTCACCCTGTTGCGGGGATTCGAACCGTGACCTTCTGATCGCCAAGTCCTAGGCTCTGTGGTTTAACCCACAGCGCCACCTGCGTCCCATGCAGAATGTAGGCACCCTATATATAGAAATGAGCAAACAAGTGATATTTGAGGGAGCAGCCTAGCAGGCGGGGCCCATGACTTACATCACAGGAGCCCACACAACACAAAACACTGTTTCTGTATGTAGGTTTTGTTTTATTTGTTTTTTATCTTACATTTTGGAAATGTACATCCAGTTTCACCCAAGAGATCCCCCAAGAGAGTGGGGCGCTAAGCTAGAGCTTGTTTGGCTTATACGTAAATCCGGCACTGGGTTCTCACTCCTGGTCTCCTCAGATACCTACAAGATCAAAAGTTTATTGAGGACTGGGGAAAACTAGTGGAGTACTGGGGATGGATAAGTGATAATGAAATAACGTTAGTGGCATTTAAAGAAGCTCTGTAAAAGTTTAAGAAATATTGTAAGAAAGGAAAACAGGGGTGGAAGGGTAGGTTAAAAGGCAATAGAAAATTTAGTAAATGTGTAATTAAAATGTTTAATTCGGATGATTGTCAGAAAGGCTGATGGAAGTTCAAAAATGGAAAAATTTATTAAGTTGTAATGTACATTTATTTTTCTTGATGAAAATTAATAAAAATATTATTTTTTTAAAAAAAGTTGAAGTGTCCCTGCCCTGATGTATGGGCAGAAGAAATGGATGGGCTCCCCTAGAGAGCACCAACCTCCCTGCCAACTCACTCCATCCCACCCCTCAGGAAGCTGCAGCAACACCAATGCCAGACTCGCCAGCTGCTCACAATACAGAGGACTGGCGTCATTCTGATCCTCATAAATGGGTTCTTATGCTGCTCTTTCTGGGATTAGGGTGTATTTATCTGAAACAATGGATTGCAACAGGTGCCTACCTTGGGCAGGGGGCATGGCTATGGGAGCTGACATGAGCAGCTCCTGCACCTCAGAATTGACCACTACACCAATGAGACCACTACAACCAGGGTTGTTGTTGTTGTTTAGTCGTTTAGTCATGTCCAATTCTTCGTGACCCCCTGGACCAGAGCATGCCAGGCACTCCTGTCTTCCACTGCCTCCCGCAGTTTGGTCAAACTCATGTTGGTAGCTTCGAGAACCCTGTTCAACCATCTCTTCCTCTGGCGTCCCCTTCTCCTTGTGCCCTCCATCTTTCCTAGCATCAGAGTCTTTTCCAGGGAGTCTTCTCTTCTCATGAGGTAGCCAAAGCATTGGAGCCTCAGTTTCAGGATCTGTCCTTCCAGTGAGCACTCAGGGCTGATTTCCTTCAGAATGGAGAGGTTTGATCTTCTTGCAGTCCATGGGACTCTCAAGAGTCTCCTCCAGCACCAGAATTCAAAAGTATCCATTCTTCGGTGATCAGCCTTCTTTATGGTCCAGCTCTCACTTCCATACATCACTACTGGGAAAACCATAGCTTTAACTATACAGACCTTTGTTGGCAAGGTGATGTCTCTGCTTTTTAAGATGCTGTCTAGGTTCCTGGAGCAGGAACCAGCAAGCCACTCCAGTATCCCTGCCAAGAAAACTCCATGGACAAAGACAACCAGGATTAGTGGAAGGCAATTTGCTACTCTAAATCTCATACTGATTTCTTCCCACCCAAAACATCTGGAGGGCTGAGTTTGCCTATGCCTGGAAAAGAGGGAGGAGATCCTTTGCCACCCATGAGGGGCTCTGGTTTTATGCGCCACAACCCTCCTGAGGCATCAGCACAACAACAAGCCTTGTCCTGTGTCTAGCTGGTCTTGTGAATGTCCTGTCAGGCCTGGGCAGATCCCCCCCTCCCCACTTTTACACACATATACATAGCAAAATGGAGACTGGCCATCTAGGGCAGCCATTCACCTCAGAAAGAACAGGCAGCTTGTTCCTTCCTCTCACTGTGCGTGGAGACAGGTGCAAAAATGGTGGTTGCACCTTGACTGTTACCCTCCTTCTGCCTTGCCCAGCCCCATGGGTGCCTTTTGCGGTTTCCCCATACCCCCCCAACTTTAAGACAAGTTTCCCTTCATTGGGTGTGTCTGTGTGTGACAGAGGTGGGTGCAAAAATGGTGGCCGCACCTCATCCAATAGCAGCCTTCTCATGCCTGACTTGGCCTTGGGTTTGGGGAGGATTCCTGCCCTTTTGGCTGCCTCCAACATGTGCTCACTTATTTTATTTCGGAGAGGGAGCGAGGTGTCATTATTAGTATGGGTTAGGGATAGAATGGCAGCCCGTGTGTGCATTCGTAGCTCAATTTCTCTGCTGTTGTTTTCTCATAATCTTCATTATTATTGTTGTTGTTGATTAGTCATTTGGTCGTGTCTGCCTCTTCGTGACCCCATGGACCAGAGCACGCCAGGCACTCCTGTCTTCCACTGCCTCCCGCAGTTTGGTCAAACTCATGCTGGTAGCTTCGAGAACACTGTCCCACCATCTCGTCCTCTGTCGTCCCCTTCTCCTTGTGCCCTCCATCTTTCCCAACATCAGGGTCTTTTCCAGGGAGTCTTCTCTTCTCATGAGGTGGCCAAAGTCTTGGAGCCTCAGCTTCAGGATCTGTCCTTCCAGTGAGCACTCAGGGATGATTTCCTTCAGAATGGAGAGGTTTGATCTTCTTGCAGTCCATGGGACTCTCAAGAGTCTCCTCCAGCACCAGAATTCAAAAGCATCCATTCTTTGGGGACCAGCCTTCTTTATGGTCCAGCTCTCACTTCCATACATCACTACTGGGAAAACCATGGCTTGAACTATACGGACCTTTGTTGGCAAGGTGATGTCTCTGCTTTTTAAGATGCTGTCTAGGTTTGTCTCATTATTATTAGCAGCCTGAAAATGTATGTGTGTGTTGTGTGTGTGTTGACTTTGAATGTGTTGTTGCTTCCAGTATCGGCAGTTCTGAGGTTAGGACTGCAGCCTGTGTCTGTGCATAGCTGTCAACTCTTCCCTTTTTAAAGGGAAATTTCCTTATTCCGAATAGGATTCCTCGCAAGAAAAGGGAAGAGTTGACAGCTATGTGTCTGTGTGTGTTGCTGAATGCTTTTGTCATCTCAGCATTATCATCCTAGCAGAGCATTATCTCCATTCCACATTGTGGGAAGAAGATGTGGCACAATAAATGTGTGCGCTGCTGTTGCATGCTTCTTGTTTTCTTTGCGAAATGGGAATACAGGGCGGGAACCAGAACAGGAGAGCATGCAGGGAAGCAACAGGGGCAGCAGGGACCAGCTTTCAGAACCAAGCTAAGACACTTTTCAGTTCAGTTAGGTACTAAATATTTGTAGAAGTGCAATTCTTAAATGTTTCTAATATATTTGCAAGGGGAAAATATGTGGCGGGGGAAGGGAGAACAGCTTGGCCATGTCCCCTTGACCCCCTTGGCCATGCCCCTGAGACCATGTTCCCATGATCTCCTAGCTGTCAGATCAGGTCTGAGGGACACCAGACACCATGGGTTGACTCTGAATAAATGCCATGGGGTGCCTGTAAAGGTAAACGGACCCCTGACCATTAGGTCCAGTCGTGACCGACTCTGGGGTTGCGGCGCTCATCTTGCTTTATTGGCCGAGGGAGCCAGCGTACAGCTTCCGGGTCATGTGGCCAGCATGACTAAGCCACTTCTGGCGAACCAGAGCAGCGCACGAAAACACTGTTTACCTTCCCGCCGGAGTGGTACCTATTTATCTACTTGCACTTTGATGTGCTTTTAAACTGCTAGATTGGCAGGAGCAGGGACCGAGCAACAGGAGCTCACCCAGTCACGGGGATTCGAACCGCCAACCTTCTGATCGGCAAGTCCTAGGCTCTGTGGTTTAACCCACAGCGCCACCCGCGTCCCACCGGGTGCCTATAGGGGGAAAATATTCTCTAGGTGACCCACCTCTTCCCCATTGCACATCTAATATAGAGAAACCCTTGCCGCTGTGAGAGATTGCTCACACTGAGCCAGCCAGGAACCATTTCTGACAGCCTGATGAGTCCCAGGGAGCCATGCGTTGTGTCTCATGTGGAGTTTCAGCCATGGTGGTTGGCAGCAGGTGGTGCAACAGCTAACACTGGACTACAAATCTCCAAGTAATGTGCTCTTAGGGCTCTAAGGAGGCAGCAATTTCCACCCCATCCTGTGCTTATCACAAACTCAACACCCTTCATGTTCTGCTACTTTGCGTTCTTCCTCTGAAACCTGTGCTGTCCATTTTACTATCCGCAATGGCCAAAACTAAGGGACGCGGGTGGCGCTGTGCTCTAAACCACTGAGCCTTGGCTTGCCGATCAGAAGGTCAGAGGTTCGAATCCCCACAACGGGGTGAGCTCCCGTTGCTCGGTCCCTGCTCCTGCCCACCTAGCAGTTCGAAATCATGTCAAAGTGCAAGTAGATAAATAGGTACCACTCCGGCGGGAAGGGAAACGGCATTTCCGTGCGCTGCTCTGGTTCGCCAGAAGCGACTTAGTCCTGCTGGCCACATGACCCGGAAGCTGTACGCCGGCTCCCTCGGCCAATAAAGCGAGATGAGCGCCGCAACCCCAGAGTCGGTCACGACTGGACCTAATGGTCAGGGGTCCGTTTACCTTTACCTTATGGCCAAAATGAAATAATTTCAATGCATTTCAATGGAAGGGGGATGTCAAAAATTACGCAAAAAGTAAAATAAATAAATACATACATACATGAAATGGTTACGGGCTTTAAAAAGCAATGGTAGTGTATACCGCTTGCTTCCATTTCTGGTGGAATTCTCTAAGATCCCTGTTTTCCTTTAAGCTCTCCAAACAAACTCAACTTGGCCATCGCAAGATGCCTCTGGGGCAAAGTTAATTGCTCGCCAACTGTAAAAGGTAAAGGTAAAGGTACCCCTGCCCGTACAGGCCAGTCTTGACAGACTCTGGGGTTGTGCGCCTGTCAGAGCTGCCCGAGGTCCCAGCTCACAAAGGACCAACGCCAGTGCGTTACTATTTACAAAAGTCTTTATTGAAGTTCAGTTTCGATTTCAAAGCCGCGGCGCGCAGCTCTACGTCCTAAACTCTAGACCACTGAAGCTCCGTCTGAGTCTCCTCCCCCCAGACACCAGTTTAAGACTCTAGCCTTGCTCCACCTCTTCCTCTGCTCTCTTCTCCTCTGGGCCCGCCTGTCCGCTGGGGTCTCGCCTCTCCTAGACTCTTCTGACGCTGAGTCTCCTGAGTCCTCCCCCTCCCTCCGGCGGGCTTTAGGACCTGGTTCCCCATCCGGGTTTCCTGCTGTGCCGCGCGCCTGTACATTCGAACTTGGCGCGCGCGCCCAGCCGGCCACCTTCCTCCTGCTCCTGTCACTGCTTCCCCCTTCGGGGAGGCTAGCTGCACCTGACTCTCCCTCCGTTCCCTCACTCTGCGATGGAGGCGTGGCCACCTCTGACTCATCCTCTCTCCCTGCTGGAGGAGAAGCTGGCCCTGATACATGTGACTCTTCCCCCTCACTACGCTCTGGTGGAGGAGCTGGTCCTGCTCTCCCGCTGCTGCTTTGGGAGTCCCCGCTGGCCCCTTGCTTCTGGTGTGTCCCCCCTGGGACCCCCCTTGCCCTGGCCATCGGCGCCCCCCTCTGGGAATCTTCTGATTCGCTGGAGAGACTCATGGAATCTCTCGGGCCACTTTCATACTCCCCTACGCTGCCCCCAGATTCTTCCCCTTCGCTCTCCATTTCCTCTCTCCCCTGTGCCTCTGCTCCTGAACCCCTGACAGCGCCCATCTCACTCAAGAGGCCGGGGGCCAGCGCTGTCCGGAGACACTTCCAGGTCACATGGCCAGCGTGACAAAGCTGCATCTGGCGAGCCAGCGCAGCACACGGAACGCCGTTTACCTTCCCGCTGGTATTTATCTACTTGCACCCGGGAGTGCTTTCGAACTGTTAGGTTGGCAGGCGCTGGGACCGAGCAGCGGGAGCGCACCCCGCCGCGGGGATTCAAACCGCCGACCTTTCGATCGGCAAGCCCTAGGCACTGAGGCTTTTACCCACAGCGCCACCCGCGCCCCTTGCTTGCCAACAGAGAAGGAGTTAAATGACAATTGATTTGGACTGATTCTGTAAACGAGTTAAAAAGCATAGGAGGGTAATAACATTGGCACTACGCTATTGTGGCTTTTAGGTCCTCCCCCCCCCCAAAAAAAAGGACTGAGACTCTCTTGTGCCAACACCCACACACCGTATTTGTGCTCCAGTCTGAAGGAAACCTTTATAAATTAAATCCATATTCCCTTGTTGATAAAATACATTTTATTCTATGTTTAACCATCAGCAATATAACATAAAAACAATAATGGGAAGCATTATCTCATTTGACGCAATACTTTTCATTCTATATTTCTAGAACCTCTATTACAACGCAGTACATATCTATTAATGATGGGAAAATTTAAAATTCAGAGGAAAATCAATCTGATATTTTTTTCAAGTAGATCCAGTCTCAGAGAATTTGCTTGAGAACTTCCTTTTCCCCCAGCCACTCACTGGTCCACTCTCTAGCTTGTTTCAGTCCCAATGCTTTGTGTCTAAATATGCTTTAAACACCCTTTGAACCCAGTAATTAATAAAGCAGACCGTCCCCACTTCTTCAAGAAGTCTTGGGTAGATCATGGATTCTAATCTGTACTAATGCTTCAGATATCAGAATCAACTGGGGTATTTATTCTTTCATTCTGGATCCCCCGGAATTAGCGAGTGGCTGTGTTGAACCATGAGATGGAAATGACCTCTCCTGGTTAATGACTGATTGACGGTTGCTCGTGCGAGAGAGAAAGCTTTGCAGAGGCATTTGACATGCAAGTGAACATTCTGGTCAAGGCTGTTTGTGTATTTGCTAACAGGCCTTGGCAAAGGCAACCTCAGAACCACCCCAGCCCCCAGCAGGGATGGATGATAGAGAAACACTTTGAAACAGAAGGAGGCGGGCTCTGGTCAGGGGTGACCTCTCACATATTTCTGAGTGTGTTTCCAATGGAAACATGAGAGTCTGTGAAGATTTCAAAAGCTAGGTAAAGGGACCCCTGACCATTAGAGGTCCAGTCGTGGCCGACTCTGGGGTTGCAGCACTCATCTCGCTTTATTAGCCAAGGAGCCGGCGTACAGCTTCCGGGTCATGTGGCCAGCATGACTAAGCTGCTTCTGGCGAACCAGAGCAGCGCACGGAAACGCCGTTTACCTTCCTGCTGGAGCGGTACCTATTTATCTACTTGTGCTTTGACGTACTTTTGACCTGCTAGGTTGGCAGGAGCAGGGACCGAGCAACGGGAGCTCACCCCGTTGCAGGGATTCGAACCGCCGACCTTCTGATCAGCAAGCCCTAGGCTCTGTGGTTTAACCCACAGCGCCACCTGCGTCCCTTTTTTCAAAAGCTAGGTGGCTGTTATTTAAACGGGAGATTTTGCAGCATTTGAACCAAAAAGTGTGCTCCACCATCACACAGAGCAAATCTATTCCTGACCTGGGACGCACCTTTAAGGCAAACAGGCATTTATGGACTAATTCTCAATTTTACCATCTGCATGGTATGAGTTCTGCTGTTCTTGCCATCCACCTTAGACAAGCTGTGACCCAATAGTAGGGACCTGGCCCACCAGTTGAAGACCAATGCCATAGAGCAGTCTTGCTCAACCTGGTGCCTTCAAGCTGTTTTGGACTATAACTCATTGTTGTCTGAAGCAGCTGGAGGGCACCAGGTTGCAGATGGCTGCCATGTTGGGGTGCCAGGTAGCTCTTTGATTGCTTGTGACTCTTTGTGATCCAAGACCTGTCTACCTCCCAGCGGCGTAGCGTGGGTTGTCAGCACCCGGGGCAAGGCAAGTAATTTGCGCCCCCTAACCCCTAACCTGCCGCCGCTGCTAGCTTCTTCTTGCTGCTGCCTGGGCTGGGGTATTTACGGTAAGGTAGCCACGGCGGCGGTGGCGGGTCCGTGTCAGGTGATCTGAGGCGAGTTGCCGTGGGCGCTGCCGCCCAAACGACGCCGCTTGCCCGGAGGAGGAGGAGGGCAGAGAGGCGAGGAAAATGCAACATGGCCCAGCAGCTGCAGCAGCAGCGGCGGCGGGGCTGTGAGGAGGGGCTGCCTGGCGCGCCCTCCGCGGCCCTGACGCGCGGGGACCGCGGCGAGCGCTGAGAGCCGCTGCCAGCTCGTCAGTTCCGCGAGACATGGGGCTCTGCTACAGCCTGCGCCCGAGGCTCTTCGGCGACTCCGGAGGCGGCGAGCGCGCCCCCCCCCCCAGATGTTGCGCCCGGTGCGGCCGGCCCCCCCTGCACCCCCCACGCTACGCCACTGCTACCTCCCTCCACTGAGTACCATCTGGAGATGTTCAGTAGGCTGACTCTGGCCACAAGGTGGCCGTTAAAGGCACAGAGTCTAGGAGATTTGGGCAGAAACAGCATTGGGACAATATTAGCATAACCTTGGAGAATGTCACTGTGTAGTTCTAGTTGCTTCACCTCAAAAACGATATTGCAGAATCGGAAAAAGCTTAGAAAAGGACAACCAAAACAATCAAGGAGCAACTTCCCTATGAAGAAAGGCTGCAGCGCTTGGGACTTTGTGGTTTAGAGAAGAGACAAGTAAGAGGCATCATGATAGAAGTTTCTAAAATTATACATGACATGGACATCCATTGAAGCTGAATGTTGGAAGATTCAGGACAGAGAAAATAAAGTCGTTCCTCATGCATTTCAGAGTTAAACTATGGAACTCTCTCCCACTGGAGGAAGCGATGTCCACCAATTTACATGGCTTTAAAAGATTATTGGACACATTAATGGAAGAGGAGAGGGCTATCAGTGACTACTAGCCATGATGTCTATGTTGTATCTCCATCGTCAGAGGCACTAATGCTTCTAAAGGTGAGTTGCTGGAAATCTCAGGAGGGGAAAGTACTGTTTCCCTCATGTCAAACTTGCAGGCTTCCCACAGCCATCCGGCTGGGCACTGTTAGAACAGAATGCTAGGCTAGATAGACCAGTGACCTGTTCCAGCAGCTCCTGATTTGTGTTCTTATGTTTTCGATTTGATTCAATAATCTTTATTGTCATTGTCCCATACAGAACAACGGAATTGAAAAATCTACATTCAAAACACAACAAGCCTGCTATCCCAGCAATCCCAACCTGGTTAGCCCCCTAAAAACTCTGATACAGTGGTACCTGGGGTTACATACGCTTCAGTTTACAGACTCCGCTAACCCAGAAATAGTACCTCAGGTTAAGAACTTCGCTTCAGGATCAGAACAGAAATCGTGCTCCAGCGGGGCGGCAGCAGCGGGAGGCCCCATTAGCTAAAGTGGTGCTTCAGGTTAAGAACAGTTTCCGGTTAAGAACGGACCTCCGGAATGAATTAAGTACTTAACCCGAAGTACCACTGTACCTGATTTTTTGTCAGAATTGCCCCACTGGGTCAAACTAAGCAAATCCATCTATCCCAATCTTCTGTTCCCAGAAGCTCACAACAGAGCAGGGCAGGAGAGAGGAAAGTCACATAGCCCAGACAGTTCACAGGCTTAAAAACATGACTAAATAATGGGATGTGTTTCTGCACAGTTCTAGAGCAGCTTAGGGCGAAATGAAAACCTACAAGACCCATGATGAACAGGTGAACCCAATATGCATCTTCTCCCCTCCCTCCCTCCCTCCCTCCCTCCCTCCCTCCCTCCCTCCCTCCCTCCCCACCCACCCCAGGCAATGGCTTGCCAAATCTGGGATCAGCGAGGCACCAAGCACAGCTCATATGTTGGAGGGATGTTCCCAAAGCCACTCAGTTTGGGGGAGAGGTCAATGTCCTTTGCAGGCACAAGGGACTTCAGAGAGAAGCTTTGCAAGATGGTGGTGAAATAGAGGAAGAGCTCCATGCGGGCCATGGCTTCTCCCAGGCAGACGCGCTTCCCTGTGGAGAGAGAGAGAGAAAGGAACCCAAACAAGTCATAAGTTGCTTGGCCAAGGGGGGGATCCACTCTGGCTGCAGATGCTGCAGAGGTCTTGGAAAGCCACCTTCCCTCCAGCCTTTATATTTCTCTCTCACATTATTTTCTGCCAGTACTACTATAAATAAAATAAAATAAAATAATTTATTTATATCCCGCCCAACTGGCTGGGTTTCCCCAGCCACTCTGGGTGGCTTCCAACAAAATATTAAAATACAATAGTCTGTTAAACATTAAAAGCTTCCCTAAACAGGGCTGCCTTCAGATGTCTTCTAAAAGTTTCGTAGTTATTTTTCTCTTTGACATCTGGTGGGAGGATGTTCCACAGGGCAGGTGCCACTACTGAGAAGGCCCTCTGCCTGGTTCCCTGTAACTTGGCTTCTCGCAGTGAGGGAACCGCCAGAAGGCCCTCGGCGCTGGACCTGAGTGTCTAGCACAGTGTCAGTACTATGAGCACCATTGCTATCACTACCACTGCTATTATTCTTAATCATCACCATTGTTTGTTTCCCACGTTTCTTCCAAGGTTTTCAGGGTGGCACACACAGGAATCATCCCATTGTATCTTCACAACTGTGCTGCAGGCTCGGTTAAGCTATAAGGACTAGCCAAAGGCCACTTTCAGTAAGCAGTAAGAAACAAACAGGGACAAAGACCTACCCGAAGAAAATGGCACAAAAGCATCGTTCTTCTTAAAGCGCCCTTTCTCATCCAGGAAGTGCCCAGGGTTGAACTTCTGGGGGTTGCTGAAATATTTGGGGTCACGTAAGACTGAGCCTAATAAGGGGAAGACATCGGTGCCCTGGAAAGACATGAGACAGAGGTCCATATTGAAATGGAACTGACAGGGACAGAGAGGGCCTCATAAACAGATATGGCTCACCCTTTCATCCCCCCTTTTCCCAAAGGATTGTTCTTTTTAACTTAACTCCCCTCTTGTCTCACCTTGGGGAGGTGGTACCCCCGGAACTGAGTGTCTCGCATCACGGTGTGTGGCACTCCCATGGGGACTATGTCTGTCAGCCTCTGGATCTCATGGATGACGGCGTCTGTGTAGGGCATGTTCATCCTGTCTTCGCTGGCAGGGATGCGGTTGAGGCCAATGATGTGGTCAATTTCCTGGTGGACCTTCTCTGTGGAGACATCGAGAAACACCTTCTAGGAGAGCAACCAGGGGAAGTGAAAACATGGCCTTCTGTACACATCAGTAAGAGAAAGAAGCACATTATGGATGCGAGTGGAATGGCCCAGGGATTAGCTGCCTTCCAGAGCTTAGAATTGGAAGCTGTCTATCATGTAGAGCCATCAAACCTTGAACTGAAAACAAATGGACTTAGTGCGTTCAACCTTGTCTAATGCCTGACAGTTCCTCATCATTGTTCAGTTCCTATGGGCCTGGAAGAAGCTGGTATAAAACGATGCCTGGAAAATCCAGCAGTCGTAACTTACTGCTATCTCCCTGGGACATTGCGGCAGAGAGTACAGATGGCTCCAAAGTAGGGAGTAATTGCTTCAGTCCTCCTGAGCAAAAGATTTAGCTAGAGGGAAGCCTTTCAGAGATGGCCACTTCTATATCCCCTCACTCATATGTAGTGGCACTTTTTCTCTTTGTCCACAGCAGTCACGAAATTAAAAGACTCCTGCTTCTTGGGAGAAAAGCAATGACAAACCTAGACAGCAATTTAAAAAGCAGAGACATCACCTTGCCAACAAAGGTCCGTATAGTGAAAGCTATGGTTTTCCCAGTAGTGATGTATGGAAGTGAGAGCTGGACCATAAAGAAGGCTGATCGCCCATGAATGGATGCTTTTGAATTATGGTGCTGGAGGAGACTCTTGAGAGTCCCATGGACTGCAAGAAGATCCAACCTCTCCATTCTGAAGGAAATCAGCCCTGAGTGCTCACTGGAAGGACAGATCGTGAAGCTGAGGCTCCAAGACTTTGGCCACCTCATGAGAAGAGAAGACTCCCTGGAAAAGACCCTGATGTTGGGAAAGATGGAGGGCACAAGGAGAAGGGGACGGCAGAGGACGAGATGGTTGGATAGTGTTCTCGAAGTGACCAGCATGAGTTTGACCAAACTGCGGGAGGCAGTGGAAGCCTGGCGTGCTCTGGTCCATGGGGTCATGAAGAGGCAGACACGACTAAGCAACAACTTTTTCTCTTCTCCTCATTATGGGTCAAAACTGAGGTGAGCAGCCGTAATTGAATCACTCCTCAACTAACCATGTGAAGGGGGCAGGAATGAAGTTGTCTCCAGTTGAACTTTAATGTGGAAATCAATAAATCTCTGTAGGAAAAGGAAGGTGTATGAGCACTTCCACCCTGAAGGTCTGTAAGGATAGAAGGGGAGCTCTTTCACTACAATATGCACCTGGCCTCTTCTCCATCTTACACTGAGATATTTTTGTTTTGCCCTCCAATTCTTCTCCTCTCCTCTTTCTAAGGGCTTACTTAAAAAGGTAAAGGTAAAGGTACCCCTGCCCGTACGGGCCAGTCTTGACAGACTCTGGGGTTGTGCGCCCATCTCACTTAAGAGGCCGGGGGCCAGCGCTGTCCGCAGACACTTCCGGGTCACGTGGCCAGCGTGACAAAGCTGCATCTGGCGAGCCAGCGCAGCACACAGAACGCCGTTTACCTTCCCGCCAGTAAGGGGTCCCTATTTATCTACTTGCACCCGGAGGTGCTTTCGAACTGCTAGGTTGGCAGGCGCTGGAACCGAGCAACGGGAGCGCACCCCGCCGCGGGGATTCGAACCGCCGACCTTTCGATCGGCAAGCCCTAGGCGCTGAGGCTTTTACCCACAGCGCCACCCGCGTCCCCTTAGGGCTTACTTAGACCTCATGTTAAACATGTAATTGGGAAGACCACCTTGCTTCTTCTTTTATCTTCTTTTTTCAGAGAAGGCGTGCGAAGGCCAGCTTTCATTGGGACCACAACAGAGAGAGAGAGAGCAGGTTTTGCCAGTGGTGGCTGGTGCCCCTTGGGACTGGTTGGGTGGAAGACAGACAGCCCAACAGCAGATGGTGCCAGAGTCAATGACAGGCAGAGCCAACTAACCCAGACTTGCCCCCATTTTCCGTCCTCCCTGCTGAGCTCTGCAATGAGGAAAGTTGAGGCTGGGGAGGAAGAGAAAGCTGGCAGGTAGGTTCCACCCCTTGGACTGGACGTGTGGGAGAAGGCAGGCAGGTGGGGGCTGCCCAAGGGGGCACGGGATTAACTGTTCCCCACTTCACTGTGATCCCGATGAAAGCCCCCCCCCCCCCCCGCTATTAAACTCTGGGGGGAAATCCCCACTGACAGCAGCTGAAGGTTGCCTTCCATGATGAAAAGCAGAGTGAGGCAACACTTTTCATAGGAAGTGAAGGAAGACTTAAATCTTTCCTTCCCATGTGCTGCAGTCTCTCTCTCTCTCACCTACCTGTCAGCCATCCTCATGATGCTTTTAGCACTGAGGTGGGTGGCGCTGTGGGTTAAACCACAGAGCCTAGGACTTGCCGATCAGAAGATCGTCGGTTCGAATCCCCGCGACGGGGTGAGCTCCCGTTGCTCGGCTCCAGCTCCTGCCAACCTAGCAGTTCGAAAGCACGTCAAAGTGCAAGTAGATAAATAGGTACCACTCTGGCGGGAAGGTAAACGGCGTTTCCGTGCGCTGCTCTGGTTTGCCAGAAGTGGCTTAGTCATGCTGGCCACATGACCCGGAAGCTGTATGCCGGCTCCCTCGGCCAATAAAGCGAGATGAGCGCTGCAACCCCAGAGTTGGTCACGACTGGACCTAATGGTCAGGGGTCCCTTTACCTTTACCTTTTACTAGTTGGGTGCCTCTAGTCTCCTGGTTCTTCTGATTTTGATACAGCTGCTGATGCATATTAGGTGCCAACATTAACCGTCTTATCAATGGTAAATGACAATGGCTACAAACTGCTATCTAAGCTTAATGGGTCGTATTTGGCTACAGTCCTGGATTGCTTTACTTTCAGGTAATGATTCAATCCTAAACCAGCCTTTACCAACTTGGTGCCTCTATATATTTCGGACTACAATTGCTGTGCCGACTGGGTCTGATGGGCGCTGTAGCCCAAAATACCCGAAGAGCCCCAGACAGGTAAAGGACCCCTGACAGTTGAGTCCAGTCACAGACAACTCTGGGGTTGCAGCGCTCATCTCACTTTACAGGCCGAGGGAGCTGGCGTTTGTCTGCAGACAGTTTTTCCGGGTCATGTGGCCAGCATGACTAAGCCCTTCTGGCACAATGGAACACCAAAACCAGAGCAGAGCACAGAAATGCTGTTTACCTTCCCGCCGGAGCGGTACCTATTTATCTACTTGCACTTTGACGTGCTTTCGAACTGCTAGGTTGGCAGGAGCAGGGACCGAGCAACAGGAGCTCATCCCATCATGGGGATTCGAACCGCCAACCTTCTGATCGGCAAGCCCAAGAGGCTCAGTGGTTTAGACTACAGTGCCACCCGCATCTGATGGGCGTTGGTAGCCCAAAATACCTGAAGAGCCCCAGGCAGATGAAGGAAGAAGAAGAGTTTGGATTTGATATCCCGCTTTATCACTACCCGAAGGAGTCTCAAAGCGGCTAACACTCTCCTTTCCCTTCCTCTCCCACAACAAACACTCTGTGAGGTGAGTGAGGCTGAGAGACTTCAGAGAAGTGTGACTGGCCCAAGGTCACCCAGCAGCTGCAGGTGGAGGAGCGGGGAAGCGAACCCAGTTCCCCAGATTACGAGACTACCGCTCTTAACCATTACACCACTCCACTACGTCAGCACTTGCTTGACATCTGCCAGTCCCAGATGTCATCCTCCATACCTTCCACTTCCGGGTGTTTCATCAAGAAGAGGAATCCGTATCTCAGAGTGGAGCTGACCGTCTCTGTCCCAGCAAAGAACAGGTTGAGGGTGGTGAGGACCAGATTCTTCAGGTTGAATTCACTGGAAGGGTTCTCTTTTTCCTTTGAAGGAACAAAGAAATTAGCATATGTGTGTGCATGCGTGTGAATGTGCACAGTGTACACAAGCATGGCCACTGGTGGGAAGAATAGTTTTATGGTTCAAAAGTGTTTTGACTCTGCTCAGGGCTGGATTTAGGTTTGATGAGGCCCTAAGCTACTGAAGGTAATGGGGCCCTTTATATGTCCAGCTTGTCAACAACAAATTGTTGCTGTTTTTTGTGTTGAATATACACTATATGGTAATTTATGGACTTAATAGGTCTCTAAAGCCATTTGCACATAACAAAATACAGTGGTACCTCGGGTTAAGTACTTAATTCGTTCTGGAGGTCCGTTCTTAACCTGAAACTGTTCTTAACCTGAAGCACCGCTAATGAGGTCTCCTGCTGCCGCCGCGCCGCCAGAGCACGATTTCTGTTCTCATCCTGAAGCAAAGTTCTTAACCCAAGGTACTATTTCCGGGTCAGCGGCGTCTGTAACCTGAAGCGTATGTAACCTGAAGCGTATGTAACCCGAGGTACCACTGCATGTATTTTATCAAAGTCATTGTTGAACTGAAATACAATTAAGAAGTATATTAATAGTGAAATATAATTAAGAAGAAGTATAGTAATAGTGAAATAATTATTAAGCTCTAACTGTATGTATGTATGTAGGTTTTATTTTTATTTTATTTTATTAGTTTTATTCTGTTTTATTTTATTTATTTTTTATCTTATATTTTGGAAATGTACATCCAGTGTTGTTTTTTCCTTTAATTTTTTTTTGGGGGGGGGGCCAAGAGAGTGGGGCCCTAAGCTATAGCTTGTTTAGCTTATGCGTATATCCAGCACTGATTCTGCTAATGCCTCTTGCTTGTCTGGACAGATAGGGAGGGGTGTGGGTGTTACAGATACTGTCATGCAAAGGTCACAGTCAAATTCATTGCTCAGCCCACTTTTTCCTCTGGCTCCATGCACCGCTGCTGTGGGAAAATGGCCCTAGGGCAGAAAAAGGTTCCCAACCCTTGGCATAAAGGTAAAGGGTAAAGGGACCCCTGACCATTAGGTCCAGTTGTGACCAACTCTGGGGTTGCGGCGCTCATCTCGCTTTATTGGCCGAGGGAGCCGGCGTACAGCTTCCGGGTCATGTGGCCAGCATGACTAAGCCGCTTCTGGCGAACCAGAGCAGTGCACGGAAACGCCGTTTACCTTCCCGCCGGAGTGGTACCTATTTATCTACTTGCACTTTGACGTGCTTTTGAACTGCTAGGTTGGCAGGAGCAGGGACCGAGCAACGGGAGCTCACCCCGCCGTGGGGATTCAAACCGCCGACTCTCTGATCGGCAAGTCCTAGGCTCTGTGGTTTAACCCACAGCGCCACCCGCGACCCTCGGCATACACCATGCATAATTGAACACATTTCTGCTATGTCTCCTCTGAGCTGTCTCCCCCCCCCCCCCAACCGGAAAACCTGATATTGTAGCCTTTCCTCACAGGGGAAAATGCACCAAGCCACCCGCAAGCATTGTGGTTGCCTTTCAGCGCATGTTTCTGAGTGAGGAGAGCTGCACACGAAACCAGGATTCCAAGTTTTGCTGCCCCTATCCTTGCAGGGGGTGGGGGCTTCCCTCCCAATTTCAGATAATACGGTCCAGTTTGGTTCTCTTCTCTTCTCCCATGGCTGAAGAGGGGATCCATTCTGGTACCTTCTCCATCTGGGTAAGGAAGCAGTCAATGAAATCCCGCGGGTTGTTGGGATCGAGTGTCGCCTGGTTCTTTTTTATTCTCTCTGCAATGAAATCCTTGAGCTCCTCGATTAGGTAGTAGATGCGGTTGTGTCTCCCGGGCAAGTATTGCATGACGCAGGAATACATGTCGTAGAGCTGGAAGGGGAAAGCAGCCGTTGTTGCTGTATTCTGAGATCCTGCACCCAAAGAACAGAGCTTGTACATTGAGAGGAATAAAGAGCAGAGACTCTTGCCCAGAGATGGAAAGATGGTAAGATCCCCCCTAAGGAGGACTGGCAGAAACTACTGGATTATGCACAGATGGCAAGATTAACTGGGAAGATCAGAAATCAAGAGGATCAAAGCTTCAATAAAGAATGGTACAAATCTGCATTATATTTGAAAGACCACTGTAGATACTTGAACTCTTGAGCAGGTTTTAAATAACTTGCAATGACTTTGGATACAATGGAGGATAGCAAACTACCGTATTTTTCGCTCTATAAGACGCACCAGACCATAAGACGCACCTAGTTTTTGGAGGAGGAAAATAAGAAAAAAAATATTCTGAATCCCAGAAGCCAGAACAGCAAGAGGGATCCCTCTTGCTGTTCCTGGCTTCTGGGATAGCTGTGCAGCCTGCATTCTCTCCATAAGACGCACACACATTTCCCCTTACTTTTTAGGAGAGAAAAGTGAGTCTTATAGAGCAAAAAATACGGTAAATGGACTTATTAGGTAAAGGTAAAGGGAACCCTGACCATTAGGTCCAGTCATGACCGACTCTGGGGTTGCGGCGCTCATCTCGCTTTATTGGCTGAGGGAGCCGGCATACAGTTTCCGGGTCATGTGGCCAGCATGACTAAGCCGTTTCTGGTGAACCAGAACAGCGCATGGAAACGCCGTTTACCTTCCCGCCAGAGCGGTACCTATTTATCTACTTGCACTTTGATGTGCTTTTGAACTGCTAGGTGGGCAGGAGCAGGGACCGAGCAACGGGAGCTCACCCCGTCGCGGGGATTCGAACCGCCAACCTTCTGATCGCCAAGCCCTAGGCTCTGTGTTTTAACCCACAGCGCCACCCGCGTCCATATAATGGACTTATTATATGCAGTAAAAAAAAATTAAAATTACTTGAAGAACCCACGGAAGGGAGAAGGGAAGTTCTGAGTTTCAGAAGAATCTTGTGCTATTTTTACCTTATATGTTCATGACTGGGAATGGAGTTGTAAAATCAAATTAAAAAAATAAATACAGATCAATGACTCCCAGAGAAGGGGTCTGTTGCCTCTCCCCATTTTCATCTTGAAAAGCTGCGTTTCCATTTTTGGAATGCTTCCCCCTTGCAGAAAGAGGGACAGATGGACTCCCTTCCCGATTTTTCCATTACCTGTGCCCAAGGAGTGCTCATCTCGATGAAGCTCTCGTTGATCATGCGCAACAAGGAGAGAAAAACCTTGTCGTCATAGTCAAAGCGACTGCCAAAGACAACGGAGCTGATGACATTGGAGACTGTACGACTTAGGAAGAAGGTGGGATCAAAGGGCAGTCCTGAAAAGCACAAAACCAAGGGTCATTCGTGACGGCACCCTTTCTCCATTTCCATCTCCACAAGCCTCTGGCAGCAGCAGCAGCACTGTGGAAGGAGCTGGGCGAGGCCAACACTAACCTTTAAAGGTAAAGGTAAAGAGACCCCTGACCATTAGGTCCAGTCGTGGCAGACTCTGGGGTTGCGGCGCTCATCTCGCTTTATTGGCGAGGGAGCCAGCATACAGCTTCCGGGTCATGTGGCCAGCATGACTAAGCCGCTTCTGGCGAACCAGAGCAGCGCACGGAAACGCCGTTTACCTTCCCGCCGGAGCGGTACCTATTTATCTATTTGCACTTTGACGTGCTTTTGAACTGCTAGGTTGGCAGGAGCTGGGACCGAGCAACGGGAGCTCACCCCATCGCGGGGATTCGAATCACCGACCTTCTGATTGGCAAGTCCTAGGCTCTGTGGTTTAACCCACAGCGCCACCCGCGTCCCAACACTAACCTTTAGTTTTCCTAAACTCCTCCAGCAGGTACTGGGCCTCCTCCTGGATTCGCTCCTCAATGGACCTCTTCCCCATCCCAAAATTCCTCAGGGTGGTGAGGGAGAAGCGACGCAGCTGCCTCCACCGTTCCCCATTGGCCAAAGCAACCCCTGGAAATGAAGGCAGTGACTTTCATTAGGGCAGCCGTGGTTGATACACAATCTTATCTCCTGCCCTCCACATTTAGGCCTGAACAGGGCAGGCACATATTACAACTCAGCTGCTCCACTCACAAGCCCAGGAGAAGTTCTGTCTGGCAGGAAATTTAAGAAATTCTGGTGGTAATTTACATCGGCGATAACCCCTCTGTGCCTGCTCCCAATAAGCTACCCCACCTTAGAGCAGACCTCACTCTTTTGTTGTTGTTGTTTAGTCGTTTAGTCGTGTCCGACTCTTCGTGACCCCATGGACCAGAGCACGCCAGGCACCTCTGTCCTCCACTACCTCCCGCAGTTTGGTCAAACTCATGCTGGTAACCTCGAAAACACTATCCAACCATCTCGACCTCTGTCGCCCCCTTCTCCTTGTGCCCTCCATCTTTCCCAGCATCAGTGTCTTCTCCAGGGAGTCTTCTCTTCTTATGAGGTGGCCAAAGTACTGGAGCCTCAGCTTCAGGATCTGTCCTTCCAGTGAGCACTCAGGGCTGATTTCCTTAAGAATGGATGCGTTTGATCTTCTTGCAGTCCATGGGACTCTCAAGAGTCTTCTCCAGCACCATAATTCAAAAGCATCCATTCTTCGGCGATCAGCCTTCTTGATGGTCCAGCTCTCACTTCCGTACATCACTAGTGGGAAAACCATGGCTTTAACTATACGGACCTTTGTTGGCAAGGTGACGTCTCTACTTCTCAAGATGCTGTCTAGGCCTGTCATTGCCCTTCTCCCAAGACCTCACTCTCTGTAGTTCAAAAGAGCTTTCTCTAGTTGAGAAAGGCTGTCTCCAACTAGAGACGGGAAAATCTGTAGATCTCTGTTTCTTCCACTTTCATATTTTCCCAAACTGAAGTTTGGTCCTCCACATTCCCATGCCAGTTTGAAATTCTTCTTTTTAAAGCCTTCATGAATATTAATCAACCTGCAAGTGTGATATTCTCCTAGTATATACATTTTTTGCAACCAATTCCCCCTAATAGAAAGGATCTTTGGATCTTACATATGCATTTTTATGGACACTACTTTAGCGGACACATTTTGGTACGCGTTACTTGTTTGGAGAATTGCCCTGTAAAACTTGGAGAGCTGCAAATTCTGAAGCATGGCCATGTTTTGGTTTCTGTATTGTTTCAAAAAGGTCAGATTCAACCAGTTCACCTTTAAATATGAATTTCTGCTCTGTTCCTACCTGCATAACAGACTCTCCTTTACCAATCATAAGAGTTTCTCCATGTTGTATTGGCAGAACCCACCGTTCTACTCAACTCACCAAAGCCATTGAAGTTGCGGTCAATAGAAGCCAGCTCCCCACGGCCACTGAACTCCTCAGCTTGGTCCACCAGAGCTTCTTTCACTGCCTCATGTCCACACAGGACCACAACTCTCCGCGGCCCAAGGTACACCGTGAACACGGGACCATATTTTTTCTGCAGCTGCAGAAGAAACCATAGTTAAGAAGACAATGGGGAAACAGGCAAAGCAGGAGGCATGAAAGAAGGTTGTAGAAGCCTTCAATCCGTCTGGGCCAACCTGGTGCCATCCAGGTGTTTTGGACTACAATTCCCATCAGCCCTAGCTACCATAACCACGCTGGCTGGGGCTGATGGGAGTTGTAGTCCGAAACATCACCAGGCTGGCATATATATTGCATGGGAAAAGTGGATAGACATACACACACCCTGCAATTAATTCTATAACATGCTGTCATTCAAAGAGGTTCGTTAGTAAGAGATTCAGAACAGAGAGAGAGAGAAAGTCCTACTTCACACAACATAGAGTTAAGTGGAGATGGTGGTGATGGTGGTAGACCCTTGTGGTGGTAGATACTTACTTGGGTGGCTGTAAGTAGAAATAAAATAAATTCATGCCAGGTGGGTATTTGGTATAGCTGTCAACGTTTCCCTTTCTTTAAGGGAAATGCCTTTATTCCGAATAGGATTCCTCGCAAGAAAAGGGAAAAGTTGACAGCTATGGTATTTGGTCAGTGGGTATTTGCTCATAAAAGGTGATGTGGAGCTTCCATTTTCAGAGGCAACATATCTCTGAATTGCCTTTGTGGAGCAAAAAGTGGGGTTGATGTTGCCTACAGGCCCCTCTGGGGTCTTTCCAGAAAGTTGTGCTCAGTCACAGATGCAGTACTGAGCAGACCACTGGTCTCACCTGGCTGGAGTCATAAGAGCTACCTTGTGGAAGGTGGAACATGCACTGATAACCGTCCCCTGTCTCCACTTGGGCAGTTCGAAACACAAGAATTCTTGAAAACTAACCATACAGCCCCAGCCCAGCCATACATTCTCCCCTCATTTCCTCCCAAGCTTCTGATGGCAAAGAGAGCACAACTCACCGCCAAAAAGGACTTAAAGGGCTCGCTGGTTTTGATCTGCAGCAAGTTGCCGATGAAAGGCAAGGGCGTTGGCCCAGGGGGCAACTTGCCTTCCTTGTGCATCCTCTTCCATGCTGAGATGAGGAGCAAACAGGAGACACAGATGGCCAGAAAGATGCTCAGTGCCCCTCCAAGCTCCATGGCCAAGCGGCTGAGAATTCAGCTGAAGGCCAAGCTCAGCGCACCCATTATATGCCCGTGCCCTGTAAGTGAAACCAGCTAGCCTGGCCTCCTGGACTTCCTTGCAGAGCAGGAAAACAAGATTGGGTTTCAATATAGCATTCATTGTGTGGGGAAGGTAGAGGATGGACAGATTCCTCTCTGAGTTCAAAGTGAGCATTTGGGGCACGTGGAAGATTTCTTGGCTAAACCGAAGAAGGCATTTTTTAAAAAAACACTGCATAGCTTCCCACCTTTCTACTGTATCTTGCAGAAGCAGGCAGATTTAGGATCAGAGTTCAAAGTCTGCAGAAATCAATGACACAGCCTTGCTGCCAATATTTATCAGGAAAGTTCCTTTGAGCATCCAAGAGATCTGTTGTTGTTGTTGTTGTTTGTTGTTGTTTAGTCATTTAGTCATGTCCGACTCTTCGTGACCCCCTGGACCAGAACACGCCAGGCACTCCTGTCTTCCACTGATTCCCACAGTTTGGTCAAGCTCATGCTGGTAACTTCAAGAACACTGTCCAACCATCTCGTCCTCTGTCATCCCCTTCTCCTTGTGCCCTCCATCTTTCCCAACATCAGGGTCTTTTCCAGGGAGTCTTCTCTTCTCATGAGGTGGCCAAAGTCTTGGAGCCTCAGCTTCAGGATCTGTCCTTCCAGTGAGCACTCAGGGCTGATTTCCTTCAGAATGGATAGGTTTGATCTTCTTGTAGTCCATGGGACTCTCAAGAGTCTCCTCCAGCACCAGAATTCAAAAGCACCAATTCTTCAGTGATCAGCCTTCTTGATGGTCCAGCTCTCACTTCCATACACCACTACTGGGAAAACCATAGCTTTAACTATACGGACCTTTGTTGGCAAGGTGATGTCTCTGCTTTTTAGGATGCTGTCTAGGTTTGTCATTGCTTTTCTCCCAAGAAGCAGGCGTCTTTTAATTTCGTGACTGCTGTCACCAGGAGATCTGTATATGGTTATTATTATTATTATCTACAGCAGGCGTGCCAACTTGAATAAAATATTGGGGGGCCCAGGTAATTTCCGCCCCACATAATTGATCACAAATGCATGCACACCATTTGAATGGAAATGCCCATCAACATATTTTTGGGGGGAGGGCTCAAATATTTTATGGGGGCCAAAGGGACCTTGGCCCCCTAGGAGTTAACTCCTATGATCTACAGCCTCTGCTTGTATTGGGTTAGGGAGATCATTGCTCCGCCATGTATGAGCCCATTGGTAGGTCCCAGAAGCAGCCTCCAGTTAAACGTTCTATTCTGAAAGATGTTTGAGATCATGGGGAGAACTATCGCCTGCCCAGGCAGGGCCATAGCTCAGTGGCAGGTCACCTGCCCCACATGCAGAAGGTGCTGGGTTCAATCTCTGACAGCATCTCATACCAGGCTGGGAAAGAAGGTTTCAGCTGTGATTCCTGCATTGCGTAGGGTTTGGCTAGATGACCCTTGGGGTCCCTTCTGTGAGCTGCCTTGCATACAGAAGGCCTCAGGACCAGGTCCAATCCCTGGCATATCCAGATGGAGCTCTCTGTCTCAAACTCTGGAGAGCCATTGCCAGTCAGTGCAGACTATGACAAACTGGGTGGACCAGTGTTCTGACTCAGCGGAAGACAGTTTGCTATGTTCCAGCTGGTAAACTGGGGCCGGCTCCAGAGGGTGACAAGTTGAGCATTTGCCAAAGCCACCAGCGGTGACTGACAGCGCTGCCTTTCCCCTTGTGCACAGAAAAACCAGAAACATCCTAGACACAACAGGGGTTTATTCTCTATCGATGCAGAATGCTGCAGCGAGGCTCCTCACGGGGTCTCTGCCATGGGAGCATATTCACCCTGTGCTTTTCCAGCTGCACTGGCTCCCGGTGGAGTACAGGGTCAGATGCTGGTTTTGACCTTTAAAGCCCTTCACGGCTTAGGACCCTCGTACCTATGGGACCGCCTCTCCCGGTATGCCCCACAGAGAGCCTCAAGGTCCATAAATAGCAACACCCTAGTGGTCCCGGGCCCTAAGGAAGTCAGATTAGCTTCAACCAGAGCCAGGGCCTTTTCAACTCTGGCTCCCGCCTGGTGGAATGCTCTGCCTCATGAGACCAGGGCCCTGCAGGATCTGATTTCTTTCTGCAGGGCGTGTAAGACAGAGTTGTTCCACCTGGCCTTTGGCTTGGAGCCAATTTGATTCCCTCCCTCCCTCTCTTTCTTTTTCCTTTTTCCTTTCTCCTCCTGTGATGGGGCTGCATTTTAATATTTTAATGTTTCAATATTTTAATGTTGTATTTTAATTTTGTTTTTAAGTTGTAATCATTCGACTTGTTTTTATTATTGCTTGTAAGCCGCTCTGAGCCCGGTCTTGGCTGGGGAGGGCGGGGTATAAATAATAATAATAATAATAATAATAATAATTATTATTATTATTATTATTATTATTATTATTATTATTATCTATCCTTGCTACCTCTGCATGGTTTAGAGGCCACTGCGAAGGCCCTGCCTGAATATTCTCCACCTCATCCCACAGGGTGCAGAAACAAACTCTGGGTGGAGTAAACTGTTTTGGGCTTGGTGGTCTGACTTTGTACAAGGCTTGGGAGTCTTGTCTCATCCAGGACAATTTCAACAGGGCACCACTTGGAAAATGAGACCCATTCAAAAATTCGTGTGATGCGAGGGCTCCAGCTGCCCAAAGAACGACAAGGCACTTCCTTGGGAAGTGAGTTATAATGAGTTGGGGGAAATGTTTAAAATTGCTTTCCCGAAAAGATCAAGGTCCTTTCTATTGGGAATAATCTAATAATAATAATAATAATAATAATAATAATAAATTTTATTTATATCCCGCCCTCCCCAGCCGAAGCTGGGCTCAGGGCGGCTAACAACAATCAAAATAGTCAAACATTCTAAAAACATTCATTATAAAATTAATTAAATCTAGACAGAAATCCCTAGGTGTCAGAAAAGCCTGTTTATGTAGGCAGCAACAGCGGCCTATGTTTTGTTAGCCCCAAAATGGAAAGTGAGCGAGGTCCCTCGTAAACAAGATTTGCAACTTAAGTTGTTAGAATTTGCAGAACTTGCAGGTTTAACATGTAGAATAAGAGAGCAAGAAGAACGTATATTTAAAGAAGAGTGGAAAATATTCATTGAATATGTGGAAAACAACTATACGCAGCTGAAAACGCTGGCAGCGTTAAAATAAATCCAACAGCGTAAGTAATAATTGAATGTTGTAAAAGTGGAAATCTGATTTGAATGGTTAAGGTAAAATATGCAGGAACAGAGGATATGCAAAACGAACCACGGAAGGAGAAGAAGGGAAGTCAGTGGATATCCTAAAGGTTGTAAAATGTTTATTTCGAAATGTAAAATTGAAATCTTTAATAAAAATCATTTTAAAAAAGGAACGGCGAGGCACTTCCATGCTTTATCATCAGCTGGGAAAATGTTCCGCTGCGTGGAACTCACGGCTACCTCAAAATCAATCACGGGTGTTGTCAACTCAATGGCCCTTGCCCTTCAGCCAACTGCCCTGGGTCAAGAATGCTGGACGGTTGCTTCATTTAAAACCTTAGCAAACAGAAAAGCATTTTACAAACACTGAAATCAATGAGAGATTGGGAAGTACTCTATGAGCAAATGGATCAACAGAAGCAGGTGAGGAGGTGGGGGCTGAGCTTTGCACCAGCAGTTATGTAAAGCGAGATTGGGTTGCAGCTGGCGTTACGCAATCCCCTGCAAGGGAATAACTCTCCCTTTGGGAGCCTGACTTTGCACTTTGAGTGCCTTTGTTTACCCACCAATCACTCAAACCCTTGTGAACAGAGGCGGGGCAGCGAGAACGCTAACTGATCCTCCATACCTCAAGCATGTATGGCCCCAGCTGACTAATATTTATCAAGGCATGAGAAGACCTGAGATGGAAGTAATAGTGCCACTGTATTCTGCTCTGGTCAGACCTCACCTGGAGTACTGTGTCCAGTTCTGGGCACCACAGTTCAAGAAGGACACTGACAAACTGGAACGTGTCCAGAGGAGGGCAACCAAAATGGTCAAAGGCCTGGAAACGATGCCTTATGAGGAACGGCTAAGGGAGCTGGGCATGTTTAGCCTGGAGAAGAGGAGGTTAAGGGGTGATATGATAGCCATGTTCAAATATATAAAAGGATGTCATATAGAGGAGGGAGAAAGGTTGTTTTCTGCTGCTCCAGAGAAGCGGGCACGGAGCAATGGATCCAAACTACAAGAAAGAAGATTCCACCTAAACATTAGGAAGAACTTCCTGACAGTAAGAGCTGTTCGACAGTGGAATTTGCTGCCAAGGAGTGTGGTGGAGTCTCCTTCTTTGGAGGTCTTTAAGCAGAGGCTTGACAAGCATATGTCAGGAGTGCTCTGATGGTGTTTCCTGCTTGGCAGGGGGTTGGACTCGATGGCCCTTGTGGTCTCTTCCAGATCTAGGATTCTATGATTCTATGACTCTGAGAGGCGGCACAATGTAGACAACCTGCGGCAGGTCATCCCCCCCCCCCAACACAACACACTTTTGACAGGCTTTTGTGAGTGTTACGGAAATGAACGGGGGGGGGGGCACATCTTTAAAGTTGTTACAATGTTACAAATATTATGCCTGAATGTATCCTTTCGACTTGACAGCTCAGGGAAGATGCAGTGGTACCTCGGGTTAAGAACTTAATTTGTTCCGGAGGTCCGTTCTTAACCTGAAACTGTTCTTAACCTGAAGCACCACTTTAGCTAATGGGGCCTCCTGCTGCTGCTGCTGTGCCACCGGAGCACGATTTCTGTTCTCATCCTGAAGCAAAGTTCATAACCCAAAGCACTATTTCTGGGTTAGTGGAGTCTGTAACCTGAAGCGTCTGTAACCTGAGGTACCACTGTACCTAGCTTTATAAATCTGTAGAAAATCCATACTTTAACCGTTTCTCCTCATTCCAACACCATTTTAACCCTTAATGAAAGGTGAATTTGGGCTCCACCTCCCTCCATGGACCACGGCTGTCTGAACATTGTTGCCTCTGTCTAACCTTTTGTGGTCTCAGTAGTCTGCAGTGTCCTGTCTGTAAGCTTTGTCTCTGAGACCTTTTGTCTCCCTCGTCATACACTGTGCAAGGGGAAAATGACGCGGTGGAAACAGGTGCCAAAATAACTTTGTACCACCCCACGATCTCGGGACTGGAAGATGTGTAAAGGTCACAGCCCACAATGTATCTGCCTGGTTTGCATATTTGTGTCAATAAAAGGAGGCTCCACAGGGCTGGCCAGCAGCTCGCTTTCAGCTCACCTGTGTGCAGCTCACCTGCATTATCAACTCCTGCCTCATGTCCATCACTTCATCACCCCATGCTCGGGGTTCTTGCTCCTGTCGTGCAACGATAAAGATCGTGATCTACTGACTGCTGTTTTGCTCCAAATTACTTGGCTGGAACTTCCTCCTTTTACTGACTGCATGGACCTGCCAGGGACTTGCACCCCAATGAGCTGGGCTGTTGAGTAGGCTCTCACCCCGGAATTTCCCCCCCTTAACAGAGGTATTCTGTGTCTGTCTTGGTACCTTACTCCCTCTCCCACCACTGCAGCAAAGCCCCCACCCCCACCAATTTTGGCTCAGCATATCTGAACGATATAAGTGCCCCAAATCACACCCTCTGTCCAGTGTGCAAGTTCCTTAATAATTATGACCTGCCAGAAAGACCCAAAGGTGTGTGTGTCCCGCCCCCCCCCCCCCGCAAACGTAATATCCATGTATTTTTTAATATAAAAAACCCACCCAATTGTACTGCTGATGGTCTGGGCCTTTGGTTCTAACCATAGTTCATGCTTTCTGTTTTCAGCTGCAGAGTAATGGTGACAGCCCAGTGCGAGTTACACAACCAGTCTCCCAGTGTTTGCCAAACTCATTGTGCCTAATTGTACCGTGACAGTTCCCTGAGAAGCCAGAAGGAGCAAGCAAAGGAAAGAAAGAAAGAGAGAGAATCTATAAAAGGACAAAAGGCTGTGAAAAGGCAGGATTAGCCTTTGGGGAATCCACCCTGAGCACAACGGGTAACGCTAAACCTCTCAAAGGGTTGGTCCAAACCTGTTCTTCATTATGTCCTTGAAAAAGGAGCCACTTAAGCGGGTTGTGTAAGAAGAACATTCCGCGGCTGGGACAATACATGCTGCCCAAATTGTCATGGGCTTCAGCCATGTGAGAGCAACAAAATCCATGTGTGCAAAGGCTGAAGATATCTGGCAAGGGCCAGGGAACTGTTGTGAACAACTTGCCAGGAGGCTGAGGCTGGGATGTGAGGACAGAAGCTGCTTAGATTTGGCTCAGTAACATCAAAACTGGGGAAAGGAACACAGGAGGCCTTATTCTGAGCCAGACTAGCTCATTATTCTCTGGACACAAATTGGCAGGGGTTCTCCCAGGATTTCAGGAAGGGGAAATTAACAGCCCTATCTGGAGGTGATGCCAGATATAGAACGTGGGACCTTTTGCTCTATCCCTGAGCCACAGCTCTTCCCAAAAGGGAAGAAGGGGCTGTCTCAAAAATATCTGTGGCTGGGACCAATAGAGAGCACAGTCCAATACCAAACCCTGGCTCTGGGTGGGGAAAGTGGCAGCTGTTCCAAAAGTCATAAAATAGTTCAATCTTTACTAGCAAATCCTGTCAATATCCTCATTGGATACTGCTGGCTTTTGCCAATAAGAAATTAATTTAGGTTTGGCCTGAACAGGAGATTTGAAAAGGGTGAAACCAGAAAAGGCAGAGACTGTGAAATTTGGTGATGAGGCTATCTGGTCCAAAGTGAGCCATTTCCTTTCTGAACCTCAATTAAAGTGGAGTTCTTTGGCTATTGGGGAGTGGTCAGTTCTACAGATATAGCAGAGGATCTTGTCAATGGTTCACATAAGCCTCATTTTGATAAACCTTGGAAACCTTGGGCTCATCCACACTTAACCTGTTGCCCAGTGCTTTCTCCACACAGGTCTGCGCTTCTCCAGTCAACGTCCAAGTACATTTTTACGCCCAAGATGCAGCAAGGGAAAGTTTGGACGAGCCCTTAGAAGTGTAAGGCAGGTGATAAAAAATAGCTCTGAGCATAAGTTAACTTTGAAGCCAGTTTTCCATCTTCCTACAGGCAGAAGTGTTAGCTGACCTCGGGAAATTGTTAGCTATTTGCAGTTTAGTAGTACTGCAGAGCGCTTGCTGGGGAGACCATGCATTAAAAAGGGACTCAAAAATAACTTAAACAAGGTTTTAATAACAAAAACTCCTTATACACTAAATACATCAACAACAAACCAGACCCAACCACCAACCCATCCCCCAGGGTTGTATCTGAAGAAGTGTGCATGCACACGAAAGCTCATACCAAGAACTAACTTAGTTGGTCTTTAAGGTGCTACTGGAAGGAATTTTTTTGTTTTGACTATGGCAGACCAACACGGCTACCTATCTGTAACCATCCCCCAGGGTAAAGGGAGAGCTAGGTGCTGCTCCTTATATACTACACCCAATTGCTGGCGCAGCTTAATCAATGCAACTCCGCAGCACCTTCTATGTTTCACAGCTGTAAAGCTGGGTCTCGTTATTTTGCTCTGGCCCCTTAAAGACATACACATCGGGTGGAACAATGATGAACCTTTACATTTAACGAAACCATTCAACAGAAATAACAGAGAAACTCAGGATTTTGGGGTAGCAGCGACAGAAGAGTTTAGAATCAGCCCAAAAGACAAAAGGTAGCAACAAGTTCACAATCTTTCCCAGGTCTTATTACATGGGATTGGGGTGCTGATTTACTTATTTTCGGTTTGCAGACATCTTTTAAATGACACTGCGGATGGAAATAGCAATCCAGGTAACTGGTATACCCAGCGTGCAGGTGCCGTGTGTGTGTGTGTGTGGTTCTTAGAGATCTGACTTATAAAGTAACCCAGTGTTGCTATAAGCCCATATTGTGGTAGGTGGAGGTGAAAGAAAGATGATTACATCGTAGTTGTTATTTCAATTTATTTCTCGCCCAGGGCAGCAAGCATTTTCTTTTAAGCATTCTAAAAACAATCCCCATGACGGGGTGAGCTCCCGCTGCTCAGTCCCAGCTCCTGCCCACCTAGCAGTTCAAAAGCACGTCAAAGTGCAAGTAGATAAATAGGTACCACTCCGGCGGGAAGGTAAACGGCGTTTCCGTGCGCTGCTCTGGCTCACCAGAAGCAGCTTAGTCCTGCTGGCCACATGACCCGGAAGCTGTACGCCAGCTCCCTCGGCCAGTAAAGCGAGATGAGCGCCGCAACCCCAGAGTCGGTCACGACTGGACCTAATGGTCAGGGGTCCCTTTACCTTTACTCCCGGCTCCCTCAGCCAATAAAGCGAGCTTCCTTCCAATTTGACAAAGACATCTCTCTGCTATGCGCTTCAGGATAGGGCTGGGCAGCTGTTCGGCCTTGGAGCCAAATCTGCTATGATTCTGACGGCTCCAACCCTGAGAGGCCAAAGAGGGCGAGCTGGGCTTGCCAGCTGACCTCCTGGCCCCTCTGCCTGTTGACACTCCCATCATCCCTGACCACTCATCCCACTAGTTAGGGATGATGGGAGTTGTAGTCCAACAACAACCGGGGACTCAGGTTTGAGAAATATTGGTGTACTCTGAGGGTCAGTGGCTGCCCAGGGTTTTAGCCTTTCCCATCTTGGCCCTACCTGGAGATGCCAGGGATGGAAGCCAAGGCCTTCTGCATGCCAAGCAGGTGCTCCAAATAACAGGGGAAGAGCCCACTGCTCCTTCACATGGAGAAGGTCCCAGGTTCAGTCCTGGGCAATCAATCCTCTGCGTGAAACCCTGGAGAGCTGCTGCTGCCAGCCAGTGTAGCCAACACTGAACTAGATGGACCAATGATCTGGCTCCATAGAGGGCAGCACCTTATAATCTTATGGTCCACTCTGCAGGTCACTAGGACTTGAGGGCCTGTCTCCCTACGTGTCCTCAATCTGCAATTCCCAGTGCAATCCCAGGCAAGCGGGAAACGACCAAAGAGGCAGAAGTCATAGCAATGGGGGAAAAGGAAACCTGGCCAACCCCAGCCAGCAACATTGGGCAGGTAAGCAGTTGATAGGTTGGGAACACTGGGCAATGAATCCCTGGATCTTTTTGTGGCTGCCTTGGGCTGCAACCGAGAAAGGAATGGTTGGAGATCCTGAAGCTGTAAGGAATGCACTTCTGAGCATGTGCAGAGTGCTTTCTTTGGGTAACACTGGACAACTGCCAGTCACTTCCACCCCTCTGGATTTAGAAGGCCTATTGAGCTTGTGCTTCCTACCAGACTTTAGCCCTGGTGGTATCTCCTTGCAATAATAATAATAATAATAAATATTTTTATTTTCCAAGGCAGAGCCAGGCTCAGGGCAGCTAACACCAGTAAAATTACAGTAAAAACATAATAGGAAAAAAAAAAAAACCAATTTAAAATACTGGTTAAAATGCAGCTCCGTCTAAAATGCAGGCCCTGCGGAAAGATGTCAAGTCCCGCAGGGCCCTAATCTCTTGTGACAGAGCATTCCACCATGTCGGGGCCAGTACTGAAAAGGCCCTGGCCCTAGTTGAGACCAGTCTAACCACCTTGCGACCTGGGACCTCCAAAATGTTGCCATTTGTGGACCTTAAGGTCCTCCGTTGGAACATATGGTAATACAGTGGTGCCTTGGTCCCTTTAGCTAAGTCCATAAAGAATGCTGTATTCTTTTACTGTTGTTTGCCACTCTGAGCCCGGCTTTGGCTGGGAGGGCAGGCAGAATATAAATTATTTATTTATTTATTTATTTATTTATTTATTTATTTATTTATTCATTCATTCAAAGAAGTGTCCCAACAACCAGATTTATGAATCTGAACCAATTGCTTCTCCTTCCAGATCCCGCCTACAAGAGCCTTGCATCATCTCCTGCCTCTGAACCCAGAAGCCCCCCAGACCCCCTGCCATATGGAACAGGTCGGTGGCGATCCTCAGCGCCATCCTGGTGCTGCTGCTGCTGTTCCTGGCCAGCCCCTTCCCTCTGTACCCGTCGGAGCTCTCCTGCCTCCAGGAAAACCGCTACGCCAGATCCTTCCACCTCGTGCTCACCTACAGTGGGTCACCACCCACTTAGAAGGCAGGGAGTGCAGGCGCGGCGTGGACTCTTCATAATGCATGGAGAGAAGAAAGTTGTCTCTGGGAGTTCCACAGGCTCTTCCTCCGGCGGGTTCCAGAATCTGTTCCTGCAGTGCAGTGCCTGGCTGCATCTGCTCAGAGATGGGCTGAAGCACCTGGTGAAGGGAGAGAGAATATCCCCCCCCCCTAAGTGTTAATTATTAGTTGTTAACACAAATATTCACTGTTAGGCCTATCCTCCTCCATTCATTTAACTGTTCTTAAAAAAAACTTGTATCCAGCTACGCATGCCTCGTACGTTTCCTCCGAAGAATCCTCCTAAGAACTACAGTTCCCAGCACCCTTGACAAACGGCTATATCCAGGATTCCTGTGTTTGAGTGTGCTTTAAATGTATGATGTGCACACCGCCTTTCTTCTACTCGGCACAGAGTCACAGAAGTCAAGGAACCTAGGTTAGCCATCCCCATTAAGTTCAGTGTGTCTGCGTACATCACCCTGAGGCTAGGAGTTCCGTAGATCGCAGGCGGCTGCATTTTGAAACGCAGGACCTTAGGTAGTAATTCTGGCAACCTCTGCTCTTTGGTTGCTGTGTTCCACCAAGCCACATTCCCTCGCTAGAAGTGGCAACATCTGGAATTCCGGGTGGCCTTTTCTGCAGAACATTTTGCTGCCACAGACTCTGCTTGAACATGAACAAGAACACATATAGAAATGGGTATTTTGAGAGGAAAATGCACTTTAAAATATTATTAAAAGGCAGTTTTTTAAAAAGATCATGGCATTACACAGAAAGGAGGCAGAACCGACTTCTGGGTGAATCCACACAAAAACTTCATGAACCATTAATATAAGGTTACCAGATTTTTTTCAATGAATCTGGGGACGCTTTTCAACTTCAATGGATTTTGTCAGGGGACTGATTTCCAAATCCGGGGACTGTCCGCGGGAAACAGGGACACCTGGTAAACTTACATTAATAACATTTTATTCACCCATTTATTTGTTTGCAAGCAGCCTTGGACCACTCTGTAGGGAGGTGGGGGCAAAGACTTTTGCCTGCTCTAGTCTCAATACTCCCTGTTAACAGATAAATCTGAGGACTCCCTTGGACAAAAAAACAAGGACACAGGCCAGGAATACCAGAGCAAAACAGCAGCCAGTAGGCTTGGTCTTGACTGAAGACTGTCGCGACAGGACTCCCACCTGCCACCAGGTGGAACAAGATGGAAACCCCGAACAAGAGAGAACCCAAACTTTTATTAGCTGCTCATCCCCATGTTACACCCCCCCCCCCAAATACATCACTAATACATCATGTAAGGGGAGGTCTGGTGGCAGTAATCTGAGCATCCTGGACCCTGCCCCATGGTTCTCCTTGCCCTCCACCAAACACCCATCAAGTGTAACAAAAGAGATATTTACATTTCCCTGTTTCCCAGCTAAGTTAACCACACCCTTTTGTCTTAATCTGGGTTTGATATTTCTGGAATGGCTACCTGTCTGGCACTCAGGTATCAGGATGCCAGGGATTATCACCCAGGCAGAGGGGCTGCTAAGTAGCTGAGCTCTCATGTCTATATGAATTTTGGAAGGTTTCCCAGTGAGCCAGTACAGAGATACATTTCTTTTGCATTTTGGGGGGGCGTTTTGCGGCCTAGTCAGGCCCGCGCCGCCCTCCCGGTGCCCCTCCCCCTGCCGTAAAAGCAAGCAGGCCGCGGCCTTGCTGGAGCACCGCGCCACCCGCCTGGGTCGGAAGGGGCACCAGGCAGGTGGCAGTGGGGAGCGTTTCCCCCCTGCCGCCCAAATGCAAGCAGCCCGTGGCTGCGGTCCAGCTGGGGCCCACACCACCGCTGGCCATCATAAAAAGCTGGTAGGCCGACCTAGTGGCCTACTCAGGGACCAGGCTGCCCACTCGGGCTGGCAGCACCCTGGGCAAGCAGCTGCTGGTGGAGGAGCCGGCTCTCCCCCCCCCCCCCCCCCCGCTGCCAGGGAAAAGCTCCAAAAAGGCTGCAGCGTGCAAATCCCCCCCCCCCCAGCAAAAGTAAAGATGGCCAGTTACTTACCTCAGTCCGGCCCATAGCTGTCAACTTACAGATTTGAAAATAAGGGACCAGCCGCCTTGAAAATAAGGGACCAGCAGCCAAAATAAGGGACCTGCAGCCTCACCTGTTCGAGGCACTCCAGTCTTCCTGTCCTCCTGCAGTCTGGTCAAACTCATGCTGGTAGCTTCGAGAACACTGTCCCACCAACTTTGTAACCAGAGGTTCAACTGAATAGAATCTGAATCACATGCACCACATGTCCTATGCAGCCTCAACTTAAGATGGCTCCCCGGCCTGGCTTTGCACTGCAAAGTTTGCAGCAGCACGTGCAACAAAATGGCGTCCAGCATTCAAAAAACCCCTCAGCTTGCATTAACTAGCCACACACACACACACAGCCTCCTCCCCTCGCCACGAGATCGCCACTCATTTTAGTCAACCAGCTCCTTTCTTTTCCCCCATAAGTCAATCGAAGGAGCCTCCAAAACAAATTCAAAAGCCCCCCCTCCCATGAGATCTCCTTTCCTTTTTCCCCACCATGTGCCCCCGCTGCAGACAGACCTTTTCGCTGGCAAGGATGAGTGGGCCGTCGATGACGTATCCATCCAATTCTGATCCGAGCACTCAGCACAGGTATGTTCAACTTCTGAACCCCTCCGAGCCAAAGGCAGAAAGCCCAGCCAGCAGCCAAACGAAGCCTCAAGCGGTGGTTCCCACAGCGCAGCAACCCGGCAAAGGGGATGCAGCAAGGGAAACCAGCGTCACCTCTCCACTGGGAAGCGCTGAGCAAAGGCGAGTCCCCAGGCAACGCGGCTGATTTGATCAGCACAAGGCATGCAAGCTCCACCCCCCCAGTCGTTCTTAGACTCCTTATTGGGTGAGCAATGCGGCCAATCAACACAGTTGGAGCCTCCCTCCTCCCTGGCCAGCAGGGAGGGAGGGAGGGAGAGGAGCTGCTTCCTTTGAAACCCGGGAAATTTAAGGGACATCATCAATAAGGGACAGCAGCGGGACACGACGCTGGGATAAGGGACTTTCCCGCCAAATAAGGGACGTTTGACAGCTATGCCAAGCAGGTGGGTGGCACCTGCCCAGGTGAGCCTCGCTCGGTGCTGCAAACCCCGCCCACCTGTGGGGAAGGGAGGGCGGATATTCCTGCAACATCCCCACTGGCATTTTGCATGGCTCCCTGTCAGGTGCTACAAAGAAAAGTGTCAGACAAGCTGCTTCCTCTGGAATCTTTCAACAGGCAATACCATCAGCTGGTGAGGAGCGGGGCCATCGGCCCACAGCTCCAGCCCACGGTGCAAGAGGTCAACCAGCGCTGGGACGACCTGCAGGCTCGGACGGCTGCCATTTGCAAGAGGCGGAAGGTGGGTCCTGGTGGGCGCTGGACCTTGGAGGTCCACAGTCACCTTGAGGTCCACATTCCCTCCGGGATAACTGAAATATACTCGGAGTCGAGAGTGGAGTTCATGCTCTTTATTCAGCTCATAGCGGTGAGGAGGAATGGAAGTTCCCCCAGAATGTCTGCTTTATATACATTATTTACACAATGGGCCCCACGTGATTGGCTAATTCAGGGATTCTCCTGTAGGTTGCAGATTCACTTCCACCTGGAGTTGGATTGGGCGGCTCCTGCGGACCAATCAGACTGCTGCATTCTGGATCCTATTGTTCTAGGACCAATCAGACTGCTGCATTTTGGGTCCTATTCAATATATATAACAATAACCTTTTGAGGGCCGCATGCCAGTGGTCTGTGGAGCAGCGAACCTGAGTTTTAACTTTATACACTGGGCTGGTTCAGGAACACAGGAAGCTGTCAGATCTTTGCTCTATCTGACTCAGTACTGTGTACACTGACTGGCAGCGACTCTGCAGGATTTTAGGCAGCCCTGTCTGGAGACGGACTGAACCTTCTGTTTACAAGGCAGACACCCAACTGCTGAGCTATGGCTCTCCTAGGCACATTCACAAACACCTGTCTCTCCTCCCTTTATTCCCAGAACTCAAGGATATATTATTCCACCCAAGGAAATCGGGACCAATGAGGGGTGTGTCTTGGGAAGGGTCCTGGGGGCCACATAGAGAGGTCTCGAGGGCCACATTCAAACCCTGGGATTGTGGCTCTTCAAAGGTGGCCACAGATGCGGCCTAGGACCCCCGTACCTACAGAACCGCCTCTCCTGGTATGTCCCATGGATGGCCTTACGGTCTCAGATAAAAACATCTTGGAGGTCCCGGGACACAGGGAGGTTAGGCTGGCCTCAACCAGAGCCAGGGCCTTTTCGGCCGTGGCCCCGATGTGGTGGAATACTCTGTCACAAGAGACCAGGGCCCTGTGGGACTTGACATCTTTCCGCAGGGCCTGCAAGATGGAGCTGTTCCGCCTGGCCTTTGGTTTGGACTCAGTCTGACCCTTCTGTTTCCCTCCCCTTATGGTCTTGATCTATGGGCTACTATTAAAATGAGGCTGCATTCTAAGTGGCATTTAAACCTGTATTTTAAATTGCGTACCCCCCCCCCCCATTATGTTTATATTGTAATTTTACTGGTATTAGCCGCTCTGAGCCCGGCTCTGGCTGGGGAGGGCGGGGTATCAATAAAATTTATTATTATTATTATGACCCAGTGCTGTGGATCATGCATCATACGATTCCACAGGTAAAACCTAGACCATTTTTGAATAGCTGCTTCAGGGCAGATTTTCCTCCTACAATATTGTCCAGGTATCTCTTAGCTCTGTGAACAAAGGGCGGTGTTTCATATGTTATTTCCCTTCCTTCCCCCTGCCAGTGTGATAGGAATTTTATGGTCTTAGATATATGGTAATGTTCATAACCGCACATACATAGATCAGCACAGGAAGGCCAACCTGGAACCATTTTGATCCCTAAACTGAGCAAATGCTTTCTCTGCAAGGTCAAAATGGAAAAGCCTCCCCATTGTCTTTTCCTTCACAAATCCTGTCTTAAGGGTATGTCTGTGTTTGAATAAGGTTCCTTCCAGTAGCACCTTAAAGACCAACTAAGTTAGTTCTTGGTATGAGCTTTTCAGCAGAATTGCAACTTATTATCAAACTTAAAACCACAGAGAGACCTGGTCTGAACAAAGACATTGGATTCTTATCTCATTATACATGACAAAGCCATTTTTCACCTTCTCACCCCTTGCTTTTTCCTGTAAGACCCATTGCAGTTGTTAAGAGTCGTCAACAGGCTCATCACAGCCATCTGCCAATCACCCATTCCCACCACCCTTCTGAGTAATACCCCTCCCCACCTTCTCACTATATAGAAGGATCTGGCAACTTCTGTTTCAGTGTATCTGAAGAAGTGTGCATGCACACGAAAGCTCATACCAAGAACTAACTTAGTTGGTCTTTAAGGTGCTACTGGAAGGAATTTTTTTGTTTTAACTATGGCAGACCAACACGGCTACCTATCTGTAATTTGAATAGGGTGTGAGCCTGTGACATGGCCCAGGAACTAAGTATTGATCATTACAAAAGACTAGCCAGGCTCCCCAGGCAATCCAATCAAGTAACCTGCCAGACAGGAAATAAACAAGCGACAGGAGATAAAAAATATTGAAATTTCTGTTTTAAGGCCACCCTTTCTGTGATGTATCTGAGGGGTGGTCTTAGGTTACACCCCTTCTGTGATGAATGCATAATGTTTCTGGGGGTGGTCTTGATCTAGAGCAGTGTTTCCCAACCTTGTGCCTCCAGCTGTTTTTGAACTACAACTCCCATCATCCCTGACTAGCAAGACCAGTGGCAAGGGATGATGGGAATTGTAGTCCAAAAACAGCTGAAGGCACAAGGTTGGGAAACACTGATCTAGAGGATGGAAATTTCAAAAGTCTATATAAGCCATTGCACAGCATTTTTTGGGGGTCCTCCTCCTCTCCTGCGGGTGAGGGGAGCACCCTGTTGCAACAGATCAATAAAGATCAAGCTTACGAGCTGCTTTCCTTCTCAATATTCTCTGGTTGGCCTCTGTTATCTTCTCCTACCAATAGGGAACCTATGTAAGGACTCTATATGGGCTCTTGGATACCCCATAAGGGAAAAGGGCAGATTTTTATTTACAACACCAGCATGTTGTAAACCAGTGGGAAAAGTTTGAGCTGGAGAAAGAGACCATCCGGGTGTGGCTGGTGGAGCTGGACCTCTGACTCACGGACGTGGAGCTCTTCTCCGGAGGGACGTCGCTGGAGAAAATGATACAGCTGCAGGTAGGGAAAAAGCTGAGGAAGGGGCCCATGGAGGGGGGGGGGGATCAAGAGTTTGCACTCTTGCAGTTTTCCCACAAGGCTACACGTTTCTCCAGGGATTCACTGAGTGCTTCTGGAGTCTGGTATCTCAGCTCAGGACCTGGCATCTTGAGCAGGTTGACATTTGCTGAGGAAAATGTTTCTGGACACCTCAGTGTTCTTGCAAAAATAATAATAATCCATGCATGGATAGTGTCCAGCAAAAGCTCAGAGATTTACCTCATTTCATAATAATTTCAGTGTTGGTTTTTTTAAGGGCTGGTACTCGCCATGGGACGCGGGTGGTGCTGTGGGTTAAACCACAGAGCCTAGGACTTGCCGATCAGAAGGTCGGCGGTTCGAATCCCCGCAATGGGGTGAGCTCCCGTTGCTCGGTCCCTGCTCCTGCCAACCTAGCAGTTCGAAAGCACCCAAAAAGTGCAAGTAGATAAATAGGTACTGCTCTGGCGGGAAGGTAAACGGCGTTTCCGTGCGCTGCTCCTGTGTGCCAGAAGCAGCTTAGTCCTGCTGGCCACATGACCCGGAAGCTGTACGCCGGCTCCCTCGGCCAATAAAGCGAGATGAGCGCCACAACCCCAGAGTCGTCTGCGACTGGACCTAATGGTCAGGGGTCCTTTTACTAAAAACAATTAGAAATATTTTCTCGGCCACCGATTTCAGGGTTGCCAGGAGCAGTTAAGTCAGTATTGTTACACAGTCTCCTGGCATCAGTCCCACGGCCAGCAGGTAGGTCATCCACAGGGGCAGAGGAAGGGGGTGCAGTGGGGTCGGTCCACCTCAGGTGTTTTCGCTGAGGGGGTGACATTTGGCCCGCTGCCCGCCGTTGACTCCCAAACCTACCCCGAGCCGCCAGGGGAAGGGGGGGAGCTGTGCCAATTTCCTGGCAGAATTCTCCCCTTCCCCCTTCGTTTTGACACCTGGGGAAGGCTTGGGAGTCATGGGTGAGTGGCTAGCTGAATGTCCGCCATCAGCGGCTTGCTCCGCTCCCGGCTGCAGGGCATGCAAGCTGCTCCATGCACCTGAGCGGCTATCCCATGCCTATCAGGGCACACGCCACCAGGCCCAAACAGGGGAGGGGGGCCATATGGGCCACTTGGTCCGGGCCTCCGATTCCAAAGGGGGCTTTGGTCAGCATATTCACAATGCTAGGAAAGCGTTTTTAAATGTAAATACTTAAAATAATCATTTTCCCTATGTATTTTTAAAAAGCACTATTGTATATCTTTTCCCAGTAGTGATGTAGTGAGAGTGAGAGCTGGACCATAAAGAAGGCTGATCGCCGAAGAATGGATGCTTTTGAATTCTGGTGCTGGAGGAGACTCTGGAGAGTCCCATGGACTGCAAGAAGATCAAACCTCTCCATTCTGAAGGAAATCAGCCCTGAGTGCTCCCTGGAAGGACAGATCCTGAAGCTGAGGCTCCAATACTTTAGCCACCTCATGAGAAGAGAAGACTCCCTGGAAAGGACCCTGATGTTGGGAAAGATGGAGGGCCCAAGGAGAAGGGGATGGCAGAGGACGAGATGGTGAGACAGTGTTCTTGAAGCTACCAGCATGAGTTTGACCAAACTGCGGGAGGCAGTGGAAGACAGGAGTGCCTGGCGTGCTCTTGTCCATGGTATCATGAAGAGTTGGTCACGACTAAATGACTAAACAACAACAACAATTGTATATCTATAATTTCCATTTTGTCCTTTATATGCAGATTTGGTTCAAGACTTGAAATAAAATTATTTGTCAGCATAACTTTTGTGAAAATTGTTTATATACTTACTTATTTATAAGACTTCAGTTATCCCCAGGGTAAAGAAAAGGGGGGGGGCTGCACACCACGCCCCCCTCATATGCTCTGTCGCTGGTCATCCAAGGACCCTGGACTCAGAAGGCCCCTCACATGCTACGCCCGCCAGCCGCTCACTCACTGCAGAGCCTGGCTCTCATCCACTGGGATATTGCAAGAGCTGTGCTGGACACAGTTTTGGTGCACCAGGAGGACTTATGCACTCCAGTAATGCCCTCTGCCTTTGCTGATGTCTTGCCCTGCCTCACAACAGTGACCCCACTGCCAGGAGACCAGTCCTGTGGTAGTTCCCCCGCCTCCCAGGCATAGCTGTCAATGTTTTCCTTTTTTAAAGGGATATTCCTTTATTCCAAATAGGATTCCTCGCAAGAAAAGTTGACAGCTAGGCTCCCAGGTGCTCCTCGCCAGACTGGCTGCTGTAGAAACAATTCTCACCATCTCTCCCCCCCCCCCCCCACTCAGCTGGTGAATTTATTTTGAGGACTGGTTTGGTTTTCCAGACAAATGTACCCTCTCTGCTGACCCCACCACACAAACATGAACAAACTTCGGGTGACAGCAAAGGTCAGTTTCGCTTGATTGGCTCTTCTCAGCCCAAATCCAGCTCTCCATTGCACAGAGGAGCCTAACCTGTCACAAACACACACACATGAGTTTTTGCCTCAAACCAAGAACAGTGGTACCTCGGGTTAAGTACTTAATTCGTTCCGGAGGTCCGTTCTTAACCTGAAACTGTTCTTTTTTCTTTTTTTTTTAAATAAATTTTTATTAATTTTCCATAAATAGAAAAAACACAACAAAAACATAAACAAACATAAAATGGACCTCCCCATACCACCCCTTTTCTGCATCCTTATTTCAAATTTTTCCAGCAACCCTTTAGTCATAAACATATTCTGCATTTCATAAATTTAACTTCCTTAACTTATTAAAACAGCTGTAGTTCTTTGTCTCTTATCTCCCTGACCTCCTAATTTTCATCCAAATTACAACAATTTTTAAGGTATACTTCAAATTTGTTCCAATCTTCTTCCACCGCCTCCTTCCCCCGGTCTCGAATTCTGCCAGTCATCTCTGCCAGTCCCATATAGTCGATCACCTTCGTCTGCCATTCTTCCAATGTGGGTAGTTCTTGTGTCTTCCAATACTTTGCTAGAAGAATTCTTGCTGCTGTTATGGCGTACATAAAAAATGTCTTGTCCTTCTTTGGCACCATTTGGCCCACCATACCCAAGAGAAAAGCTTCTGGTTTCTTAGTAAAGGTTCTCTTAAGAACTTTCTTAGTTTCGTTATAGATCATTTCCCAGAAAGCCTTGATCTTCGGGCAGGTCCACCAAAGGTGATAGAAGGTTCCCTCCGTTTCATTACATTTCCAACACTTATTATTGGGCAAATGATAGATCTTCGCTAACTTAGCAGGAGTCATGTACCACCTATAGATCATTTTCATAATGTTTTCTCTTAAGGCATTACATGCCGTGAATTTAACACCGGTGGTCCATAACTGCTCCCAGTCAGCGAGCTCAATGTCATGTCCAATATCCTGTGCCCATTTAATCATACTTGATTTCACCATTTCGTCCTGAGTATTCCACTTCAACAGCAAGTTATACATTCTTGACAAGTTTTTAGTATTGGGTTCTAACAATTCTGTTTCTAGTTTTGACCTCTCCACTTGGAAGCCTTTCTTTCTGTCCTGTTTAAATACTTCATTTATCTGTCGGTAATGTAACCAATCTCTCACCTTAAACTTCAGTTTCTCAAAACTCTGCAGTTTTACTTTTTCACCATCCTGTTCTATAATTTCAAAATATTTAGGCCAATTCGAACCCATGTTCAGTTTTTTCACCTCTTTAGCTTCCACTGGTGACAGCCACCTGGGGGTTTTACTTTCAAGCAAGTCTTTATACCGTATCCAAACATTATACAAAGCTTTCCTGACCATATGGTTTTTAAAGCCTTTATGCGATTTTACCTTGTCATACCATATATATGCATGCCAACCAAATCTATTATCGTATCCTTCAAGATCCAAAATGTCTGTATTCTCTTCAGATCGTATAAATCTTTCGCCTTTAACCTGAAACTGTTCTTAACCTGAAGCACCACTTTAGCTAATGGGGCCTCCTGCTGCCACCGCACCGCCAGAGCACGATTTCTGTTCTCATCCTGAAGCAAAGTTCTTAACCAGAGGTACTATTTCTGGGCTAGCGGAGTCTGTGACCTGAAGCGTATGTGACCTGAACCGTCTGTAACCTGAGGTACCACTGTAGAGCCTTCAGCTGGGCAATGCCCATCAGTTTATGCTTTCCCTGTCTCAGCTGAAGGCCTATTTGTGTCCTGGAGGGTCAGGAATTCAGCAGGTTGGATGGGAGAAATTGCCCATTATCCGTAAATTTGGACCAGTTTCATGCAGATCTCCAACCTGCTTTCTTGGAGGAAGCAAACAACGCATATATTGTTTGGGGAAGGGGAAGTTATTTCCATAGTCTCCTTGTTCTCCCCAAACCCCTGAATTGTTAGAATGGGTGGCAGGGTGGAGAAGACACCCTTGATGCTCTAGCTGGGAGAAGCTCCTTTACTATTTCTTATTCCCGCCGCCACCCACACCTGAATACAGTGGAACCTCTACTTCCAACCATCCATCACACAGCAAAGCAATGCAAGAAAATTACCAGCAAACCCTTTCCCATCTAGATGTTCTAAGCCTTGGGTAGGCAAACTAAGGCCCGGGGGCCGGATGTGGCCCAATCGCCTTCTAAATCCGACCTGTGGACGGTCCAGGAATCAGCATGTATTTATATGAGTAGAATGTGTGTTTTTATTTAAAATGCATCTCTGGGTTATTTGTGGGGCATAGGAACTCATTCATTATTTTTCCCCAAAATATAGTCCGGCCCCCCACAAGGTCTGAAGAACTCCTTGCTGAAAAGGTTTGCTGACCCCTGTCTAAGCGTTTTCTCACCAGTCCCCCATTCTAACAACTGTAGAGCCTCTACTTACGTACGGCTCTACTCACGTCCGATTCCAGTTACGACCTTCAGTAGGTGCTTCGACTTATGAACTTTCTTCTAGATACAAACAGAGGCCTTGCCAGCAGTCAAGAGCTCACCTGGCCAGCTGCACAGCAGCTCTGAGGACTCTGCTGCAAGGGAGAGGGTCCCCATCCCACCCCCAAAGCTGTGGGAGAGGTGCCGCCTGCAAGACGCACAGCAGGGCACATTGCAGGCCCAAACCCCACTGAGGAACTACCCTGAGGAAGTCCAGGGAAGAACCTGGCCTGGCAAGAAAAAAAGTAACCCTGGCCAAAGTGAATCAGCTCTTTACTGACCCTTGCCCCATCCTCAGCTTGAGGCCAGGTAAGCCCACTCACCCTTGGTGCACGTAATACAGCATCTTAAAAAGCAGAGACATCACCTTGCCGACAAAGGTCCATATAGTTCAAGCTCTGGTTTTCCCAGTAGTGATGTATGGAGGTGAGAGCTGGACCATAAAGAAGGCTGATCGCCGAAGAATGGATGCCTTTGAATTCTGGTGCTGGAGGAGACTCTTGAGAGTCCCATGGACTGCAAGAAGATCCAACCTCTCCATTCTGAAGGAAATCAGCCCTGAGTGCTCACTGGAAGGACAGATCCTGAAGCTGAGGCTCCAAGACTTTGGCCACCTCATGAGAAGAGAAGACTCCCTGGAAAAGACCCTGATGCTGGGAAAGATGGAGGGCACAAGGAGAAGGGGACGACAGAGGACGAGATGGTGGGACAGTGTTCTCGAAGCTACCAGCATGAGTTTGACCAAACTGCAGGAGGCAGTGGAAGACAGAAGTGCTTGGCGTGCTCTGGTCCAGGGGGTCACGAAGAGTCGGACATGACTAAATGACTAAATGACTAAACAACAACAACAATTGTATATCTATATTTTCCATTTTGTCTTTATATGCAGATATGCTGCAAGTCTTGAAATAAAACTATTTGTCCGCATAACTTTTGTGAAAATTGTTTATATACTTACTTATTTATAAGACTTCAGTTATCCCCAGGGTAAAGAAAACTGCGGGAGGCAGTGGAAGACAGGAGTGCCTGGCGTGCTCTGGTCCAGGGGGTCACGGAGAGGCGGACACGACTAAATGACTAAACAACAACAACAACAATAACAACTTTTCTTTGGGTAGGCGGGATGTTTTTGCGATTGTATCAAGCTCTATGCCCAAATAGGTCCTGGTTGTGACTGGAGCCTCAGTTTTATCATTCGCCAAAGGGACACCAAGCTCCCCGGCCAAGGATGTAAATGCTTGTAGCAACGCTATGCAGTCGGGCGGGTTACTTGCCATGAGAATAAAGTCATCCAAATAATGCCCCACCCCTTTGGAACCTGTTCTAAAGTGAAGGACCCTATCCAGGAATGTGCTAAAGGTCTCAAAGGCTGCGCAGGCTACTGAGCAACCCACGGGCATGACTTTATCTATGAAATACGCCCCCTCAAATTTAAAACCCAGCCAATGGAAGTCTTCCGGATGAACTGGGAGGAGGCGAAAGGCTGACTCAATGTCACACTTCGCTAGTAGGGCTCCTCTCCCAGATCCCTGAATAAGCTTTACCGCTTGATTGAAGGAGGCATACTTCACAGAACAGAGTTCCTGAGGTATTGAATTATTAACTGAAATCCCCCTAGGGTAGGACAGGTTGCGAATCATGCCAAATTCGCCTGGGGCCTTCTTGGGGACAATACCTAATGGTGAAATGTGTAAACCCTCAAAAGGAGGCTCCATGAAGGGGCCAGCTACCCTCCCAGCGGCAATTTCCTTAAATATTTTATTTTTTGCAATTTCTGGCATGTCCTTTACTGACTTCTGATTAAGGGGTTTACCGGAGCTGGGTGTGAATGACACAGGAATTCTAAAGCCGAGGGAAAACCCATCCCACAGATATCTGGTGGCTTTCCTGTTTAGATATAAACCAAGGAGGACTTTCAATGGCTGGAGTTTAATTGGTGAGAGGGCCAGACCGAGGTTAGTATTAATACCGGTTTCTGGCCGCACCCTGGGAGGGACCGGGGGTACTACGGTTACCCTGGTGGACGTGCCCCCTGCCGCCCCAAAAGGGCTGCTTACCTTTGAAAGTTGTGGCCAGATGGTTGCCCAGGCATTTCCCACCACTCATGCAGGTACTTACAGCTCGGTCGCAAACACGTCCCTCTGTTATACTCCCAGCATTGCCGACGCCTTTTTGGCTTGACCTTCCCAGATTTATTGAATGCTTCAATGGTTGGTAGGCAGGATTGTATTCCAGACACTCCACCTAGCATTTTGGAGCAACCGGGTACATCTGCCTCCGGTCTGAGTAGTGCGCAGCTGGGCAGCAGTACAGGTAGTCACCCTAACACACACTCCCAGTCATCATGTAACAAAAAGTCTATGCCAAGTTCCGCAGGTGGTGGGACCTATTTCACTAGACCTAATCGCTCTGCTCCACAGCGGCAGGTTATAGATGTTCCTAGTATAGTCCAGCTGTTGTAGGCTGAGCTTTAGTTAGCTGGCCACATTTTTGATACCCCGGTGTTGTTCCTTGTATTAGTGAAGAAACCTGGAAACTGCAAGCTGAAAACAAATGTTTATTTAGCTGTAACATAGAATACGTTAACCATGAGCAACCTTCCTCGGATTCTGGCTGTTTCCCTCTCTACTCCAGCCAGGCCTCTCTCCAATCCTTGTTCCTTCCAGCCCCTCCACTCAAAGGAGGCTTTTAGTCTTGCAATCACCCTCAAAAAATAAAATTTCATAACAACTTTGGAAGCAATAAGCAATTATCAGGAGAGTTCAAATGCGGACAACGTGACTTTTGACTAGAAAACACTAGATAAAAAAAGTTTAAAGTCGATTGGCATGGAAATTGTTTACCCACGTCACGAAGAATGTGCACACAAACTCTCGTGCTCCTGGAACAAATATTCACAATCCTGATAACCAGGAAATAAATGATTAACTTTTGGGATAGGTTTATTGGGATTAAAGCTCTCAACAGGTTGGCCTTGTGGAGTTACATAATGCAGAAGGTGGGGCCAAATCCAGCCTGGATTCAGTATCTAGAACCCTGCCAAAATGGGACAGTTGTCTGCACTGGGACAGACTGGCAGTGACCTCCATCATGGACCTGGCCAGCATTGTAACTCTCCTTCTTGTCCTCTGCCTGACTTGGCTCCTTATTTCGGCAGCAGTGAGGAGCATATCGAGCCATGGGAAGCTGCCCCCCGGACCCATGCCGCTCCCTGTTATTGGAAATTTCCTGCAGATCAAGTCATCAGAAACTTTGAAATCCCTCCTCAGGGTGAGTTGACTGCCTCGGGGAACCAGGGGCAGAAGGCGCAGTCAGTTTTGGCTCTCTGCTTCTCAGTTACCCAACCTTAAATTCAGTTCTCAGTATTTCTGGAGAAATTTGAGAACTATTTTTTTTTTTTTTTAATAAATCTTCATGGAAATTTACCAGCGTTTTAGTGCAAATGTCTCCTTATAAACACATTCCCCCCACATGCCCTTTTGACTAATGTGAACATTTTTTCAAGTGATTTCCCTGAATATTTTCATTTGCATGCACCCTTTCCTGTGGTGTCTTCATTTGTCATTGTCTGGCAGGAGATCTGCGTTGCAGAACCTGGATCCGTGTGCTTCAGCTTGTGCATGGTTTGGGAAAGCTAAAGGTTGGTAGATTAGCCTTCCAATGAAAGCGGAACCAGATTTCTCCCCTGGCCCTTCTAGGAACAGAGCAGCAAGAGCAGCACCCAGGAGTCAAAGGGAAATTCAAATACCGTATTTTTCGTTCTATAAGACGCACCAGACCACAAGACACACCTACTTTTTGGAGGAGGAAAACAAGGAAAAGAATATTCTGAATCTCAGAAGCCAGAACAGCAAGAGGGATCGCTGCGCAGTGAAAGCAGCAATCCCTCTTGCTGTTCTGGCTTCTGCGATAGCTGCGCAGCCTGCATTCGCTCCATAAGACGCACACACATTCCCCCTTACTTTTTAGGAGGGGAAAAGTGAGTCTTATAGAGCAAAAATACAGTAATTGAGATGCACGGAGGCATCAGTTTGCCTCCATCTCTCTCCTCTTCCATCTCCACCCTTTCTCTTGCACAGGAATATGCTCAAAATACAGTGCTTCCCCAACTAAGCATCTCTGTGTCTTCTTTGTGGCTTTCTGGATATTCCTGTCTCTCTGCCTCTCACCAAAACACCTTCCTCCATCTCTCTCCTTGTATCCCTGCTGGCCTGCCTGCCTCTAGTTGGGTAGATTAGACAATGTTTGCCCTGTCCATCCAAAAGCTTTTATAAAGAGAGACACCTTTGATGAAACCTGGCCCCCCTTCTTTTCATACACAAGGGAAGTAGATAGCAAATTTCTCCCACCCGTTTCCAAACAGGTCTGTGGACAACCTGCAATGACCCATTAATGTTTTAAGATGATGTAAAATGACACTATAAACTCAATGCTATGTTTATTATTTTTTTGCAGAGACTGTATTAATTTTTATTTTTTTTTAAGGAGAGTTGACACACTTGGTAATCTTTTGTTTCTGTTTTCTTTGGATCTATATGTTCACCCATTTGCCTGATGTTTGCCTGATGCCAACTTGGTTAAATAACACAAAACAACCCCTGCTAGGACTCACCCACTCTTACCTTTCCGCTGCCCTTTCTTGGCACAGGTCTCTTTTTGAAAGCTCCCTGTTTGAACACTTTCCCTATTTTGCCCTGGTGCTTTCCCCATGAAAACCCACTCTTTACTACGGAATCGAGCAAACTGCAATCCTCGAAAAACCCAAATTGCTGTTTGTTCCGATTCAGCGTTAAAGAGCAGGTTTTCCTGGGGAATGTGGAGGTGCCAAAAGAGCGTTACTGCGAGTAGAAGTAACACTAGTAAAACCACTTGCCTACCTTTGCAAGGTTGTTGTGAGGACCAAATGTTGAGGTGCACTTTCCGCACTCAGCAAGCTAAGCATAATTCTTGCTAACTTCCGAAAGCATTTTTTCTTTTTTTTTAAACAACTCAACAGCAATCCTACATCTTTCACAACCCTCCCCTTCTTTTTAAACTTTCCAACCTGTTTTGCATCCTGGTAGGCAGCATTTAACTATACAGCATTTAACTATAAGGTCCATATAGTTCAAGCTATGGTTTTCCCAGTAGTGATGTATGGAAGTGAGAGCTGGACCATCAAGAAGGCTGATTGCCGAAGAATTGATGCTTTTGAATTCTGGTGATGGAGGAGACTCTTGAGAGTCCCATGGACTGCAAGAAGGTCAAACCTCTCAATTCTGAAGGAAATCAGCCCTGAGTGCTCACTGGAAGGACAGATCCTGAAGCTGAGGCTCCAAGACTTTGGCCACCTCATAAGAAGAGAAGAATCCCTGGAAAAGACCCTGATGTTGGGAAAGATGGAGGGCACAAGGAGAAGGGGATGACAGAGGACGGGATGGTTGGATAGTGTTCTCGAAGTTACCAGCATGAGATTGACCAAACTGGGGGAGGCAGTGGAAGACAGGAGTGCCTGGCGTGCTCTGGTCCAGGGGGTCACGAAGAGGCGGACACGACTAAACGACTAAACAACAACAGGCAGCATTTTGGAAACTCTAAATTTGGATAGAATCCTAGAATTGTAAAGTTGGAGGGGGGATCACCAGGGACAGCCAGTCCAACCCCTGGAAATGCAGGGATCTTTTGCCCAACATGGGACTCGAAACCATGTGTGACGAAAAAGTTGGTTTTGCTGGACCGGTTGGATCAATAAGCATTTCTTTCTTTCCCTGCCAGCAAATGGTTAATGAACGGCAGCCTCAGATTGGCCGTGGTTCCAGGAGGGAGCGTTTAAAAGGAGAGGATTTGAAGAGAGACAGGAGAGTTGAGAGGGTTGGTTAAGGCGGGTTGGAATTGAGGTTGGGAGATAGAGTAGGAGACGGGTTGAGCTTGGCTTTAACCATTTGCCTTTGAGAAAGAACTGCGCATTACAGTGGAAATTGTTAAGCAACACCCCCCCCTCTTCGATTCTCAGCTATGTTTCCCCTGGTGATGAAATACTGGTGTGTCAACATAGTGAGGCTTTTTGTTCAGGTGTTGCTGGCATCATCTTTCATAAATGTCTCCATTTATTTAAATATTTGTACTCTTACTTTTTCGTTCAATAGCAGGATCCTCACGGCAGCTATAACTCACCTCGTTGGAGATCTTGTGGTTTATTTTCCCCTGCAAAGAGAAATGGGTCAGGCGGCGGGGAGGATTTTGTCCCCCCCCCCCCAGTGATATTTATTGAATTTTCCACTTTTATCATATTCACATTTTGCTACATAATTCTATAATTATTATAGCTTATTATAATTCTATAAGAGCATCGACCTCCTTCCCTCCCTTTTTCTGACTTCCACACATCTTTCTATATTCTTTGCACTTCTATAATCACTTATTTACCTTCAATCTTATTACAGTATCTCACCTTGTTATCAGTAACTCAGTTCCTTATATTTACATTACAAAACATTTCAATTCAGGCCTGGCTTCTAGTTGAATTTTAGGTTTCACATTTAAACACATCATTGACGATTTATTAAAATTAACTTTTAACCCAGCTGCCTGAGGGGCGGGGTTTCACTGTTTGTGTTTTGGTGGTTGGTGGCGGAGAAAGGGGTTGCCCTCCTCTGCACGCCTTCTGGCTTGTCAATATCCTTCTTCAACTGTGGTGCCCAAAGCTGGACATAGGACTCCAGGTGGGCTCTGAACAAGGTGGAATAAAGCAGTACTATGACTTCCCTTGATCTGGACACTAGACTTCTGTGGATGAAGTCTAGAACTGCATTTTCAGCCTAGAGTCACGTTTTAGAGCCTTCTGGGTCAGAACCATTTCAAAAGACAACATTAAAACCATTTTTGTCCACACACCACAAGAGGGTTTAGTCAGAAATGACATTTAACCTTGCAGAACAGTCCCATCAGCATCTTGACACTTGCAGAGCCAGTCTGTGTGAGACATACCAGTCTCAAAATTTTATCAAAACAGGAATGGAAACTTGCTTTCATGCATTTTGTCCCCTTGCTTGATAAAGTGCATTTTGGTGGCAGGTAGAGGCCCTCTGAGCATGTGCCGAAAGCCTCCTGCCTGGCATATCTCTCCTTCCCACAAAATAAGAGTCTGAGGGAATTCAGTGAAGATATTTTAACACAGAGATGAATGTTCAGACCGCCCTGTTGGATCAGACAAAGGCCCAGCCTGTTTCCAGCATTTATGCTGTCGGCTTTTGTAAGAGTGCCAGTGAATTGTAAGAAAAAGAAACAGTGGATTAAAGAACTGCTCTGTTTTTTAAATTTTAAAAAGTAGCCTTTGGCCTTTCTCCTGTGCAGCTGCGCGACAAATACGGCCCAGTGTTCACCGTCTACTTTGGAAATCGCCCGATTGTGGTCCTCTGTGGACATGAAGCTGTGAAGGAGGCCCTGATAGACAAGGCGGAAGAATTTAGCGGAAGGAAAACCAACCCCACGATTCAAAGGACCTTTGATGGTTATGGTGAGGAGGAGGAACCCAGGGTGGTCCAACATGCAATTCAGAAGTCTTGTGTCCGCTGTTTCCTGGCTGCTATTCAATCCCGCTCCCCTTTCTCCTCCCCATACCTGTAGGGGTGGTGTTTTCTGAGGGAGAGCGCTGGAAGCAGCTGCGACGCTTCTCCCTCACCGTCCTGAGGAATTTTGGCATGGGGAAAAAAACAATTGAGGATCGGATCCGAGAGGAAGCTCAGTTCCTGCTGGAGGAATTTCATAAGACCAACCGTGAGTAGGCCAAGTGAAGGGCAGGGAGGAGGAGGTCAGTCCCACCAGGCTGGTCAGAAGCACGAGCTCCAAAGCCCAGACAGGCTGGGGAAGGGAAGGCTTTTTGTCCCAAAGGCAATGACAATCTCTGGGCTCAAGAAGGATAACGGGCAGGGAGGAAAGAGCATATACATTGCCCTCAAAATAACAGGTAAGTAGAGATAAAGGGGGACACGGGTGGTGCTGTGGTGTAAACCACTGAGCCTAGGACTTGCTGATCAGAAGGTCGGCAGTTTGAATCCCCGCAACGGGGTGAGCTCCCGTTGCTCGGTCCCTGCTCCTGCCAACCTAGCAGTTCGAAAGCACGTCAAAGTGCAAGTAGATAAATAGGTACCGCTCTGGCGGGAAGGTAAATGGCGTTTCCATGCGCTGCTCTGGTTCGCCAGAAGTGGCTTACTCCTGCTGGCCACATGACCTGGAAGCTGTACGCCGGCCCCCTCGGCCACTAAAGCGAGATGAGTGCCGCAACCCCAGAGTCGGCCACGACTGGACCTAATTGTCAGGGGTCCGAGCAACGGAAGCTCACCCCGTCATGGGAATTCGAACTGCCGACCTTCTGATTGGCAAGTCCTAGGCTCTGTGGTTTAACCCACAGTGCCACCCACGTCCCTAACATGCATCAAACTATTAAGAAATAAAAGTAGTGTTCGGAATAGTTCTCAGTGGGAAATATGCAATGAAACATGGTTGGGAGGCCCAGAGCCAAAGCACAAATTGTTTAAAAGACCTGGGTGAGTAAAAAGGCATTCACCAGATGCAAAAAGACCATAATGATAGCACTGAGCGAGATCTCTGGGAAGGCTGCTCCATAGCCAGCGAAGTTCTTCATTCTAGTAGCCTGGTCAGCAATAGGTATCTTAAGTTCTGGGTGGGTATTGCAGATGATCTTTTGAGAATAGTTTGGGAGAGGACTTTGCAGGTGTTCCACAGTTCCTCACACTTCCCAAGAAGCACAATGCGTCTTCCTTGTTTCCTTTGCCCTGGCATTGCAGAGGAGCCTTTCGATCCCACCTTCCACCTCAGCCGCGCCGTTTCCAACGTTATCTGCTCCATCGTCTTTGGCGACCGCTTTGACTACGAAGACAAGGATTTCCAGGCCCTGATGAAGATGATGAATGACAGCTTCCGGGAGTCGAGCACCGCCTGGTCTCAGGTACCCGGTCTCAAAGCAGACAGAGCACAAATCCATTTCCCAATCAGACACCCTCCTGATATTGCTGGAATGGAGCTCCCATCATCTTAATCACCCCTGAGCATTGGCCTTGCGGGCTGTGCTCTGTGCCTGATGGGATTTGGAGTCTAAGCTCATGTGGAGAGCAGAAGGGCACCAGGCTGGACAAGGGTCTGAAAGCCAGCCGTAGTTTATAACAGCTACTTATCATCTAGTGGGGCCTCCTTGGCTTGCAAGGAAGCTCTCCTGACCCTCCGGAGGCATTCCTGGTCAGCTGCCGGTGCCTTTCTTTCTTCTTGCAGTTCTATGACATGTATGCCAGCATTCTGAAGTACTTTCCAGGGCCACACACCAAGATCTATGACATTCTGGAAGACATGAGAGCCTACATTGCCAAGAGAGTGAAGAAGAACAAGGAGACCCTTGACCTCAATGCACCACGTGACTTCATTGACTGCTTCCTCATCCAGATGGAAAAGGTACCCTGTTGGCGTATGACATGAGGTGGGATTTCCACAGGGAGCTGTAGGTTCACACAAGGCTCACTAAGTCGCACATCACTTACAAAGAGATGCTATCTCTGGACTGCCACAGGGGCTCTGCAGATTCTGCTGCTTGCTAACACACCTTGCTGATAATACACTTTGCAACTGCTTCATGATCAGGTGTGCCACCATTTCAGTCACTGGTGAACCTAGAGTGTGCTAGGCAAGCATGTAAAATTATCGTGCAAAGTTCAGTGAATGCTGCTCACCAACTGAGGGGCCCCTCTAGGCTTGTGCCTTATTGCACGGGGTGATTTCTGCAATGTGTTCTTGACACAGTAATAGTGCATTAATGGTGGGTCTGTTTTGCTATCCAAATTGTTCTGTAATACTTCCACAATGCTCATGCTATTGCTGTCCGGAGGGGCTGGAGTGCTACAAAAGCAGTACACAAAAATAAAGCAGAATGTTTGTTGTATGAAAAGTTATGAACTGATTTCGGTAAGAAGTTACAGGGTACGCACTCCTTTGAAATGAAGCAGCGTGACCTAGGGTTTCCAGATGTCCCCAGTTCCCGGGGACAGTCCCTGGATTTGCAAATCTGTCCCCAGATAAATTCCATGCCCGGAATGTCCCCAGATTTGCAAATCCGTCCCCGGGAAATGTGGCAGCAGCAGTCTCAGCAGCCTGGAGCCAGTCTGGTAGCGCAGTTGGCTCTGGCTGGCTTCAGGAGCTGCTTGCTGCTGCTGCCACTGCTGAAGGGGAACCAGGGACGTCTGGCGGTACAGATCTCCTTCCCCCTTTGTTTTGACAGATTGGAGGAGGCTCGGGAGTCGTGGGCGGGCAGCTGTTGCCCACGTGGTTTCTCTGCCAGGCAAGGTGCAACTCCGCGACTCCTGAGTTACAGGGTACGCACTCCCCAGTCAAAACAAAGGAGGAAGGGAGAAGGCAATCGGGCGAGGCTCGGCAGTTGCGGGCAGGCAGCCGTTGCCCAGTTTTTTAAAAAAACCTCTGTGCATTTATGTTTCACATGGTGCGAAAGAAGGGCTTTGCATGTGTACTTGGGGCCAGGGTCTTTTGCCTCATCATCCCCACTACTGACTCCCTGTTAATACTCAGCTTCAAAAATAAAAAAAGTGTCCCCAGATTTGTTGAAAAAAAATCTGGTAATGATAGTGTGACCACCCCAAAACTTTTGCAGGTGCAAAGAGAATTGAAAGCTGAATTGTGTACATTGTGAATGCAAAGTATAAAGGATCTCTCTAGAGGGACCAAAAGTTGGTTCAAGTAAACCTCACACATTTATTTAGCTGCTTTGCGTCTCCAATATACATTGGAAAGCCTTCTGGCAGTCCCCTCACTGTGAGAAGTGAAACTACAGGGAACCAGACAGAAGACCTTTTTGGTAGTCACACCCACCCCATGGAAAGCCCTCCTGGAAAAGGTCAAAGAGTTCCACAGCTATATAATTTTTCACAGACATCTGGAGGCAGCCCTAGTTTGAGAAGCTGTCAATGGATGTTGTTGGTTTTCCTGTATTTTTGTTGGAAGCCACCCAGAGCGGCTGGGGCAACCCAGTCCGATGGGTGGGGCATAAGAAATTTATCACCATTATCATTAATGATCTGATGGGTTGACAAGTGTCCAGCTTGCCTAGTTTCTCTTCACCCCCATCAGACAAGTGACGTCCTTCTTCCCTAAAAGGACTATAACAGAGGCAGCAGCCCTGAAACCAACTCCCCCTACGTCTCACCCACATGGGGGAATCCTGATGACATTGGCTTCCTGTTTCTCTTCAGGAGAAAAGCAACCCGTCCAGCGAATTCAACACCAAGAACCTAGAACTCACCACACTCAATTTGTTCTTTGCTGGGACGGAGACCGTCAGCTCCACCCTGAGATACGGGTTTCTGTTTCTGATGAAATACCCCGAAGTGCAAGGTAAGGAAGGGAACCAGCACACTGCCGCCAGGCTGATTAAAGCCCAACCTAGCCTGTTGGGGGCTGGGGAGTGAGTAAGGAAGGGGGAGATGCGACAGAGGTGTGTAGAGTTAGGCTTGGTGTGGAGAAAGTGGGTAGGAGCAGTTCTAACCCAACAGAGCCATCCAGTGAAGCTGAATGTTGGGAGATACACAGTGATGAACTATGGAACTCACCGACACAAGATGTTGTGATGGCCACTGGGACAGATTTAAAAGAGGACTAGACCAACCCATGGAGAATAAGACAATCCATGGCTCTTAATCACGATGGCTATGCTGTACTTTCCCCGTTGGAGGCAGATATACTTCTGGGCCTCAGTTGCTGGGACTGCAAGTCAAGAGAGTGCTGTTAAATTCAGGTCATGCTGATATTTAGTTGGTGACAGGGAGACCAGGTTGCTGGGCTGCATGGGTCCCCCTTAGGCCTGACCCAGCAGGGCTTTTTATACATGCTGTTTTTATTCCCTGTATTTTAATAAACTTGGGTTGTTTTTTTTAAGGATTGATTTTTAATTCCATCTGAGTTGAATAAATTATTGAATTGAATTGAATTTCATTATTACGGTCACAGATCACTTACAATATCAGGAAAATCATAAAACGCAACAGGAATACATTGAATTGCAATTGGGTATAACAGAGACAATTCATATATAGGAGCAGTTAAAAATATATATTAAATCTTGATCACTAAAATATAACTTAAAATTGTCATTTAAAACCTTAATCATTTTGGTAGTACAGCTTGTTCCCTAAGTTTTATGGCAGTCGCACAGTTTTTGGCCACTTTAGCGTGATCTCCAGGTCCTTGTCCCCTACCAGGAGTTCTAGACATTGAAGTTCAGACCCATTCGGAGATTTTTGTATAACAGGAGTGATAAATACCGAGCGTATATCCCCGTAGAAACGGCAGCGTAACAAGATATGAGAAACAGTTTCTACCTCCATCAATCCGCAGGGGCAGACTTGTTCCACATAAGGTTTGCCCTCGAATCTGCCCTGCAAGAAGGCAAATGGCAGCACGTTGAATCTAGAGAGGGTAAATGACCGCCTGTATTTGGGTATTTGTAATTTTGACAAATAATTTGCTGGGGTAAATCCTCTCCCATTATCTTTTATTGCTGCGTTTTTATTCATCTCGCTCACGTGGCAGAATTAATCATTTATTAAATGGTTACCTTCTCATATGCTTTCAGCTTTTTGTGATTTTATTTTACACCTGTTTTGTTTTAATTTGCGCAAGCTGCCTTGAGTCTGGAGAAATAAAGGAACATTTAGCTAGGTTCAAGCTGAAAACTGAACTGCGTTTTGGTGCTACACTCATACCTGGGTTTAGATGTGCTTCAGGTTGAGCGTTTTCAAGTTACGCTCTGCGAAAACCCTTAAGTAACTGAGTGTGTTACTTCCGGGTTTCGCCGCTTGCGCATGCGCAGATGCTCAAAATGATGCCGCGTGCATGTGCGGAAGCGGCAAAACACGACCCGTGCATGCGCAGACGTGCCGTAGTGTCTGCGAACGGGGCTCTGGAACGGATCCCGTTTGCATCCAGAGGTGCCACTGTAAACGGATAGCTCAGGCAGTGGACTACGAGACTCGGGGTCATGGATTCAAGCCCCATGTTGGGCCAAAGATTCCTGCATTACTGTGGGTTGGGCTAGATGACCCTCGTGTTCCCTCCCGACTCTGATTTTCTGACCCTTCTCTGATCTAAATGCATTGGACAGCAAAAATGCACCAGGAGATTGACCAAGTGATTGGCCAGAACCGTGCCCCCAACATTGAAGACCGGAGCCAGATGCCTTATGTGGACGCTGTCATCCACGAAGTCCAGAGGGTCAGTGACCTCATCCCCATGAACTTGGCCCACTCTGTGATGCGCGACACTGAATTCCGAGGCTACATCATCCCTAAGGTATCAGTTGTGGGGCAGAGGGGATAAAAAGTGTCTGGGACACAACAAAATGGGTTCTTGTTGTTGTTTAAAAGAGATTAGCAACATTCACAGATTTGTGCCTTGCCACCAACATCTGCCCACAACAGTTGGGTCTTCATCCGGCACAGAATCCACCTGTTGGAGGCTGGATGGGGTGATGTTGGCTCCTGTTATTGGCGGGTATTTGGCAAAGGAAAAGGACTAGACACCCTCCAGGAGAGGCTTAAAGATTTGCCAATCCGTTAAGCAGCCTTCACCAAGCTGGTGCCCTCTAGGTGTCTCGCATGGCCATGCTGGCTGGGATTGACCAGAGTTGCATTTCAAAACATCTAGAGGGTACCAGGTTGGCAAAAGCTGCCAACATAGCACTTAACAACAACAACAACACAACAGCCAATCCTCAAAGGATGACCAGGGCCCAGCTGGTAAAGTCTCACGCTGAGGCTAGTTTACAGGGTGCATGGGGACCATAGCTGTCAACTTACAGATTTGAAAATAAGGGACCAGCAGCCTCAAAAATAAGGGACCAGCAGCCAAAATAAGGGATTTTCAGAGCACAGCTATGTTCAACTTCTGAGCCCCTCCCAGCCAAAGGCAGAAAGCCCAGCCAGCAGCCAAACGAAGCCTCAAGCAGTGGTTCCCACAGCGCAGCAACCCGGCAAAGGGGATGCAGCAAGGAAAACCACCATCACCTCTCCGCTGGGAAGCACTGAGCAAAGGCGAGTCCCCAGGCAACGCGGCAGATTTGATCGGCACAAGGCATGCAAGCTCCACCCCTCAGTCGTTCTCAGACTCCTTATTGGGTGAGCAACGCAGCCAAGCAACACAGTTGGAGCCTCCCTCCTCCCTGGCCGGCAGGGAGGGAGGGAGGGAGAGGAGCTGCTTCCTTTGAAACCCGGGAAATTTAAGGGACATCATCAATAAGGGACAGCAGCGGGACACGGCGCTGGGATAAAGGACTTTCCTGCCAAATAAGGGACGCTTGACAGCTATGATGTGGACACATCTGTCCTCCAACACCTGGCCTCTAGTCCTCACCCTCCAGACATGCCGCTTGAAGCAGCTGGCTGACTCTGCCTAATGGCAAGGCTGGACCTCCTCTTGGCTTAAGCTGAACTACAGCCAGAGGTGGAATGCCTCCCCGACCCCAGACGGATGCCCATAGTGATGCTTCTGTAGAGTGGGGGGACGGGGACCTGTAGATCAACTGACTGTTTGACCAGATTGCATGAGATTTCTGTGGGTCAGCTACCCACGTGGTGCCTTCACATTCAGGCAAGGCAGTCTGTAGATGTCACAGCGAGGAGTTGGCCAGTGGTCGAATGTGGCTGGCAATCAATCAGTTGATGTATGGGGTTGAGAGCTTCTCTCTCTCAACTTTCCCTGAATTGTTGCAATTCTGATCTCAATATTCTCTCCCTCTTTTTCCTAGGGGACAGAAATCTACCCTATGCTCCACACTGTTCTGTTCGACCCCAAGAAGTTTAAAAGCCCATTTGCTTTCAACCCTGAGAACTTCCTGGATGAGAATGGGCGCTTCAAGAAGAATGACGCTTTCATGCCATTCTCCTCAGGTAGATTAATAATAATAATAATAATAATAATAATAATAAAAAAAAAAAATTTATTATTTATACCCCGCCCATCTGGCTGGGTTTCCCCAGCCACTCTGGCCGGCTTCCAACAGAATATTAAAAAATCTATTAAACATTAAAAGCTTCCCTAAACAAGGCTGCCTTCAGATGTCTTCTAAAAGTCTGGTAGTTGTTTTACTCTTTGACATCTGGTGTGAGAGCACTCCACAGGCTGGGTGCCACTACTGAGAAGGCCCTCTGCCTGGTTCCCTGTAACTTGGCTTCTCGCAGCGAGGGAACCTCCAGAAGGCCCTCGGTGCTGGACCTCAGTGTCTGGGGAGAACAATAGGGGTGGAGACGCTCCTTCAGGTATACTTAGACCTCTTAAACCAGGTTTCCTCAACCTCGGCCCTCCAGATGTCTTGAGACTACAGTTCCCATCATTCCTGACCACTGGTTCTGCTAGCTAGGGATCATGGGAGTTGTAGGCCAAAAACATCTGGAGGGCCGAGGTTGAGGAAGCCTGTCTTAAACCCTTTTTTCTTTTTGCAAATGAGAATCTTCCCCATCCCCTCCTCCTTCAAGTTGTGAATGTCGGACTTGCGTTCGACCAAGCAACTCTTCCAGAATCGCCCTTCTCTGACGTAATTAACGACCAGAGCCTCTGATAAGGCTCCAAGTACGTTCCCCATTCTGCAGAGTATCCAGCACAGGGAAGGAGCTAAGATAGCATGAGCTCCATGCTAAGAGTTTTATTACTAAGCTACGCAGACAGAAAAGAAATACACCCTCTCTCTGTGAGAGCAGAGAGCAACCAAAAAACAAAGGAACAGGGAACCAGTAACGTCACATCCGTCTCCCGTGAGACTTCCAACAGTATGGAATCTCTGGAATGTAAACAGAGTCTTGTGACTCCAAGAACTGCACAGTGGCAACAAAGAGAAACTAACAGTGAACCTTGGTCTCCTACAGAAAACAAACCTTCATTGCACTGTGGCTTTTACTTGGTTGTTGGTAGTGTTTACACATACCCTACTCCCTAACACACACCATAATAAATAAATGTGCAAAGGCATGGGGAGATGTTAATAACAAATATAGGGGCAAAATCTGCTGGAAGGAAGTATTGGTTGTAGGTGGGGCTGCCAACTTTGGTCTGGCAAAGTAAGGGACAAGTCCTGGGATTGGGGTGGGGGAGAGAATTGGTTCTGTTCCGGCTCTATGATTTTATGAATCTATAAGCCCATTTTACATACACAGTCTGAATAAATACTTCCTCTTGCCATCCTAGATCTCCTGTCCCTAAGTTTCACTGGATGACACACACGCTCACACAAAGAGATCTGCCAAAACAACAACAACAGGGTTTTAGTCCTATAAGAGAGGAAAACTCCCCTCCCTCCATTCACATGGATTTCAGCTGCTCTGTTCACACCCCAAGGATGTTGGACTTGACCTAAATCTGGCCTCTAACCCCAAAGCCCATGTCTTCCCTCCCTGCTGATTCTTCTCCCTTTCGCCTTGCAGGGAAACGGGTGTGCCTGGGTGAAACGCTGGCCCGAATGGAGCTCTTCCTCTTTTTCACCACCACCCTGCAGAGATTCCAGCTGAAGCCCCTTGTGGACCCCAAGGACATTGACACAACCCCCCAGGAGTGCGGCTTTGCCACCATCCCGCCCTTCTACAAGCTCTGCATCGTCCCACGTTGAGTGGAGACCAAATCGTGTCTTTCCTCCCCTGCCACTGTGCTCTTGCACAAGATGGTCTCTCTGGCTGCTCAGGGAGAGGGGAGCGGTCTTCTTCCCTTTCCTGGCCCTCGCCCAAGGGCTTTTGTAAGGGGCGGCTTCAAGATTTCCCTCTCAAATCAGGCCTCGTTCCTACCTGTGGACTGGGCTTCCTTCGGCTGGGTCTATGCCTCTCTGTGTTTATCATTCTTCTTTTCCCATTGCTGCCCTTCCCATCCTCTCTGCTGAGCCCAAAGAACTTCAGTGCCTCTTGAATTCCCATCTCCTTGCAAAGTGTGTTTAAGCTTTGACCTTGCGCCTGAAAAGAAAAGAAGAACTTGCAGAATTTGCTTCTGGACTTGTTGGTTGTTATACACTTCACACCTTGTGGGGGGCCGGACTATATTTTGGGGGGGAAATATGAACGAGTTCCTATGCCCCACAAATACCCCAGAGATGCATTTTAAATAAAAACACACGTTCTACTCATATAAATACATGCTGATTCCCGGACCGTCCACGGGCTGGATTTAGAAGGCCATTGGGCCGCATCCGGCCCCCGGGCCTTAGTTTGCCTACCCATGGCTTAGGACTTCTAGATGGGAAAGGGTTTGCTGGTAATTTTCTTGCATTGCTTTGCTGTGTGATGGATTTATTATGACATTTTGTTGTGCTCTCTTGAGTTTGGAGCCTGCAGGGGAAGTAATGAATATCAGAGCCTAGAGCAACATGCCATGATTGTTGTTGTTGTTTTTGTGTGTGTGTGTGTGTGGATGTTTTCTGTCTGGGCTAGAAGACGCCAGGCATATGAGAATTCTCTCTGGTGAGTTTCTGAGCCGCACCAGTCTCTCAGAATCCTGGTTGCCAACTCCAGTTTCCACCTCCCTCTCCTCAGCCCCCAGCACCCAAGGAGAGAATGTAAATTGTGATCTAACAGTGCTAGAGAAATGTTTGCATAAAGCTTGGTGACACATACTTTTTCCACAGTGCTGTCGCGGTCAGAGATATAGATGGCATCTAAATGCTAAGATTGACAAAAAGCATAAAAAGGTAAAGGTACCCCTGCCCGTACGGGCCAGTCTTGCCAGACTCTAGGGTTGTGCGCTCATCTCACTCTATAGGCCGGGAGCCAGTGCTGTCCGCAGACACTTCCGGGTCACGTGGCCAGTGTGACATCGCTGCTCTGGCAGGCCAGCGCAGCACACGGAACACCGTTTACCTTCCCGCTAGTAAGCGGTCCCTATTTATCTACTTGCACCCGAAGGTGCTTTCGAACTGCTAGGTTGGCAGGCGCTGGGACCGAACGACAGGAGCGCACCCCGCCGCGGGGATTCGAACCGCCGACCTTTCGATCAGCAAGTCCTAGGTGCTGAGGCTTTAACCCACAGCGCCACCTGCGTCCCCAAAAAGCATACATATATTAAAAAATATAGTAATTTCCATGCATAATAAAATGAAGGACCGATTATGCAAATGAGTCAGAGGTTACTTTGTTAGAGCAACAGTGAAATTCTATGTAAGGTAAAGGTAAAGGTAAAGGGACCCCTGACCATTAGGTCCAGTCATGGCCGACTCTGGGGTTGCGGCGCTCATCTCGCTTTACTGGCCGAGGGAGCCGGTGTACAGCTTCCGGGTCATGTGGCCAGCAGGACTAAGCCGCTTCTGGCGAACCAGAGCAGCGCACGGAAACGCCGTTTACCTTCCCGCCGGAGTGGTACCTACTTATCTACTTGCACTTTGACATGCTTTCGAACTGCTAGGTTGGCAGGAGCAGGGACCGAGCAATGGGAGCTCACCCCGTCACGGGGATTTGAACTACTGACCTTCTGATCGGCAAGTCCTTGGCTCTGTGATTTAACCCACAGTGCCACCCATGTCTCTCCCGCGAAATTCTATGTACTTTTACTCAAAAATAAGTTCCACTATGACCAGAGGAGTTTCCTTCTCAGAAGGTGCACACTGATGGCACGTTAGACATTTTACAGGATGGGATGGTCATTTGAATTTAGCCTTGGAGGGATAAATAAATATTTGCATGCAATGAGTTTAAATCAAAACAAAACAACCCAATAGTCCAACAATTTGTTCTTTTGCTATGAAGAGGCAGTTTGAGGTGGAAAGGCAGGACAGGGCTTGAGTGAACATAGCCACTTGGCAGCCCTCGATGCAAGTTATATAATCAGCAAATCGTCCACAATTTAGTCTGCTTGGAAAATGGCAGCCTGAGCAGGGAAAGCCACCAAAACCATCATCTGCTTTGTGTAATCTGTGTACGTTGCTTAGACAGCGAGATACTCCACCCCCCTTTCCAGCCAATCAGCCTTGAATGGAGAAGCACACTAAATCATGCCCCGCAGAGCGAGGCTGGCAGTCCTGAGATGTTTTCTGACACTTTTTGATCATTCCCCAAATTGGTGGAGAATTTCAGCCCCCACTGAGCAATAGCCATCTGCAGGACAGCTGGAGGAATAAAGGCACAAGCATGGACCCAGCCCAGTATATTTAAGAAGAGTTGAAGTGGGACATGGAGGAGGAGGAGTTTGGATTCGATGTCCCGCTTTATCACTACCCAAAGGACTCTCAAAGCGGCTAACATTCTCCTTTCCCTTCCTCCCCCACAAGAAACACTCTGTGAGGTGAGTGGGGCTGAGAGACTTCAGAGAAGTGTGACTGGCCCAAGGTCACCCAGCAGCTGCATGTGGAGGAGCAGAGACGCGAACCCAGTTACCCAGATTACGAGTCCACCGCTCTTAACCACTACACCACACTGGCTCTCCCCTTCCACCAGGGGTGACACTAGGCTTTATTTCACCTGGGTCAAAGACCCTGTTTGGCAGCACCCCAATCCCCACCCATTTGTGTACACACAAACAGGCTGGGAGCCTCTGGAGGCTTCAACTGGGGCAAAAAACGTGGCTAGTCCCCACCCTCCGATTGATGCTTTTGAATTATGGTGCTGGAGAAGACTCTTGAGAGTCCCATGGACTGCAAGAAGATCAAACCTCTCCATTCTGAAGGAAATCAGCCCTGAGTGCTCACTGGAAGGACAGATCCTGAAGCTGAGGCTCCAAGACTTTGGCCACCTCAGGAGAAGAGAAGACTCCCTGGAAAATACCCTGATGTTGGGAAAGATGGAGGGCACAAGGAGAAGGGGATGACAGAGGACGAGATTGTTGGACAGTGTTCTCGAAGCTACCAGCATGGGTTTGACCAAACTGTGGGAGGCAGTGGAAGACAGGAGTGCCTGGCGTGCTCTGGTCCAGGGGGTCATGAAGAGTCGGACATGACTAAACGACTAAACAATAAAGTCCCCAACCCCCAACCCCATAGCTACAGTTCTGCCTTCCACTCTCCCCTCCCATTGCTTCCTCCATCCACCAGTAGGAATAAGCTACCAATGTAAGTTTCTTTCAGAATTAACTGAGCTAACATTTCTCAGAACATTTCTGGGAATATTTCCTCCCCATCTGCATGAACGGCTGAAGATCTTCCTCGCTATAGAATTATATAATTGTAGAGCTGCAAGAAACCTCCAGCCCCAACCTTGGGCCTCCAGCTGTTTGTGGACTACAATTCCCATCATCCTTGACCACTGGTCTTGCTAGCGAGGGATGATGGGAGTTGTAGTCCAAAAATAGCTGGAGGCCCAAGGTTGGGGAACTTCGAACTAGATCATACAGGATCATACAGGAGAGATTTCAATCCAACCTCTGCTTAAAAATTCCCAATGAAAGGTAGTCCACATCTCGTGGCAGTCAGTTCCACTGTCAAACAGCTCTTACAGTCCTAATGCTCTTACAGTCCTTCCTGATGTTTAGTCAGAATCTCTCTCTCTCTCTTTTTGGTAACGTGAATCCATTGCTTTGGTCATTCCTCCAGAGCAGGAGAAAACAAGCTTGTTCCTTCTTGCCTACGAAGATATTTGAAGATGGTCATCCTCTCAGTCTCCTCTATCAGGCTAAATTGGGTATAATTCCCTCAACCATTCCTCATAAGGCTTGGTCTCCAGACCCTTGATCACCTTGGTTACCCTTCTCTGCACACGTCAGAACAGGACTCCAGGTGTGGTCTGACCAAGAGTAGGACTATACGATACGATAATCTTTATTGTCATTGTCCCATACAGAACAACAAAATTGAAAAAATCTACATCAGACATTCAAAAACCAACAAGCCTGCTATCCCAACTATCCCAGCCTGGTTAGCCCCCTAAAAACTCTGATACCCCATAATTAAATACAATATACCGTATTTTTCGCTCTATAACATGCACCTGACCATAACACGCACGTAGTTTTTAGAGGAGGAAAACAAGTAAAAAATATTCTAAACAAAACAGTGGATGTATGATTTTTGTGGTTCATGCTGTGGCCACAGACATGTGATCTGACGGTGAGTTTGGGGTAGCCCAATGCAAAAATCCTGAGGATCCATGTGGATCTGTGCTTTGTAACCACGTTTTTGCACCATTTCGGCCCCATGAAACAGTGGGTGCGTGTGTGTTTTTTGGTGCAGGCTGTAGCCATGGACATGCTATGTGATCTGATGGTGAATTTGGGGTGACTCGGTGCAAAAAATCCTGAGGATCCATGTGGATCCGTGCTTTGTAACCACGTTTTAAGTGGGGAGGGAAGGAAAAGTACTAAAGGGACAAGGAGCACGCGTGGGGTGTGTGGAGAAGGATGCTGCTAATAATGCAGGAGAGGGGTATAAGGGGAGAAGGCTCCTCTCCTCTCCCGCTTTGCTCCTTTAAAACAAGCAGGCTCTGCGTCTCTCCCTCCTCCCCGGCTCGGCAGCTGTCGAAACGCCCACACTCACACTTAAAGATAATTAAAAGCAACCCGCTAAGACAAGTAAAGGAAACCACGACAGTAACCACTCTGAGACAAATCAAGAAAAATTGTGAGCAACACTCTCCCCCAACAAGCGCAGTGAGGTCAAAACACACACACACACGCAGAGAACCGGCCCTAAGGTCGCAGGGGGCCTGGAAGTCGCAGGGGCGCTGGGGGAGTGAACGGGAAGCAAGAGAAGGAGAACGATCCCTCACACACACACAGACACACAGAGTATCAATCCTAAAGTCGCAGGGGCGCTGGGAGAGCGCAGGGGCGCTGGGGGAGGGAAGCAGCAGGAGGAGAACGATAGCTCAAGCACACACACACACACAGCCCCTACAGTGGCTAATCCAAAATCGGACAGCAAAAAACTGCAGGCAGGGACAGAGAGAACGGGGTTGTTTTAAAGCAGCCAACCGGGACAGGAGCCGCTTACACTCGTGTAAGCGGCTCCTCTCCTCTCCCGCTCTGCTTCTCTCCCTCCTCCCCGGCGGGGCTCACTGACAGGAGCCGCTTACACCCGCTTTGCTGTTTCAAAGCAAGCCACGGACTGCTCACGACTGCAGCAGATTCCCCCGCCATCCGTAGGCATTGACTCCATAACATGCACAGACATTTCCCCTTACTTTCTAGGAGGAAAAAACTGCGTGTTATGGAGAAAAATTACGGTACTCCCACAGAAACTATCTTAAAGGTAAAGGGATCCCTGACCATTAGGTCCAGTTGTGGCGCTCATCTCACTTTATTGGCTGAGGGAGCCGGTGTACAGCTTCCGGGTCATGTGGCCAATATGACTAAGCCACTTCTGGCAAACCAGAGCCGTTTACCTTCCCGCCGGAGTGGTACCTATTTATCTACTTGCACTAGCGTGCTTTCAAACTGCTAGGTTGGCAAGAGTAGGGACCGAGCAACGGGAGCTCACCCTGTTGCGGGGATTCGAACCGCCGACCTTCTGATTGGCAAGTCCTAGGCTCTGTGGTTTAACCCACAGTGCCACCCATGTCCCATAGACAGTACCTTACACTTCGTTTAAAACCAAAATCGCATTTGGATAGTAACTGTTTCTCAGTGGCTAGTCCTAGTCTTTATAACCCTGGACCTTCTTCCAGAAGGCAGAAGCTGAAAGAGATCATTTCCGGGGTGCGCACTATCCTGCACTATCTCTGCAGCTTTCTTATGGCACCTGGAAGCATAGATTTGATCCAAGGTGGGAAGAGTGCACCCAATTATTCTCTCCACAGTCTTTACAAACCTGGACAGCATTGTTTTTCCCCTGACCGTGCAGCTCCCAAACCGCACACAGAGACCGTAAGTTAATACACTCTCCACAGTACAATGGTAAAATGCCATCAGCAGGTCCTTTGATAGATTATTTTTCTGGAGGATTCTCAGAAAATATAACCTCTGCTGTGCTCTCTTCATCTGGTCTTCGCTGTTTTCTCCCCAGGTTAGGTCATCTTCCCTTGATCTGGATACTAGTCTTAGAATCAAAGAGTCATAGAATGGTGGAGTTGGAAGAGACCCCCAGGGGTCACCCAGTCCAACCCCCTGCAATTCAGGAATCTCAGCTAAAGCATCCATGACAGGTGGCCATCCAACCTCTGCTTAAGAACCTCCAAGGAAGGAGAGTCCACAACCTCCCAAGGGAGACCCTTCCACTGTCAAACAGCTCTTACTTGTGCTGATGCAGCCTAGAATATCATTAGATTTTTTTGCTGCTGCATCATACTGTTGACTGACATCTGAAGACAGCCCTGTTTAGGGACATTTTTAATGATTGATGTTTATCATGATTTTAATACAGTGGTACCTCAGGTTACGAACACTTCAACTTACACTTTTTTGGGTTACGGATAATTGTAACCAGGAATTAAGTTGTCCAAGCTCTCAGAAGCCTTGCCGCTGCCTGGATCCAAGCCCCAACATCTGTGGGGCCTGCAGAGGCTCTGCGACTGGGCTCCAGCCGCGGGAGTTCTCTGAGGCCTCCGCAAATTCTGGGAACCAAGCCGATTGCAATTGTGGAAGAGGACCTTGAGCCCGAATCCAAACAATGACTCTCATCAGCGCAGGTAAGAAAAAATAATCACATTTTCATTTTGTACTGTTTTATTTACTTCATGATATGGATCAATGAACTCGTTAGTAAAATTCATGTAAAATTGCTGTTTTAGGGGTCGCTTTTCATCGTCTGGTTCCTTTTTGTGTTTAGGTTTGTGCGGCTTTTCCGGTTTTTTGACTGTGACTTGTTCTCCATTTTATGGGACTGACTCGTGACTTCGCTTTTGTGACTGTGGCTTGTGACTTCATTTTTGTCACTGTGCGGAACCCAGTTCAGCTACTGGTTGATCGTGTGACTTCAGAAATGGATAAAAGCCCCCCATCCAAACTGACTATCATCAGTGCACGAAAGAGGGGGGGGGGGAAATGTTAATTTTTTTCCATCTAAAATACTGTCTTACTTATTTTATAGTACAGTACATTGATAATTGCCTTAATTTTATGGATCAATGGTCTCGTTAGACAATAAAATTTGTGTTAAATTGCTGTTTTTCATCATCTGGAACGGATCAATCCACTTTCCATTACTTTCAATGGGAAAGTCTGCTTCAGGTTAAGAACAGACTTCCGGAACCAATTAAGTACTTAACCTGAGGTACCACTGTATTCTGTTGGGAGCCGCCCAGAGTGGCTTGGGCAACCCAGTTTGATGGCACATGGGCGGCATACAAGTAATAAAGTTGTCGTTGTTGTTCTCATGTTCGGCTTGTGGTCTACTAAGACCCCTAGATCCATGAAAGTTAAGTACACTTCAGGTTTGCAGCTGCGTGTGACTAAATTAGGTAAGAAAAACCAACTCATTAAAAAAAAAAACCCCAAGTAAAAGCACAGTTACTGTATTGGCCTGAATATAAACTACACCTGCAAATAAGCCGCACCTTTAAAATTCAAGGGAGGGGAAGTAGGAAAAAAGACAATACCTGAAGATAAGCCACTCCCTTAAAATTCCGCAGGCGCTCACACCTATAAATGGCAAATGTAGAAGAAAATCCCACAGGTACCATTTCCCCACACTCCCGGGCTGCTCTCGGGGGGGGGGGGGGGAGCTGCACTGCTTTGCCGACGGCCTTCCCTCCTTCCCCTTTCTTTCCGGCGGTTTGGGGGAGGCTTAGGAGCTGTGGTTGGGAGAGGTGCTGTTGTCCTGCACCCCCCTGTGGGCAGGACTGTTCCAGCAATTATATTGTAAAGTCACGAATATAAGCCACACTTTAACTTTTCACGGTCACAATTTGGGGGGAAAGTGCGGCTTATATTCAGGCCAATACGGTATATAATAAAATATATTTTGATTGCAAACAGAAAACAAAAACCTTTTCCGTACTAGTTGATGATGCCGCTATATTATGAGAGTCACGTTGGGTGCTGAAGAACAGAAAGGGGGTGAATAAGAGGTAGGAGCAAAGCTGAACTTAGACCTTTTCACCAAAGGAAGCCTGCATGTGAATTACCGTATTTTTCGCTCTATAAGACGCACTTTCCCCCTCCTAAAAAGTAAGGGGAAATGTGTGTGCATCTTATGGAGCGAATGCAGGCAGGAGGCTCTGCTCAGCGCTCCTTTTAAAGAGCCGTGTGGAGCATGTGTGCAGCTCTTGAGGGCATTTCCCCAAGGAGGGAGAGGGAGAGGGGCTGCCTCCTTGGGGAAATGCACACTCCGCACACTTTTTAAAGGGAGTGCGGCTCTTGGGGAAGCCTTAGCTGCGCGCAGCCCCTCGCAGGCAGGGGATGAAGGCTCCCCTTGCCCGGGAGAGGCTGCGCGCGGCCAAGCCAAGACAGCCAGCGGGATCACAGCGTTCCGTGCGCAGCCTCCGCAGGGCAGCAGGGAGCCTTCATCCCGTTGCCCTGCGGAGGCTTTGCGCGGCTATCCCTGGCTTTTGCGGGAGATGGGGGAAGGGACAGAGCACGTGGCTCTTGCGGGAGGTGGGGGGAAAGCCAGTAGGCTTGCTTTCACTGAAGCCAGGAGGGCAAGAGGGATCGGTGCGCACCGATCCCGCTTGCTCTCCTGGCTTCAGGGATAGCCCCGCAAAGCCTCCTGAGCGAAGATGGAGCAGCGCTCCCGGACTTCCGGGGTGGCGCCATCGGCAATGGCGGATTCCCTCTAACTTGGAGGGGACCGGCTCTGCGGAAATTGGGTCTGCACCGCTACGGCGCAGCGGGGACCCTCCAAAAATCACAGGCAGGTGAAGCCTATGACCGTGGGACTCGAAAAATGTGGTACTTCCTTTGCTTTTCTTGTGTGAATGACACATAACAGGGACATCTGGCTTTACGCCCACATTCCATCATGCTTTATTTGAAAGTCCACAGCCACAGGGCAGGAGCCATGGTTGGGGGTCTACCATGTCGGTCCTTGGGACCTGCCAGCATATAACAACCAACAAGTCCAGAAGCAAATGCTGCAAGTTTTTCTTTTCTTTTCAGGCGTAAGGTCAAAGCTTAAACATACATTGCAAGGAGATGGCAATTCAAGACACACTAAAGTTCTTTGGGCTCAGTAGAGGAGAGGGTGGGAAGGGCAGCAATGGGGAAAAGGATGATAAATGCAGAGAGACATAGACCCAGCCGAAGGAAGCCCAGTCCACAGGTAGGAACAAGGCCTAATTTGAGAGCAAAATCTTGAAGCCGCCCCTTACAAAAGCCCTTGGGCGAGGGCCAGGAAAGGGAAGAAGACCGCTCCCCTCTCCCTGAGCAGCCAGAGAGACCAGCTTGTGCAAGAGAACAGAGGCAGGAGAGGAAAGATTTGGTTTCCACTCAACGTGGGACCATGCAGAGCTTGTAGAAGGGCGGGATGGTGGCAAAGCCGCACTCCTGGGGGGTTGTGTCAATGTCCTTGGGGTCCACAAGGGGCTTCAGCCGGAATCTCTGCAGGGTGGTGGTGAAAAAGAGGAAGAGCTCCATTCGGGCCAGCGTTTCACCCAGGCACACCCGTTTCCCTGCAAGGCGAAAGGGAGAAGAATCAGCAGGGAGGGAAGACATGGGCTTTGGGGTTAGAGGCCAGGTTTAAGTCAAGTCCAACGTCCTTGGGGTGTGAACAGAGCAGCTGAAATCCATGTGAATGGAGGGAGGGGAGTTTTCCTCTTATAGGACTAAAACCCTGTTGTTGTTGTTGTTGTTGTTGTTGTTGTTGTTGTTGTTGTTTTGGCAGATCTCTCTGTGTGAGTGTGTGTGTCATCCAGTGAAACTTAGGGGCAAGAGATCTAGGATGGCAAAAGGAAGTATCGTATTTTTTGCTCTATAAGACTCACTTTTTCTCTCCTAAAAAGTAAGAGGAAATGTGTGTGCGTCTTATGGAGCGAATGCAGGCTGCGCAGCTATCACTGAAGCCAGAACAGCAAGAGGGATTGCTGCTTTCACTGCACAGCGATCCCTCTTGCTGTTCTGGCTTCTGAGATTCAGAATATTTTTTTCCTTGTTTTCCTCCTCCAAAAACTAGGTGTGTCTTGTGGTCTGGTGCGTCTTATAGAGCGAAAAATGCGGTATTTCTTCAGACTGTGTATGTAAAATGGGCTTATAGATTCATAGAATCGTAGAGCTGGAAGGGAACCAATTCTCTCCCCCACCCCAAACCCAGACTTGTCCCTTACTTTGACAGACCAAAGTTGGCAGCCCCACCTACAACCAATTACTTCCTTCCAGCAGATTTTGCCCATATATTTTTTATTAACGTCTCCCCATCCCTTTGCACATTTATTTATTATGGTGCGTGTTAGGGAGTAGGGTATGTGTAAACACTACCAGCAACCAAGTAAAAGCCACAGTGCAGTGAAGGTTTGTTTTCTGTAGGAGACCCAGGTTCACTGTTAGTTTCTCTTTGTTGCTACTGTGCAGTTCTTGGAGTCACAAGACTCTGTTTACATTCCAAAGATTCCATACTGTTGGAAGTCTCACGGGAGAGGGATGTGACGTTACTGGTTTCCTGTCCCTTTGTTTTTTGGTTGCTCTCTGCTCTCACAGAGAGAGAATGTATTTCTTTTCTGTCTGCGTAGCTTAGTAATAAAACTCTTAGCATGTAGCTCATGCTATCTCAGCTCCTTTCCTGTGTTGGATACTCGGTGGAATAGGGAACGTGCTTGGAGCCTTATCAGAGGCTCAGGTCGTTAATTACGTCAGAGAAGGGCTATTCCGGAAGAGTCGCTCGGTCGAACGCAAGTCCGACATTCACAACTTCAAAAAGTGAAGGAGGAGAGAATGGGAGAGGTTCTCATTTCCAAACTAAAAATAAAAAAAGTGTTTAAGACAGGCTTCCTCAACCTCGGCCCTCCAGATGTGTTTGGCCTACAACTCCCATGATCCCCAGCTAGCAGAACCAGTGGTCAGGGATGATGGGAATTGTAGTCTCAAGACATCTGGAGGGCCGAGGTTGAGGAAACCTGGTTTAAGAGGAGGCCTTGGTCTAGTATACCTGAAGGAGCGTCTCCACCCTATTGTTCTCCCCAGACACTGAGGTCCAGCACCGAGGGCCTTCTGGCGGTTCCCTCGCTGCGAGAAGCCAAGTTACAGGGAACCAGGCAGAGGGCCTTCTCAGTAGTGGCACCCACCCTGTGGAATGCTCTCCCACCAGATGTCAAAGAGTAAAACAACTACCAGACTTTTAGAAGACATCTGAAGGCAGCCTTGTTTAGGGAAGCTTTTAATGTTTAATAGATATTTTAATATTCTGTTGGAAGCCGGCCAGAGTGGCTGGGGAAACCCAGCCAGATGGGCGGGGTATAAATAATAAATTTATTGTTATTGTTATTGTTATTGTTAATCTACCTGAGGAGAATGGCATGAAAGCGTCGTTCTTCTTGAAGCGCCCATTCTCATCCAGGAAGTTCTCTGGGTTGAAAGCAAATGGACTTTTAAACTTCTTGGGGTCGAACAGGACAGTGTGGAGCATAGGGTAGATTTCTGTCCCCTAGGAAAAAGAGGGAGAGAATACTGAGGTCAGAATTGCAAAGATTCGGGGAAAGCCGAGAGAGAGAAGCTCTCCACCCCTTCTCTCAACTGGTGGATTGCCAGCCACATCCGACCACCGGCCAACTCCTCCCTGTGACATCTACAGACTGCCCTGACTGAATGTGAAGGCACCACGTGGGTAGCTGACCCACAGAAATCTCATGCAATCTGGTCAAACTGTCAGTTGATCTACAGGTCTCCACCCCCCCCCCCTCTACAGAAGCATCACTGTGGGCATCCATCTGGGGTCAGGGAGGCATTCCACCTCTGGCTGTAATTCAGCTTAAGCCAAGAGGAGGTCCAGCCTTGCCATTAGGCAGAGTGAGCCAGCTGCTTCAAGCGGCATGTCTGGAGGGTGAGAACTAGAGGCCAGGTGATGGAGGACAGATGTGTCCCCATCATAGCTGTCAACCGTCCCTTATTTGGCGGGAAAGTCCCTTATCCCAGCACTGTGTCCCGCTGCTGTCCCTTATTGATGATGTCCCTTAAATTTCCCGGGTTTCAAAGGAAGCAGCTCCTCTCCCTCCCTCCCTGCCGGCCAGGGAGGAGGGAGGCTCCAACTGTGTTGCTTGGCTGCGTTGCTCACCCAATAAGGAGTCTAAGAACGACTGGGGGGTGGAGCTTGCATGCCTTGTGCCCATCAAATCGGCTGCGTTGCCTGGGGACTCGCCTTTGCTCAGCGCTTCCCAGGGGAGAGGTGACGGTGGTTTTCCTTGCTGCATCCCCTTTGCCGGGTTGCTGCGCTGTGGGAACCACCGCTTGAGGCTTCGTTTGGCTGCTGGCTGGGCTTTCTGCCTTTGGCTTGGAGGGGCTCAGAAGTCGAACATAGCTGTGCTCTGAAAATCCCTTATTTTGGCTGCTGGTCCCTTATTTTTGAGGCTGCTGGTCCCTTATTTTCAAATCTGTAAGTTGACAGCTATGGTCCCCATGTACCCTGTAAACTAGCTGCAGCGTGAGACTTTACCAGCTGGGCCCTGGTCATCCTTTGAGGATTGGCTGTTGTGTTGATGTTGTTTTTAAGTGCTATGTTGGCAGCTTTTGCCAACCTGGTACCCTCTAGGTGTTTTGAAATGCAACTCTGGTCAATCCCAGCCAGCATGGCCATGTGAGACATCTAGAGGTTGGTGAAGGCTGCTTAAAGGAATGGCGAATCTTTAAGACTCTCCTGGAGGGCGTCCAGTCCTTTTCCTTTGCTAAATACCCGCCAATAACAGGAGCCAACATCACCTCAACCTGCCTCCAACAAGTTGATTCTGCGCCGAATGAAGACTCAGCTGTTGCAGTTGTGGGCAGATGTTGGTGGCAAGGCACAAATCTGTGAATGTTGCTAAAGCCGTTTCCGACCTTGGGAGGAGGCGGTGTTGCGGGCTTCACACCCCCAACACGCGCGCGGTGGCTGGCTTGCAGCCCCGCGCGATCTGGGGAATCCTGAGGCCGCGTCTTCCTCTAAGCCAGCCAATCGGCTGCCTTGGGGTGTGTGGCTTGCCCCATTTAAGGCAAGCGCGGCCCGGGGATCGCCCTCTTTGGACCGCTCAGCTGCCTGGTTTCCCACCCGCCCGCCCTTCAAGGTTTCCTTCTGACCTTGCTATGGACCTCGGTTGGTCGGCGTGGTAGGAATTTTTTCCACTTGGCAAATTGGCACCGGCCATTTGGTTTTTCGCCTACCTTGTAGCAAATCGTCACAACTTCCCTGAGATTGGCGGTTAGGCATTGGTAGGGGTATTGTTATGCAGATCTGTTGGGGGGGGAGGAGCACCATCACCTCCCCCAAATATTGAAGGGGAGTCTGGTAAAGGATTCTGGGGGGCGTTGCCTCATCCGAAGCCTATGGAGGTCAGGGCCTAAAGCACACCCCCAACCCCGGGGTGGGGGGGTTACCTAGTTGATGTGCATCAGCAGGGCTCCCCCTGCTGGTGTTAACCCTTCCCAGTCTTCATGCAAACAGGCTGAAGCCGGATAGTCTGATAGGACCAATGCCTAAGCCAATACCGCTCTTACCTGTAACCAATAAAGTTGTGGCCAATTTTAGCCCATTAACCTTAATTATGGTGTCGTGTGTCATTCTTTCTACTGGTGGGAGGTGGGAACTCGCCACGCAATCTCTTTTAAACAACAACAACAACAACCCATTTTGTTGTGTCCCACACACTTTTTACTCTCTCTGCCCCACAACTGATACCTTAGGGATGATGTAGCCTCTGAATTCAGTGTCGCGCATCACAGAGTGGGCCACGTTCATGGGGATGAGGTCACTGACCCTCTGCACTTCGTGGATGACAGCGTCCACATAAGGCATCTGGCTCCGGTCTTCAATGTTGGGGGCACGGTTCTGGCCAATCACTTGGTCAATCTCCTGGTGCATTTTTGCTGTCCAATGCATTTAGATCAGAGAAGGGTCAGAAAATCAGAGTCGGAAGGGACCACGAGGGTCATCTAGCCCAACCCTCTGTAATGCAGGAAACTTTGGCCCAACATGGGGCTTGAATCCATGACCCAAGTCTCATAGTCTACTGCCTGAGCTATCTGTTTACAGTGGTACCTCTGGATGCGAACGGGATCCGTTCCGGAGCCCCGTTTGCAGACACGAAGGCGCGTCTGTGCATGTGCAGGTCATGTTTTGCTGCTTCCGCGCATGCGTGTGGCGTCATTTTGAGCATCTGCACATGCGTGAGCGGCGAAACCCAGAAGTATCCGCCTCCAACAGTGAAAGTACAGCATAGCCATCGTGATTAAGAGCCATGGTTTGTCTTATTCACCATGGGTTGGTCCAGTCCTCTTTTAAATCTGTCCCAGTGGCCATCACAACATCTTGTGTCGGTGAGTTCCATAGTTCATCACTGTGTTATCTCCCAACTTCCAGCTTCACTGGATGGCTCTGTTGGGTTAGAACTGTTCCCACCCACTTTCTCCACACCAAGCCTAACTTTACACACCTCTGTCGCATCTCCCCCTTACTTACTCACTCCCCCCCCCCACACAGGTTAGGTTGGGCTTTAATCAGCCTGGCGGCAGTGTGCTGGTTCCCTTCCTTACCTTGCACTTCGGGGTATTTCATCAGAAACAGAAACCCGTATCTCAGGGTGGAGCTGACGGTCTCCGTCCCAGCAAAGAACAAATTGAGTGTGGTGAGTTCTAGGTTCTTGGTGTTGAATTCGCTGGACGGGTTGCCTTTCTCCTGAAGACACAAACAGGAAGCCAATGTCATCAGGATTCCCCCATGTGGGTGAGACGTAGGGGGAGTTGGTTTCAGGGCTGCTGCCTCTGTTATAGTCCTTTTAGGGAAGAAGGACGTCACTTGTCTGATGGGGGTGAAGAGAAACTAGGCAAGCTGGACACATGCCACCCCATCAGATCATTAATGATAATGGTGATAAATTTCTTATGCCCCACCCATCGGACTGGGTTGCCCCAGCCGCTCTGGGTGGCTTCCAACAAAAATACAGGAAAACCAACAACAACCACTGAAAGCTTCTCAAACTAGGGCTGCCTCCAGATGTCTGTGAAAAATTATATAGCTGTTGAACTCTGACGTTTTCCAGGAGGGCTTTCCATGGGGTGGGTGTGACTACCAAAAAGGTCTTCTGTATGTTAGAATTCCTGCTCCATGATTGCAGTCATGGGATTGTTGTCTATCACATGATGGTGGATGTTTCGACTCCACAGAGTGGGAAGTGACGGAGACAGGATGTTTGTGTTACTGTGTTCCGTGAAGTGGGACTATTGTCCTTTGTCCTTTCTCTCTTTGCTGTCTGATGCCTGAGAGAGAGGGAGCCATGTTGCAGTGCTCCGTGTGTGTTTATATGTAAATAAAGTAGATTAGCCAAAAAGCTGAGGTCTGTCACGTGAACTGGAGTTGCGGGCTTCACGGCCCCACCATGTGCACGGTGGCTGGAACCCAGCCCCCGCGCAATTGGGGGGATTCCCAGCCGCTTCACCTCCTGGCCAGCCAAATCAGCTGGCTCTGGGGGTGTGGCCTGCCCTATTTAAACCAGGGCGCAGCCAGGGATCTCCCTCTTTGCCGCCTGCCAGCTGTTCCTGCTTTTCCCACCCTAAAGCCCTATAAGGTTTTTGACCTTGCTATGGACCTTGGTTGGTCGCCATTGAGCGGCCTGGTAGGAATTTTTCCACCTGGCAAATTGGCACCAGCCACTTGGTTTTCACCTACCGCCATCACCTGCCCCGCATATTGAAGAGTAGTCCGATAAAGGATTCTGGGGGGCGTGGCCCTGTCGGAAGCCTAAGGAGGTGAGGGCCTAAGGCACACCCCCAGTCGGTGACCCCGGGGGAGTTCCTAGTTGATGTGCATCAGCAGGACTCCCCCTACTGGTGATTAACCCTTCCTGGACTTCTAGCGCACGGGCTGAAGTCGGATATAGTCGGTTAGGACCAATGCCTAAGCCAATACCTCTCTTCACCTGTAACCAATAAAATTGTAGCCATATTTAGCCCATTAACCTTAATAATTGTGTCATGTGTCATTATTTCCACTGGGGGGGGGGGGACTCACCACGCAATTCACCCAGTGCAATAAGGCACAAGCTTAGAGTGGCCTCTCAGTTGGTGAGCAGCATTCACTGAACTTTGCATGATTATTTTACATGCTTGCCTAGCACACTCTAGGTTCAACAGTGACTGAAATGGTGGCACACCTGATCATGAAGCAGTTGCAAAGTGTATTATCAGCAAGGTGTGTTGGCAAGCAGCAGCAGCAGAAGAAGAAGAGTTTGGATTTGATATCCCGCCTTTCACTCCCCTTCAGGAGTCTCAAAGCGGCTAACAATCTCCTTTCCCTTCCTCCCCCACAACAAACACTCTGTGAGGTGAGTGGGCCTGAGAGACTTCAAAGAAGTGTGACTGGCCCATGGTCACCCAGCAGCTGCATGTGGAGGAGCGGAGACGCGAACCCGGTTCCCCAGATTACGTGACTACCGCTCCTAACCACTACACCACAGAATCTGCAGAGCCCCTGTGGCAGTCCAGAGATAGCATCTCTTTGTAAGTGATGTGCGACCTAGTGAGCCTTGTGTGAACCCTACAGCTCCCTGTGGAAATCCCACCTCATGTTATACGCCAACAGGGTACCTTTTCCATCTGGATGAGGAAGCAGTCAATGAAGTCACGTGGTGCATTGAGGTCAAGGGTCTCCTTGTTCTTCTTCACTCTCTTGGCAATGTAGGCTCTCATGTCTTCCAGAATGTCATAGATCTTGGTGTGTGGCCCTGGAAAGTACTTCAGAATGCTGGCATACATGTCATAGAACTGCAAGAAGAAAGAAAAGGCACTGGCAGCTGACCAGGAATGCCTCCAGAGGGTCAGGAGAGCTTCCTTGCAAGCCAAGGAGGCCCCACTAGATGATAAGTAGCTGTTATAAACTACGGCTGGCTTTCAGACCCTTGTGCAGCCTGGTGCCCTTCTGCTCTCCACATGAGCTTAGACTCCAAATCCCATCAGGCACAGAGCACAGCCCACAAGGCCAATGCTCAGGGATGATTAAGATGATGGGAGCTCCATTCCAGCAATATCAGGAGGGTGTCTGATTGGGAGACGGATTTGTGCTCTGTCTGCTTTGAGACCGGGTACCTGAGACCAGGCGGTGCTCATCTCCCGGAAGCTGTCATTCATCATCTTCATCAGGGCCTGGAAATCCTTGTCTTCGTAGTCAAAGCGGTCGCCAAAGACGATGGAGCAGATAACGTTGGAAACGGCGCGGCTGAGGGTGAAGGTGGGGTCGAAAGGCTTCTCTGCAGTGCCAGGGCAGAGGAAAAGAAGGAAGACACATTGTGCTGAAGGGGCCAAGAGATCTTGGGAAGTGTGAGGAACTGTGGAACACCTGCAAAGTCCTCTCCCAAACTATTCTCAAAAGATCATCTGCAGTCCCTAACCAGAACTTAAGATACCTATTGCCAACCAGGCTACTAGAATGAAGAACTTCGCTGGCTATGGAGCAGCCTTTCCAGAGAGCTCGCTCAGTGCTATCATTATGGTATTTTTGCATCTGGTGAACGCCTTTTTACTCACCCAGGCCTTCTAAACAATTTGTGCTGTGGCTCTGGGCCTCCCAACCATGTTTCTTTGCATATTTGCCACAGAGGACTATTCCGAACTCTACTTTTCTTGGTTAATAGTTTTATGCATGTTAGGGATGTGGGTGGTGCTGTGGGTTAAACCACAGAGCCTAGGACTTGCCGATCTGAAGGTTGGCAGTTCGAATCCCCATGATAGGGTGAGCTCCCATTGCTCGGACCCCTGACCATTAGCTCCAGTCATGGCCAACTCTGGGGTTGCGGTGCTCATCTCGCTTTACTGGCTGATAGAGCCAGCATACAGCTTCCAGGTCATGTGGCCAGCAGGAGTAAGCCGCTTCTGGCGAACCAGAGCAGCGCACGGAAACGCCGTTTACCTTCCCGCCGGAGCGGTACCTATTTATCTACTTGCACTTGACGTGCTTTCGAACTGCTAGGTTGGCAGGAGCAGGGACCGAGCAACGGGAGCTCACCCCGTCACAGGGATTTGAACTGCAGACCTTCTGATCGGCAAGTCCTAGGCTCAGTGGTTTACACCACAGTGCCACCCGCGTCCCCCTTTATCTCTACTTATCTGTTATTTTGGGGGCAATGTGCTCTTTCCTCCCTGCCTATTATCTTTCTGGAGCCCAGAAAATGTCAATGCCTTTGGGACAAAAAGGCTTCCCTTCCCCAGCCTGTCTGGGCTTCAGAGCTCATGGTTCTGCCCAGCCTGGTGGGACTGACCTCCTCCTCCCTGCCCTTCACTTGGGCTACTCACGGTTGGTCTTATGAAATTCCTCCAGCAGGAACTGCGCTTCCTCCTGGATCCGATCCTCAATTGTTTTTTTCCCCATGCCAAAATTCCTCAAGATGGTGAGGGAGAAGCGTCGCAGCTGCTTCCAGCGCTCTCCCTCAGAAAACACCACCCCTGCAGGTATGGGGAGGAGAGAGGGGAGCGGGATTGAATAGCAGCCAGGAAACAGCGGACACAAGACTCCTGTATTGCAAGTCGGACCACCCTGGGTTCCTCCTCCTCACCATAACCATCAAAGGTCCTTTGCAGCGTGGGGTTGGTTTTCCTTCCGCTAAATTCTTCCGCCTTGTCTATCAGGGCCTCCTTCACAGCTTCATGTCCACAGAGGACCACAATCGGGCGATTTCCAAAGTAGACGGTGAACACTGGGCCGTATTTGTCACGCAGCTGCACAGGAGAAAGGCCAAAGGCTACTTGTTAAAATTTAAACAACAGAACAGTCTTTAATCCACTGCTTCTTTTTCTTACAATTCATTGGCACTCTTACAAAAGCCGACAGCATAAATGCTGGAAACAGGCTGGGCCTTTGTCTGATCCAACAGGGCGGTGTGAACATTCATCTCTGTGTTAAAATATGTTCACTGAATTCCCTCAGACTCTTATTTTGTGGGAAGGAGAGATATGCCAGACAGGAGGCTTTCGGCACATGCTCAGAGGGCCTCTACCTGCCACCAAAAAGCACTTTATCAAGGAAGGGGACAAAATGCATGAAAGCAAGTTTCCATTCCTGTTTTGATAAAATTTTGAGACTGGTATGTCTCACACAGACTGGCTCTGCAAGTGTCAAGATGCTGATGGGACTGTTCTGCAAGGTTAAATGTCATTTCTGACTAAACCCTCTTGTGGTGTGTGGACAGAAATGGTTTTAATTTTGTCTTTTGAAACGGCTCTGACCCAGAAGGCTCCAAAACGTGATTCTAGGCTGAAAATGCAATTCTAGGCTTCATCCACAGAGGGTTTGGGAAGGTGAAGCTCCATAGTCGACTGCATGCTTACTATTGGCTCTGGCCCCCCCCCCCCTATATTTGTTGGAAACACACCCGGGAAGGCTACGAACTTCCCAAGACTCAGGGGTATCTCTCCGGTGGACCTCCCTGGCCCTAAATCTCCCTCACTCCAGAGAGACCGGTGATAAGCGACCCCTCCCTCCTGAGAGGAGCAGACTTGTCTTCTGGCATGTCATAGAAGAAGAAAGAGTCAATTGTAGTTCTAAAACTAGGTACTTTATTTACAGTCATATATATACACAGAATCCCTCAACATGTCTGTGCTCTCTGAGCACCAGTACAGAAACAGAAGAGAAGACTCCCTGGAAAAGACCCTGATGTTGGGAAAGATGGAGGGCACAAGGAGAAGGGGACGACAGAGGATGAGATGGTTGGACAGTGTTCTCGAAGCTACCAGCATGAGTTTGACCAAACTGCGGGAGGCAGTGGAAGACAGGAGTGCCTGGCGTGCTCTGGTCCAGGGGGTCACGAAGAGTCGGACATGACTAAACAACAACAACACAGAAACAGCATCACAAATGGAAGTGAAACTAACTTCCAACAGTACTCCAACAGTACTGAGACTTCCTGTCTCACGCTCTCTCAGACACTCATGTGATATACGAAATATAGTGCTACTACTGGAGCAGCACGGATGGATAAAAATCCTAACAATATTCATCTCAAGCGGACCGGAGTGAAGCCTGCTCACTCGCGCTCCGCTCAGCCGGCCCTACCTCCACCCAAGCCACTGATTGGATTATTTGAACTGGGGTTTGGCAGGGTTAGGGTTAGGGTTAGACTGTCATTCACAGACACTTACCGTATTTTTCGCTCTATAACACGCACCTGACCATAACACACACATAGTTTTTAGAGGAGGAAAACAAGGAAAAAATATTCTAAATGAAACAGTGGATGTATGATCTTTGTGGTTCATGCTGTGGCCACAGACATGTGATCTGACGGTGAGTTTGGGGTAGCCCAATGCAAAAATCCTGAGGATCCATGTGGATCCATGCTTTGTAAGCACATTTTTGCGCCATTGCGGCCCCGTGAAACAGTGGGTGCGTGTGTTTTTTGGTGCAGGCTGTAGCCATGGATATGCTATGTGATCTGATGGTGAATTTGGGGTGACCCAGTGCAAAAATCCTGAGGATCCATGTGGATCCGTGCTTTGTAACCACGTTTTAAGTGGGGAGGGAAGGAAAAGCACTCAAGGGACAAGGAGCACGCGTGGGGTGGGTGGAGAAGGATGCTGCTAATGATGCAGGAGAGGCTCCTCTCCGGCTTTGCTCCTTTAGAACAAGCAGGCTCTGCTTCTCTCCCTCCTCCCCGGCAAGGAAACCACGATAGTAACCACTCTGAGACAAATCAAGAAAAATTGCGACCAACACTCTCCCCCAACAAGCGCAGTGAGGTCAACACACACACACACACAGAGAGAACTGGCCCTAAAGTCGCAGGGCGCTGGAAGTCGCAGGGGCGCAGGGAGAGTGAATGGGAAGCAGGAAGAGGAGAAGGAGCCCTCACACAGAGAGAGACACACAGAGTGTCAATCCTAAAGTCGCAGGGGCGCAGGGAGAGTGAACGGGAAGCAGGAGGAGGAGAAGGAGCCCTCACACACACACAGAGTGTCAATCCTAAAGTTGCAGGAGAGCACAGGGGCGCTGGGAGAGTGAATGGGAAGCAGGAGGAGGAGAACGATAGCTCAAGCACACACACACACAGCCCCTACAGTGGCTAATCCAAAATCGGACAGCAAAAAACTGCAGGCAGGGACAGAGAGCACGGGGTTGTTTTAAAGCAGCCGACCCCGCTCTGCTTCTCTCCCTCCTCCCCGGCTCCGCTAGCTGTTTCAAAGCGAGCCACGGACTGCTCACGACTGCAGCAGATTCCCCCGCCATCTGTAGGCATTCGCTCCATAACACGCACAGACATTTCCCCTTACTTTCTAGGAGGAAAAATCTGCGTGTTATGGAGCGAAATTTACGGTAATCGTTGTTTTTTTGTGTGGACCATTTTACTGCTCAAAATCCTCCCCACAGCGTGACAAAAGGACTGGAACAAATTTATATTTTACATGAAAGAAAATTGTAAACATTTGAAAACGTTCGCAGGCTTGAATTGAAATGTTTTGTAATGTAAATATAAGGAACTGAGTTACCGAGAACAAGGTGAAATACGGTAATAAGATAGAAGGTAAATAAGTGATTATAGAAATGTGAAGAATATAGAAAGATGTGTGGAAGTCAGAAAGAGGGAGGGAAGGAGGACGATGCTCTTATAGAGTAATGTGTTAAGCTATAGAATTATGTAACAAAATGTGAATATGATAAAAGTGGAAAATTTGATAAATATTACTTGAGGGGGGGGGGGGACAAAATCCTCCCCACCGCCTGACCCATTTCTCTTTGCAGGGGAAAATAAACCACAAGACCTGCAACGAGTTGAGTTATAGCTGCCGTGAGGATCCTGCTGTTGAACAAAAAAGCAAGAGTACAAATATTTAAATAAATGGAGACATTTATGAAATATGATGCCAGCAACACCTGAACAAAAAGCCTCACTATGTTGACACACCAGTATTTCATCACCAGGGGAAACATAGCTGAGCGTTGGGGGGGGGGGGGTGTTGCTTAACAATTTCCACTGTAATGCGCAGTTCTTTCTCAAAGACAGAGCAAATGGTTAAAGCCAAGCTCAACCCGTCTCCTTACCTATCTCCCAACCTCAATTCCAAACAGCCTCAACCAACCCTCTCAACTCTCCTGTCTCTCTTCAAATCCTCTCCTTTTAAATGCTCCCTCCTGGAACCATGGCCAATCGGAGTCTGCCGTTCATTAACCATTTGCTGGCAGGGAAAGAAAGAAACGCTTGTTGATCCAACCGGTCCAGCAAAACCCAACTTTTTCGTCACACATGGTTTCAAGTCCCATGTTGGGCAAAAGATCCCTGCATTGCCTGGGGTTGGACTGGATGTCCCTGGTGGTCCCCCTTCCAACTTTACAATTCTAGGATTCTATCCAAATTTAGAGTCTCCAAAATGCTGCCTGTTGTTTTTCAGTCGTTTAGTCGTGTCCGACTCTTCGTGACCCCCTGGACCAGAGCACGCCAGGCACTCCTGTCTTCCACTGCCTCCCGCAGTTTGGTCAAACTCATGCTGGTAGCTTCGAGAACACTGTCCCACCATCTCGTCCTCTGCCGTCCCCTTCTCCTTGTGCCCTCCATCTTTCCCAACATCAGGGTCTTTTCCAGGGAGTCTTCTCTTCTCATGAGGTGGCCAAAGTCTTGGAGCCTCAGCTTCAGGATCTGTCCTTCCAGTGAGCACTCAGGGCTGATTTCCTTCAGAATGGATAGGTCTGATCTTCTTGCAGTCCATGGGACTCTCCAGAGTCTCCTCCAGCACCAGAATTCAAAAGCATCAATTCTTTGGTGATCAGCCTTCTTTATGGTCCAGCTCTCACTTCCATACATCACTACTGGGAAATCCATAGCTTTAACTATTCGGACCTTATAGTTAAATGCTGTATAGTTAAATGCTGCCTACCAGAATGCAAAACAGGTTGGAAAGTTTAAAAAGAAGGGGAGGGTTGTGAAAGATGTAGGAATGCTGTTGAGTTGTTTAAAAAAAAAAGAAAAAATGCTTTCGGAAGTTAGCAAGAATCATGCTTAGCTTGCTGAAAGTGCACCTCAACATTTGGTCCTCACAATAACCTTGCAAAGGTAGGCAAGTGGATTTACTAGTGTTACTTCTACTTGCAGTAACACTCTTTTGGTACCTCCACTTTCCCCAGGAACACCTGCTCTTTAAACCTGAACCGGAACAAACAGCAATTTGGGTTTTTTGAGGATTGCAGTTTGCTCGATTCCGTAGTAAAGTTTTCATGGGGAAAGCACCAGGGCAAAATAGGGAAAGTGTTCAAACAGGGAGCTTTCAAAAACAGACCTGTGCCAAGAAAAGGCAGCGCAAAGGTAAGAGTGGGTGAGTCCTAACAGGGTTTTTTTTGTGTTATTTAACTAAGTTGGCATCAGGCAAACATCAGGCAAACGGGTGAACATATAGATCCAAAGAAAACAGAAGCAAAAGATTACCAAGTGTGTCAACTCTCCTTTTTTAAAAAATTAAAATTTAATACAGTCTCTGCAAAAAAATAATAAACGTAGCATTGAGTTTATAGTGTCATTTTAAAGGTAAAGGTAAAGGTACCCCTGCCCGTACGGGCCAGTCTTGCCAGACTCTAGGGTTGTGCGCCCATCTCACTCAAGAGGCCGGGGGCCAGCGCTGTCCGGAGACACTTCCGGATCACGTGGCCAGCGTGACAAAGCTGCATCTGGTGAGCCAGCACCAGCGCCGCACACGGAAACACCGTTTACCTTCCCGCCAGTAAGCGGTCCCTATTTATCTACTTGCACCCAGGGGTGCTTTTGAACTGCTAGGTTGGCAGGCACTGGGACCGAGCAACGGGAGCGCACCCCGCCGCAGGGATTTGAACCGCCGACCTTTCAATCGGCAAGCCCTAGGCGCTGAGGCTTTTACCCACAGCGCCACCCGCGTCCCTTTTACACCCGCGTCATTTTACATCATCTTAAAACATTAGTGGGTCATTGTAGGCTGTCCACAGACCTGTTTGGAAATGGGTGGGAGAAATTTGCTATCTACTTCCCTTGTGTATGAAAAGAAGGGGAGACAGGTTTCATCAAAGGTGTCTCTCTTTATAAAAGCTTTTGGACGGACAGGGCAACCGTCATCTAATCTACCCAACTAGAGGCAGGCAGGCAGGGATACAAGGAGAGGGATGGAGGAAGGTGTTTGGGTAAGAGGCAGAGAGACAGGAATATCCAGAAAGCCACAAAGAAGACACAGAGATGCTTAGTGGGGGAAGCACAGTATTTTGAGCATATTCCTGTGCAAGAGAAAGGGTGGAGATGAGAGAGATGGAGGCAAACTGATGCCTCCGTGCATCTCAATTATTTGAATTTCCCTTTGACTCCTGGGTGCTGCTCTTGCAGCTCTGTTTCTAGAAGGGCCAGGGGAGAAATCTGGTTCTGTTTTCACTGGAAGGCTAATCTACCAACCTTTCACTTTCCAAAACCATGCACAAACTGAAGCATACGGATCCAGGTTCTGCAACGCAGATCTCCAGCTAGACAATGACAAATGAAGACACCACAGGAAAGGGTGCATGCAAATGAAAATATTCAGGGGGGGAAATGTGCACATTAGTCAAAAGGGCATGCGAGGGAGAATATGTTTATAAGGAGACATTTGCACTAAAAAGCTGGTAGATTTCCATGAAGATTTCTTCTTTAAAAAAATAGTTTGCAAATTTCTCCAGAAATACTGAGAACTGAATTTAAGGTTGGAAAACTGAGAAGCAGAGAACCAAAACTGACTGTGCCTTCTGCCCCTGGTTCCCAGAGGCAGTCAACTCACCCTGAGGAGGGATTTCAAAGTTTCTGATGACTTGATCTGCAGGAAATTTCCAATCACCGGGAGCGGCATGGGTCCGGGGGGCAGCTTCCCATGGCTCGATATGCTCCTCACTGCTGCCGAAATGAGGAGCCAAGTCAGGCAGATGACAAGAAGGAGAGTTACAATGCTGGCCAGGTCCATGATGGAGGTCACTGCCAGTCTGTCCCAGTGCAGACAACTGTCCCATTTTGGCAGGGTTCTAGATACTGAATCAAGGCTGGATTTGGCCCCACCTTCTGCATTATGTAACTCCACAAGGCCAACCTGTTGAGAGCTTTAATCCCAATAAACCTATGCCAAAAGTTAATCATCTATTTCCTGGTTATCAGGATTGTGAATATTTGTTCCAGGAGCACGAGAGTTTGTGTGCACATTCTTCGTGACGTGGGTAAACAATTTCCATGCCAATCGACTTTAAACTTTTTAATCTAGTGGTTTCTAGTCAAAAGTCACGTTGTCTGCCTTTGGACTCTCCTGATAATTGCTTATTGCTTCCAAAGTTATTATGAAATTTTATTTTTTGAGGATGATTGCAAGACTAAAAGCCTCCTTTGAGTGGAGGGGCTGGAAGGAACAAGGATTGGAGAGAGGCCTGGCTGGAGTAGAGAGGGAAGCAGCCAGAAGCTGAAGAAGGTTGCTCATGGTTAACGTATTCTATGTTACATAAACATTTGTTTTCAGCTTGCAGTTTCCAGGTTTCTTCACTAATACAAGGAACAACACAGGGGTATCAAAATGTGGCCTACTAACTAAAGCACAGCCTACAACAGCTGGATCTCCCAGCAGGGATTTAATGGCAAAAGATTTCTACATTGCAGGGGGTTGGCCTAGATGCCCTTAAGAGTCCCCACAATTCTGTGATTCTGTGTGCCTAGGCCTGGGCTGCAAAACTGCATTTGAAGAAAAACAATGTAGCCATTGGCAAGAAAGTCAAGGGAATCCCACAGAAGTTAAACAATTCTGGAACTAGCAGTAAGATTTATTTGTAGGAGTGCAAATATCCAGAGTGTGGGGTCAGGTGTTGTACGGCTAAATCTGGGTGCGGGGCTACTCTGCCACCCAGCTCGTCGGACTAAGTAAGTCCGCGGGTCCCTGTGGAAGAAAATGAGCTCAGCCAGACAGGAGTAAACTGCAGAAGATCCAAGTTTATTGCGCAACAGGTTCAAGACCAGATTGAACCCCGAGAAAGGGGTGACATGAACTTTTGAAACTCCCTCCAAGTCCCAGAATACAGTGCAAAATCCATCCCAGTTACGTCATGAATACATTAAGGAAAGGTTGGGTTACACAGATTACATCATGAATACATTAAGGAGAGGTTGGGTTACACCGAATTAACATATGGAGGAGGGAGGGGGGAATATGCAGAGCTGGAGATATGCGCAGTTAAGCGCTTCCTGAGTGCCGGTGATGGGAAGACAATGGTCCATGTATGCATGGTCTGCCACCTGGCATTGCCCGGAGGAAAGCCTTGGCAGAGTGATTGACAGGATTAGGGTCTTGACACTTTACTTGGGGATTATGGAGGACAGGGGAGGTGTCATGGAGTCCTAGAGAAATTGAGCAAATTGGCACGTTGATTTTCTATGGATTTTATAGATTTTAGTCCCTTTTGACATTGACAATTGGGAATAAATGGATATATTGTAGCGAAGAAGAAGGTGAAGAAGACATGCCCCCCCTTCCGTAACAGTCCCCCATTCGGAGATAGATTTGCATTAAAGTTCTGTAAGAACTTGCAAATCTTTTCTCCGCACCCTAAATCTCGGTGAAGGTAATAACTTGGTACCTACCGTACCAGATGTGTGGGTTTCTGCAAACCTGAAGGGGACTTGCAAGCCATGCCTCTTACGGTCATTTGTAAGTATAACAGTGCAGATAGCTGGATATAGGATATTACATAAAAAGAACACCTGTTGTATTTTGTTACTAAATTACTTGTGGCATTCTAGTTCTTGGGAGAAACATTTTATCAATAGTGGTGTATGCTTTACATTTAGCAGGAAGTTCCACTACTGACTGAAAATGCAGTTGGTGTTTTGTCCTTTGCCATTTTGTGTGTTTCTCAGGTGTCAAGCTAGCTCTTCTGTGGTCTCACACCGGCATAGTGCTACAGCAACACATCCTGTTGAATCCCCTCGGGGCTTTCATTTAACCATGTTGCCTGGCATTCACCATAGCTGGCACAGGTTTGGACATTTCATGAGAGAGATGTCTTTGCCTTGGCCTTTCTATGGGATTTTATTCTAGGCTGTGGTCTTGCACTCATGGGAAGTTGCTCACTTGCACTTAAAGGACCAAAAAGCTAATTGCAGCCTGGATACACTTGCCCAATTCAAACTGAGTCCAATTTTAATTTATATATGCCCATGGTTCTCAACTTATCAAAACAAACTGTTTAAAAGAAAACCATTCTTAAAAGGGCACTTGTTCCAAATAAGTCAATTTAACTCTATAAGGGATTATTCCTGCTAAACCAAAGCATATCCACCTTCATGTATCTTAGAAGCTTCTCCTTGGTAAAGCGAGTTTTAGCACATTTTTTAAAATGGGTATGGAAGGTTGGCATAGTGCCAGGTGGGACAATCTAAACATTGGACTACACAATAGCCTGGTCTATTAGAACGCATAAAATGTATGCAAATCCTCCACTGGGGTGTAAGGAATAAGACATTAAACATAAAAACAATTATACATTAAACATAAAAACAATTACACACAAAAATAAAATAGCCCCCCCTCCTTTGTGGAAATAACACACTGTCAGACACATTTCAACATCCTTACGTAATAACACATGATACAAAACAAACTAATTAAATATCAGTTGCATATCTTGAGACAATTGTGATCTTTTACGTATGTATCTCAAAAGTGGAAAAAAATGTCTTTGCAATTCAACTCCTCCCCCCTTTGTCAGCCCCACTCCCCCGTCAGTCTGTATCCTTTGAAAGAAGATAGCTGTGGGCACTTTGAAAACTGGTGTCTGTTGTTGCAGGTCTTGTGATGGTGAAGAACTGAGTTGAGGGGTTGTTGCTGCTTTTCATCATCGCACATCTGTAGAAGTGATATCCTGTAAGGGGGCAGGGTTTTGGGGGGACTTAAAAGACAAGACTTAGAAAAAGGAAGGAGCAAAAGCCCCCTCCCCAAGAAAATCTCCTTGAGTTATTAGCTGCAAATAATAAAATCTTAGCATGTTAAGCATTTTACTCATTTTAATATTATTATCACATTTCCATATAATTACTATTATCTGCTAAGTTTGTTTGCTTTCCTTCACTTAGTTTTTTTTTGTCCCCCCCATATTATTACATAAAAAATTACTCCACGTGTATAGAAAGAGAACTGTAAAAAATACAAGAAAGTTTAGAAAATAAAAAGAAAGCAAAAAAAATATTACCATTCAGATGAAAACGAACTTGACACAAAGACATCAGATTCAGAAAAGAAGTATTATTAAATAATACAAAGATATTATCAAAACCACAGATTACTACTGGACTAAAAAATGGGAAAACAATGGAAAAAGGCTTCAAATTCAGCATGTGCTATCTGATAAGTAGAACTTGATGAAAATGACTTTCAACATGTGATGGACATGTCCCCAAAGTAAAACACACACACACACAATGACCTATGAGGAACCAAAAATAAATAAATGCTAAGACACACAATTTGGTTTTTTTTTTGTTTGTTTGTTTTTAAACCTGAAGTAACCTGTTTTGGCATTCTAACAACCCAATGAAAAACTGATTAATAAATGAATAGATTATTTGTAACCTAAAAAAGTGTCAAAGCCACAAAGAGATAGAGGGAATATAGCAGGGATTCAGACTTGTTTTGCTGAACAGAAAGAAAGTGACTGTTTGGCTTTAAGGGAAGAAAGACGAAAAGAAATACAAATGCAATTACTTTTTATAGAGTATTTAAATCACTGTTTGCATCCCCGCATTATCATTTGTGCTGTGGGAGAAAAGAAGGGACAAACACTTTGTTAATGGGGTTCACATATCCTGTTAAAAGGGAAAATTATTTCATGTGAGAAGTCTGCCAGGAAATGCTGTTGCTAAAATGCATAGGCATATACACAAACAAACAAAAAAAAAACCTGTTAAATCCCATTGGGGAGGCAAACTACTCAAGAGAGGAACTCACAGTGGGAGTGCTTTGATATTTACCTTGAAAAGAATTTGGCATGTTAAGATTTGAAACTTGGAGCACATTAAGGGTGATTTCCCTCAATGGTTCCAAATTTTACATAAGGAAATTGCTCTCCAAACCTCCTCTCACCCCTCCTTCCTCTCTCTTTTCTTTTCCTTTTTTTTCCTTTTTGCTGATCTAGCCTCTGTGCATGTGCAGAGTTCATGTCTCAGCAAACCTTTTATACTATTGAAAATGTTGCATCTTTTGGCTAAATTAGAATTTGAATAAGGGAAGGGAAGGGTAAGGAGTAGAAAAAATAGGGTTAGATTTTTTAACAAAAAAGAGAAACTGAGCAATTAAAGTATTCAATAAAGTTAGCAACTGTAGCCCAAGCAAAAGGGACTGCTTCCTTTATGTACAGGAAAGGGCTAATATCTCTCTGGCTATTCGCGGAACAATGCCACGCCCTTATATATGGGGAGAATGGCCAGAGAGTCAGAATTCATGGGATTTTTATTTTTAAATATTCTCAGTCATTTCAGCCTTACCATTTGCAGACAAAATTTTCCTGCCCTTTATTTACAGGATGGTCAAGGCTAATTCTACTTGATTATTAATTTGTATGTGCTTAAATTTGAGTAGACTTTTAAGTCTGGTTTTTGTAAATAATACACAAAATGATAAACACTGTAATCACTTAAATGCCTGATATCACCAGTTCTGCTTCAAACATCACGGCTTTCACCTCTCACCTTTTAAAACTAACGAGCAAAGCTAGGCTGAATTTCAACTCCATCACCACACCAGAATTTAAGAATTACCCTCCAATGCTTGCAGACACATGTCCTTCCACACAGCCACAAATTGGGAGAGTTGAATGGGACCCTAGGGTCATCTAGTCCAACCCTCCAAAATATAGGGTTCACAGCAAGATTTCACAGCAAGATTTGTACTACCAAAGAGACACACACATACGTATGTACACAGGCACTACTGGGGAATAGAGCACAATGAATGCTCCTATCATGTACTAAGGAAGAGGAAAATAAAGTACCCAGCTTTATACAGAACCCTTTTAGCAGATCTTGAAGCTAGTTTGAGTGAGAGTTTACTTCCTTAGACTAAAGAATGCAAGTTCCTAGAGAAATTATCTTTAAGAGGATCTCTTATAAAGCATAGTTAAAACAGCCTGTCAGGGGTTCAGGGAGAGAGGCACAGATGAGGGAGGAGACTGAGAGCGAGGGGGAAGAATCCCGGAACGAGGAGGAGGAGGATGACAATGACTTGAGGGTTTCCATGAGTCTTTCAAGTGAATCGGAGGATTCCCAAAAGGGGGCGCCCCTGGTCAGGCCAAGGGGAGTCACAGGGGGGACTCGTCAGGAGCAGGGGAGCAGCAGGGGAACCCCGAGTGGGAGTTGGAGATCGGGGCCAGCTTCCCCGCCGGAACAGAGTGAAGAGGGTGGAGTTCCCAGTGTGACAGACGAAGCAGAGCAGGAAGCAGAGGGGGGAAGGAGATCAGGGCAAGACGTCCTGCCGGAAGGGGCGGAGAGTAGTACAGAGAGTAGTGTAACTGTCAAGAGGAAGGTCAGAGGTAGCGAACACGCGCCAAGTTCAAATGTGGAGGCGCGCGGAAATGCGGAGAGCCCGGAGGAGGAGCCTGGTCCCAAAGCACGGAGGAGGGGGGAGCAGGCGTCTGGGGACTCAGCGTCAGGGGAATCCAGGAGGGGAGGAACCCAGGGGGGCAGAAAGACCCTGCGGAAAAGGAAGGACAGGAAGAGGTGGACCAGCACAAGCCTCTTAAACTGGTGTAGAGGCGGGACTGATTCAGAGGGGACTTCAGCGGTCCAAGCGTAACAGACGTGGGGCTGCGCCTCGGCTGTGGAACAAACAATGTGCTTCAATAAAGACTTTTGTAAATAAAGTGGACTTGGCGTTGGTCTCTTGTGAGCTGGGACCTGAGGCGGCCCTGACACAGCCATAGATTTGATTTGAAAGGAATACAAAAGTGATATTTTTTCCTGAACTTGCAGAGGAATAGTAAGCCTAATCTATGATTTTTAAATAACGATACATAGGAAAGTGAGATGTCGGGTACTTTTAGCAAAGAATGTGCCCCCCCCTTTTTGAAGGAAGCTTACTCGGGAGTAAATTCACTCGGCACGGAAGTAAGAAGGGGGGGGGACCTGAAAGAGACTGAAACAAGTGGGGGGAGGCATTTTCCAATAAGAAGCCAGGAAACCCTGGCTGATCTTAGAGACTGGTATCAGAACTGGACTCTATAGATAGACAATTGTTGTCTATCAAAGCTTCTACCTTTTATTAACAATTTTCTTAGAAGGAACACCTATTTTCATAGGCATGTGCTTCATGAAATACATACACTGCATTTTAGCTTGAGAGAGCAGTTGGCTCAACTAGGCTTTTGCAGCAGAAACATTAGTTTCTTCACAGCATATTTCAAAATACTGGAAAAAGACTGGAACACGGATGTAGAATCACAAACTCAAAGGTTGCAACATAACATTATCTACCATCAACTTAAAATCATACTCCTCACTTAAGCTACTCGAAGAAAGACTCTTCGGAGCCTCTCTCAAATAACAAACATTTGCACCCTTCATTCTCATTTTGTTTTTGTTTTTTTCTGTTTTAAGATTGATAAGGTCCAGCATGGCTTCCCTAGATTTAAATTTTGAAGCAAGCTTGCAGTTTAAACTATGCACACTTAAGAAAGGCAGTCTGTCAGAGACAGAAGGAACAGACAACACACATAACAGACAACATGTAAACATACATATTTTCATATATGTATTAACAGACAACACACATAACAGACAACATGTAAACATATATATTCTCATTCTTTAGTTGGTTATTGCAAGGAGTTGGGCCGCTCCCTTTTGCTTCATTAAGTGAAATTAATAGGAAGGTCCCACATGGTTTTAAGAGCCTCCTTGCCTCTTCAAACACAACCAGTTAACCAAACTGGCAGGGCTCACAATGCTTAGTTGACTGGGTACCCCTTTATATATGCATGCGTTGTTGTTGCTTTTTTGTTGTTGTTTTTTCTTTTTTTTCTGGGATAGAGAAGGGAGAAAGAGAGGGGTTGATTTGGATTTGGGTAACTTGTACAGTGGCTATTTAGGGTTTTTCTTTTTCCTTGTTGCTTGGCAACTTCCTAACAATTTAACGAGCTTCACCCACTCGGTTCCTTTTTCTATTCCTTTCCTGTTTCCTATTTAATAACCTGGGGTCCTTTCCACTCTGCCGATCCCGCCCAATTCCTCATGGGCTATCCCTCCTGGCAACCTCCTACCTATCGTCACAATCTCAGGAAAAGGGGCCCTACTGGACGCCCGTGCTGTGCGGTGCCAGATCGGGTGATCCCTGGATAGAATTTTGAACTGAAAATCCCCCTTGCTTTTGGAAGCGGGCTCACGCATGATACACGTGTTACGTGGCACCGACCAGTGCGGCTGGGATTGGGATAGAAAGCAAGACCACTTCCTGCCCCCTCCGTAAGGGCGCTCGGGAAGTTCGGAAGAAGAACTCCAGCCCCTTGCTTTCAACTGAGATGCCCGTTGCGGAGAGTCGGCTGTCTTTCCAAGCCGGGTCTCTCCGTCTTACTTTCGGACTCTCAATTGGTGCGGCTGACTGGAGGGTTTGAGAGGAGAAAGAGATAGAGCTCAGAACCCCCCTTTTGGGTCGAGCAGCGGTCCACGTTCTCTCTCACTAACCGGACCAAGAGAAAGGTAAGAAGGAGCGATAGAGAGGAGGGCAGAGAATTCAGTTGCCAGGAGTCTTCCACCCCCTTCCCACCAGTGCACTGGATTTTCCTTTTCCTTATACTCATGCGTCTTCTATGATGATCCCGGGATCGATGAATAAGCTGGCTGGATCCCTCTTTGCTCCCCGGCTGAACTCCTGGGGCTTTCGATTACCGCCCGGAAGATGGCCGGGGGTCCAAAGGATCTTCCCAGGCAAAATGGCCCGGTGCCGGCTGAAGATTTCGGGGGCCCCAGTCAGCAACGCGGGAGAACCGCCAGCCCCACGTTGGGCTGCCAACTGTTACGGCTAAATCTGGGTGCGGGGCTACTCTGCCACCCAGCTCGTCGGACTAAGTAAGTCCGCGGGTCCCTGCGGAAGAAAATGAGCTCAGCCAGACAGGAGCAAACTGCAGAAGATCCAAGTTTATTGCGCAACAGGTTCAAGACCAGATTGAACCCCGAGAAAGGGGTGACATGAACTTTTGAAACTCCCTCCAAGTCCCAGAATACAGTGCAAAATCCATCCCAGTTACGTCATGAATACATTAAGGAAAGGTTGGGTTACACAGATTACATCATGAATACATTAAGGAGAGGTTGGGTTACACCGAATTAACATATGGAGGAGGGAGGGGGGAATATGCAGAGCTGGAGATATGCGCAGATAAGCGCTTCCTGAGTGCCGGTGATGGGAAGACAATGGTCCATGTATGCATGGTCTGCCACCTGGCATTGCCCGGAGGAAAGCCTTGGCAGAGTGATTGACAGGATTAGGGTCTTGACACTTTACTTGGGGATTATGGAGGACAGGGGAGGTGTCATGGAGTCCTAGAGAAATTGAGCAAATTGGCACGTTGATTTTCTATGGATTTTATAGATTTTAGTCCCTTTTGACATTGACAATTGGGAATAAATGGATATATTGTAGCGAAGAAGAAGGTGAAGAAGACATGCCCCCCCCCTCCGTAACAGGTGGGATTACTATGAGGAATTATAAAATATGCATCAAGCCATTGTGTCCATGATGAATGCATTGTGTTGACTGGGTTTGATACACTGACAATAATTTCTAATCAAATCCCACAACCCTCTGCATCTCTGGCCATTCCCTCTACTGTCCATTTCTCTTGCTTGGCAAGTCGCATACACAGCCCAGTTGCTTTGCCAGACAGGAGTCCTGGGCCATAAGGATAGTGGGCCAGCTTCTTTGATGTAGGTTTTCTGATATGTTAATCTCAGCATGTTCATCTTAGGGCCTGGAAATAGTTTCACTGGAAGGTGGTAAAGATGCCTATCTCCTTGCCATCCTTCCATGCTCTCCTGTTTACTCCTGAGTTTCTCTAGTCCTCTTTTCAGATTCTCAGATTATGTATGCATGCTCAGAGTAGTCTTTGTAGTTAAAATAATTTCTTTTGATCTAACTTTGTCCCCACGTGGGGTTTGTTGAAATGCTCAGAAGAAATCTGATTGGTTCTTACAAACACTCTGTAAAAAGTTCTTTTGTGAATAAAACGACCTGGGCCGAGGGGTGGAGAGATGCAGAGATTATTATATGCACCCTTCCCAGAGTCTTGCTGGTTCAAGCCTCTGTGTGTATTCTTATTAATCAGAGTTCAATCCTCCCTTTACTTTGGGAATGCCTCATTTATTTATGAAAATATTTATATACCATTACACCATTAAAATCTTCAAAGCAGATTACAGCAACAAAACATAAAAAACCATACAATAAAACCATAAAAATTAGAACTTGGCACAGAAGATGCCTGCTGAATCTCTGTTGGCATGTTCCGCAGGACTGGGTCGAATATGCCCACGTCTCGGTTTCTTGCTCTCTAGTGAGCCTCACCAAATCAGGGAATGATCAGTGATGCTCCTGCAGATGATCTCAGATGTGTCTGGCACTCAAAGGTCACCCAAGTTGACACCAGGGAAACTTCTCCCAGGTGAGGAACTTTGCACGGCTGAAAAGACCCCCTTCCTGCTGTGATAGGAATTTTATGGTCTTAGATATATGGTAATGTTCATAAGTGTACCAACCAAGCACATACATAGATCAGCGCAGGAAGGCCAACCTGGAGCCATTTTGATTCCTAAACTGAGCAAATGTTTTCTCTGCAAGGTCAAACTGGAAAAGCCTCCCCATTGTCTTTTCCTTCACAAATCCTGTCTTACGGGTATGTCTCTGTTTGAATAGGGTGTGAGCCTGTGACCTGGCCCAGGAACTAAGTATTTATCACTACAAAAGAACAGCCAGGCTACCCAGGAAATCCAATCAAGTAACCTGCCAGACAGGAGATAAACAACAACAGGAGAAAAACAATATTAAAATTTCTGTGATGTAGGTGTGATGTATCTGAGGGGTGGTCTTAGGTTACACCCCTTCTGTGATGTATGTATGATGTTTCTGGGGGTGGTCTTGATCTACAGGGTGGCAATTTCAAAAGTCTTTATAAGGCCTTGCATGCCATTTTTCTGGGTCCCTCCTCTCTCCTGCATGTGGGGGAGCACCCTGTTGCAACAGATTATTAAAGATCAGGCTTTGCTTCTCAATATTCTCTGGTTGGCCTCTGTTATTCTCTCCTACCAATAGGGAACCTATGTAAGGACTCTATGTGGGCTCTTGGATACCCCATAAGGGAAAAGGGCAATTTTTGTTTACAACACTGCCAATACCTCCCTGAGTTCACACCACAAGCCAGTAGTGGTACAGTGGTTAGAGCTGGGCTGTCCAACACATGGCCCAAGGGCCAGTCCTCAGCAACACTGGACACACACCGACTGCCACAGTCTTCACATTGCATTCCCAAACTTGGGTAAGTGAGGAGCTGGGCTTTGGGATGGAGGCGTGAGGGATCTGGCTGTTAGGAATACGTTCTTCACAAAACAGATTAATAGTTCCTGGAAAGCACTCCAGAAGTTTCTTCGGCATTTGTGGCCTTGTCGGTTAGGACATTCAAATTTTTGCAGCATAGCAAAAGTACCTGAATTGAGTAAAGGAGTAAAAATGAAAAATTGTTCCGTTTTCCTTGATTGCAATGTATGCAAAGAATCAAAGAGTAAACATGGGTCTTATCCTAAAAGCAAGAGAGTCAGCAACAGCCAGCGTGGCGTAGTAGTTAAGAGCGGTGGACTCGTAATCTGGTGAACCGGGTTTGATTCCCCGCTCCTCCACATGCAGCTGCTGGGTGACCTTGGGCTAGTCACACTTCTCTGAAGTCTCTCAGCCCCACTCACCTCACAGAGTGTTTGTTGTGGGGGAGGAAGGGAAAGGAGAATGTTAGCCGCTTTGAGACTCCTTAGGGTAGTGATAAAGCGGGATATCAAATCCAAACTCCTCCTCCTCCTCTAATCCATTCTGACCTTTGTGGGCCTTTTTCCGAGTCAGAAGGAGGAGCAAAATATTTCCTTGTTCTAGTAGATTACTACAATCGTTTCACGTGGGTGTATTTACTGAAACATAAAAGTGAAACTTTCCAAGTAATTAACTATATAGAGAGAAACAACATGCAGAATTGTAAAGGTGTGAAAACCCTGATGGAAATAGTTTTGTTTTGTTTGAAGGGGAGTGTTCAGAACCTGTGAATCCAGAAACATATTATTCAGTTACTGGAAGTTTGTTATATATTTCACAATGGAGTAGACCTGATTTGTGTTATTCTATTGGAATCCTTAGTAGACTTGTAAGTAACCCCACTGAAAATGCGTGGAAAGGTTTGAAACATAGTCTTCGTTATTTGCAAAATACAATTGAGTATTGTTTAAAAGTATCACCTACAGGATCTGAAGAGTTACAATGTTATGTTGACAGTGATTGGGTGAATCTACCAGGCAGAAAATCTGTGTCTGGAATGGTGTTTAAGTTTGGTAATTCCTTGGTGGGATGGAAATCCAGAAAACAGAATTGTGGCTATGTCCTCAACAGGAGAAGCTGACTATTGTGCATTATCAGAACCATGTAACAAAATGAAATATTATATACAGATCCTCAATGACTTAGGTGTGAAATGCAATTACCCAGTACAAGTATGGGAGGATAATCAAGCAGTAATCTCATTGGTGGGTTCTGAGCAGTAGACTGAAAGTATACCATGCCGAAGAGAGGAAGAAGGACTGTAAATAGCTTGTAGATAGTAGTAACTGAAAATGCTTGGATAACCAAATGAAGTAGTTCTTGAAAGTGCATACGAGTGTGACTACAGTACTTGTCGCCTCCCACCAGGAAGCTCTGCTAGACATTTTGGGAAGCAGTTAAGGCCGGTAACCTCTAATACTGGCAGGGTCACGAAGAGGCGGACACGACTAAACGACTAAACAACAACAACAATTTTTTGGTTTTGTGGGATTTTTACAGTTAAAAAGGTAAAGGTAAAGGTACCCCTGCCCATACGGGCCAGTCTTGACAGACTCTAGGGTTGTGCGCCCATCTCACTCAAGAGGCCGGGGGCCAGCGCTGTCCGGAGACACTTCCGGGTCACGTGGCCAGCGTGACATCGCTGCTCTGGCGAGCCAGAGCCGCACACAGAAACGCCGTTTACCTTCCCGCTAGTAAGCGGTCCCTATTTATCTACTTGCACCCGGAGGTGCTTTCGAACTGCTAGGTTGGCAGGCGCTGGGACCGAACGACGGGAGCGCACCTTGCCGCGGGGATTCGAACCGCCGACCTTTCGATCGGCAAGTCCTAGGCGCTGAGGCTTTTACCCACAGCGCCACCCGTGTCCCTTTTTACAGTTAACCACCCCAAAATTTGCAATTGTGGGGTGGAATATAAATGGGCTGGGTGTGTGTGGAAGGCAGGCTTTTCTGATAATCCCCAGAGGTTCTGGACTTTCTGTGTAAAATTGATTCCAATTTGTCTTGCTGTTCTCCAGCTGATTATTTGCTCTCAAGCTGCCGTGATCTGAGTGGCTTCTCCTTTGCCCTGCTTACCTTTCATGGCACACTCTGTTTACCTTTAGCCCTTTCTAGCAAGCAGATGGATTGCATAAAACCTCTGAATGTTAATCAGTTGTGATAAGCAAATTAAGTTCAGATTTGAGCTGATCTGGCCAGCTGGCACAAAAAGGAGGGGACTTTAAGCGGCTCGCTCTTAGCCTCTATTTCCTATTTGAAAAGTAGGGCCAGAAAGGGGCAGGGGGATTCCAGCAGGGGTCTGCACTGATTGGAAATGAAGCAAAAATGTAGAATTGTAGAGGTGGAAGAGACCATGAGGGTCATCTAAGTCCAAGCTCCTCCAAGGCAGGAATCTTTTGCCCAGTTGGGATTTGAACCCATGACCCAGACATTAAAAGTCTCATGCTCTAAAGGCTGAGCTTTCTCAGCTGACCAGCCCTTTGCATATATACGACCTCGGTCCTGTATACCTGAAGGAGTGTCTCCACCCCCATCATTCAGCCCGGACACTGAGATCCAGCGCCGAGGGCCTTCTGGCGGTTCCCTCATTGCGAGAAGTAAGGTTACATGGAACCAGACAGAGGGCCTTCTCGGTAGTGGCGCCCACCCTGTGGAACACCCTCCCTTCAGATGTGAAGGAAATAAGTAGCTATCCTATCTTTAAAAGACATCTGAAGGCAGCCCTGTTTAGGGAAGTTTTTAACATTTAACGCTGTATTGTTTTTAATACTTGATTGGGAGCAGCACAGAGTGGCTGGGGAAACTCAGCCAGATGGGTGGGGTATAAATAATAAATTATTATTATTATTGCAGGCACAAACAGGATTGAAAGTGGCCCTGTTCATTAGCCACCCCAATAGCACCAAGAGCATAAACCATGATGGATGTGCAATACAAAGGACATCCTGGGAGGCCCAAAGACACTTCTTTGATTTGTGCCAAAATCGCGATAAGCGCCAAACATCAAGAGCACTTGAGATAAACATCAATTTTGAGATAAAGCCTGGGAGGAGCCATTTCCTGCATTGGCAGGGGGCATTCCAGCCCCTGCCTAGCTGGCCTGGCTGCCGCGCCACGCACCCAGGTAGCCAACCAATCTGGTGGAGGCTTGGGGGCGGGGTTTTGCCGCTCACATGTGGCTGCGGCAGCACTTCCCTTTCATTCCACTGCTGGTTTTCATCGGATCACCCACCCACTCTCCCTTTAGTTCATTGCTTGGTTCTTGACATTGCTATGGACCTTTGGTTGGTCCCCTTGGTTGTCCAAGGGGCCTGGTAGGAATTTTTATCCAACTGGCAAATTGGCATGATACTTTTAAACTCATGCTGGTAGCTTTGAGTACACTGTCCAACCATCTCGTCCTCTGTCGTCCCCTTCTCCTTGTGCCCTCCATCTTTCCCAACATCAGGGTCTTTTCCAGGGAGTCTTCTCTTCTCATGAGGTGGCCAAAGTCTTGGAGCCTCAGCTTCACAATCTGTCCTTCCAGTGAGCACTCACGGCTGATTTCCTTAAGAATGGAGAGGTTTGATCTTCTTGCAGTCCATGGGACACTCAAGAGTCTCAAGAGTCTCCTCCAGCACCAGAATTCAAAAGCATCATTCTTCGGCGATCAGCCTTCTTTGTGGTCCAGCTCTCACTTCCATACATCACTACTGGGAAAACCATAGCTTTTACTATACGGACCTTTGTTGGCAAGGTGATGTCTCTGCTTTTTAAGATGCTGTCTAGGTTTGCCATCGTTTTTCTCCCAAGAAGCAGGCGTCTTTTAATTTGGTGACTGCTGTCACCATCTGCAGTGATCATGGAGCCCAAGAAAGTAAAATCTCTCACTGCCTCCATTTCTTCCCCTTCTATTTGCCAGGAGGTGATGGGCCCAGTGGCCATGATCTTCTTTTTTTGATGTTGAGCTTCAGACCATATTTTGCGCTCTCCTCTTTCACCCGCATTAAAAGGTTCTTTAATTCCTCCTCACTTTCTGCCATCAAGGTTGTGTCATCTGCATATCTGAGGTTGTTGATACTTCTTCCGGCAATCTTAATTCCGGCTTGGGATTCATCCAGCCCAGCCTTTCGCATGATGAATTCTGCATATAAGTTAAATAAGCAGGGAGACAATATACAGCCTTGTTGTACTCCTTTCTGAAGGTTTTTTGCCTACCTCGTAGCAAATCGTCACAACTTTTGGGCATTGGCGGTTAGGCATTGGAATATGTTTGTGTATTGGAAGGCAGGGTGTGGCCATCGCCTACCCCTCCACTTTATGGGTATTCTGTTAAAGGAATCTGGTGGCCGTGGATGCAGTCCGACGCCCTTGCTGGTGGCTAGGGCCATGGCACGACCCCCGGTGACATCAGGGGGAGCTTCCAGTTGTATTTGCATCAGCAGGCTCCTCCCACTGGTGGTTAACCCTTGTTAGACTCACCCCTCTGTTGTTTTATCACGCTCTGTTGTTTTATCAAGTGCCTAAGCCAATACCTCTCACATGCTGTAATCAATAAAGTTGTGGCCTTTTTTTAGCCCATTAACCTAACAGACTGTGCCCATGTGTCTTTCTTATCCCCAAGGGGGTGGCGGGTCCTTGAATCACAAAGCTTCACTTGCAGAAAGAGAATTTCACACTCCAAGTCTGGCGTGGTAAAATGGGAAATGTTTGCAAAATAGGTAGGGAAATCCACCTGAACTTTGGGTCTGTCAATCAGCAGCCTTTGGCCTCTTTTGCCAGCTCTTTTCTCGCAGTTCTCGTTTCAGTGTCTCTCACACCTCCTGGCAACCCAGGAGTGCCCTTAGCGTGCCAAATGCCACGAAGGGAGGGTTTGTTTGTACAGTCCTCTCCTCCGGTTCCACCCAAGGCTGGATAAACCTGCCTTGTTTTTATCCTCTCACCGGTCCACTTCCCTCCTTTGAGATTATCCTCCTTATCGGCAAGTCTGGTCAAGAAGAGCCGACAGGCCTCAGGAACAGAGCTAACTTTTTTCTTTTCTCTTTTCTTTGTCTGAGAGGGCCGCATACACCCTCTGGGGGCCACACGTCAGCTGTGTACATAGCTACCCCAAACACACACACACACACACAACACGAATGTGTGGATCAGCTAAGGAGGGAGACTATGGCCACTTCATGGTCACTAAATGATCCCTCTGGTGATTTGAAAGTTTGTTTTGTTTTGTTAGTGAATTTTTTATTGAATTAATTGAAAATACAAACAAAGCAAAACATACAAACATATCAACTAAAGACAAAAGAGGAAAAAAGAGGGGGGGAGAAAGACGAAAACTAAGCAAAAACAAAGCAAAAGCAAAAATTAAGAACATGAAGATAATAAAAAATAACTATAATAAACACTTAAGACAATTTAAATCATCACCCATACAAAAATAACTTGTACAATTTCTTCTGTTTCTATGTTAGAATTTAGATGTCTATATTCTTCTTCTACAATTGACAGTAATTTATTTTGTAGCAAATACTCTTATTTTATTTCCATCTTTATGTTCCTTTTATATAACTTTTTGTAATAATTTATAAAAATTTCTTTGATTTTTCTGGGGTCAATTATTTCTTCCCCTTGATCTATTACTTTATTTATAATTCTCTCTGTTTGTTTTTTTCTTTATAAACCAGGCTAACATCCTGCCGGGCTTGTTGGCCGATACAAAATATCTTCGTCTCATCCATTTAATTTTGTTTTCTACTTCTTTGTTTAATAGATTGGAAATGTGTGATTGTAGGATCTTTATATTTTGATTTATCCTTTCATTTTTTGGATTTTTAATCAGTTATTTTTCATTGTCTCTTACCTGTCTCATTATTTCTTGTATGTTATTTTCCTTTTTCTTCTTTATCCGAACCATTTGTTGTATCCCAAAACCGCTCATGTAGGCCTTGCTTGTGTCCCAAATTACATTTATATCTGATCCTTGTGTTTTATTAATTTCAAATAATTCTACCAGCATTTCTTTTGCTCTTTCGACTATTGGTTTGTCCCTCCAGTTCGTTTTGTTTTGTTTTGCTGCTGCTACTGTCAAATTCAATGATGTCTAGGAGGAGGGACATAAAAATTTGCTTGGAGGCTGGTATTAGAGCCCTGAGCAGGAGGCAAGCTGCTCTCCCCACCCTCCACCCCACCTGCCATAACCTGGATTTAAAAAGAAAAGGCAATTGAATGGATAGAGTTGCTGGATGCAAAACGAAACTTTTGGTTCTTCTAAACTCCTCCTTCCATTTCCTATCCACAAGCTCCATTATTTTAAGGACTGATAGAAGAGATGTGCTTTTGGCACCTTAAACTTTTAAGGCATCTCCCTCCCCCGGCCAACCTAGTGCCCCCTGATTTCCTGGATTGCAATTCTCATAAGCCCCAGCAGCATATGACCGTGCTGGCTAACTCTGAGGGGAGTTGCAGTCCCAAACATCCAGTGGGCACTCACTTGGGGGAGGCTGTTTGATGCTTTAAAACTTTCATATGTAATAATAATAATAATAATAATAATAATAATAATAATAATAATTTATTATTTATACCCCACCCATCTGGCTGAGTTTCCCCAGCCACTCTGGGCAGCTCCCAATCAAGTGTTAAAAACAGTACAGTGTTAAATATTAAAAACTTCCCTGAACAGGGCTACCTTCAGATGTCTTTTAAAGATAGGAAAGCTGCTTATTTCCTTCACATCTGAAGGGAGGGTGTTCCACAGGGTGGGCGCCACTACCAAGAAGGCCCTCTGTCTGGTTCCCTGTAGCTTAGCTGCTCGCAATGAGGGAACCACCAGAAGGACCTCAGTGTCCAGGCTGAACAATGGGGGTGGAGATGCTCCTTCAGGTATACTGGACCGAGGCTGTTTAGGGCTTTAAAGGTCAGCACCAACACTTTGAATTGTGCTTGGAAACGTATTGGGAGCCAATGCAGATCTCTCAGGACCGCTGTATGATGGCCTCGGTCTCTGAGGTTCCACAAAATGGTTGTTTCTGCTGTAACACCTGCTCCTCTTGCAGCTGTTGCTTTTAAGCAATACTTTAAAAAAAACACATATAGGAGCAGGAACCCGCCATGAAGAAACTGCCATCTCATGCACCAAAAGCAGTTTACATTCTGGGGGTTGGGAGCAAAGGGCATACAGCCATAGACAGCATTTTCAGGGCTGGGCTGGGTACAAATTATGTTTGCCAAGGCTATGGGTTCTGCTATAAAGGTGAAGATTTCCAAGATTTGCACCAGTCACACTGATTTCTGTTTGCTTTCATCAGCCCCACCGTGCGAGGGCAGGTGTGTCTCTGTTAGTTCCCTAAGTCCCCAGATAAACCTCCCTCTCCATTTGCTTCGGGCATGTTGGAGCTGGCAGAAAGCCTCCTGGCCTTGCTGGTGGTTTGCCTTTCGGCCTTGGTCCTCCTCTCAGCATGGAGCCAAATGGCTCAGAGAAGGCAGCTGCCCCCGGGGCCTACACCCCTCCCCATCCTGGGCAACTTGCTGGATCTGAAGACCCATGACATGCTCACGTCGTTCAAGAAGGTAAGCCGTGGCGACGGCACCCGTCTTTGCCGAGGTCAGACTTTTTGTCCAGTCTTGTCCACTCTGGCTGGCAGCCCCAGCTCTCCAGAGCCTCAGCGGAAGAGATATCTTTGTCATCATCACCTGTATGATTTTAGCCTTTGAGGAGCCATGCCAGGGATCGCACCCAGGGCCTTTCCTGGAGGACCTTACGGTCTTCAAACAAAAACAACTTGGAGGTCCCAGGCCACAGGGAGGTTAGGCTGGCCTCAACCAGAGCCAGGGCTTTTTCAGCCGTGGCCCCGATCTGGTGGAACGCTCTGTCCCAAGAGACTAGGGCCCTGCGGGACTTGACATCTTTCCGCAGGGCCTGCAAGACAGAGCTGTTCCACCAGGTCTTTGGCCAAGGCACAGTCTGACCCCCTCCTTTGGTCATCCTCATAGAACTTTAGCCCAATGGTTGCCATGAATTTGATTTTGAATTGATTTTAGAATGAATTGATTTTAGAATGCTGTGTTAACTTTTATTGTTGTTAGCCGCTCTGAGCCCGGCTTTGGCTGGGGAGGACGGGATATAAATTATTTATTTATTTATTTATTATTATTATTATTATTATTATTCTGCGTGAGGACCAAGCAATCTACCATTGCCCCTTTCTGTTGAGGCTCTCCTGCCTCAGCACAAGTGCCAAGATGAGAATCCTGAGGGCTAGAACCTTGTCATTAAAAAAGAAAGAAAATGAAAGCGGGAGGACAAGGTGACCAAAAAAACAACAACCCTCCTCTCATTCTATTCTCTTTCTATTATTTCCTGCTTTTGTTAGGCTCTGCACTGAGTTCTTGTCTACCTAACATATAAAACTGCACTTTCCACTGTTGGTCTAGCTCCTTTTCTGCTGACTTTGCTGGATTCTCTGACCCTGAGCAAATTCATAGGCCTATCCCATTTCCCCTCTTTTAAGGAATACTTTGCAATCTATCATCTTTGCTTTGTTTTCACCTCTAAATTTCTATACCTCTCCCTCACACGCTTCCTTTCCTTTCTTGCATATCTTTCTACAGTGGTACCTCAGGTTATATACGCTTCAGGTTAAATACGCTTCAGGTTACAGGCTCCGCTAACCCAGAAATAGTGCTTCAGTTTAAGAACTTTGCTTCAGGATGAGAACAGAAATCGTGCTCTGGCGGCACAGCAGCAGCAGCAGGCCCCATTAGCTAAAGTGGTGCTTCAGGTTAAGAACAGTTTCAGGTTAAGAACGGACCTCAGGAACGAATTAAGGACTTAACCTGAGGTACCACTGTATCTGTTTTTAGATTGAAGGCCATTTCCAGGCACAAGTCTGGCTTATCGTTTGCAAGAGGAAAGCAAACGAGCAGATGCAACCAGCAGCAAATTCCAGTCTCTTTTAATTAACCGAAAGTGGGCCAAAGATGTGCATTAATAAACTGGGATTAATACCCACATCTGGCTACAGCGAGATAAGCTTGTGTGCCCATGGAGTTTGCAGAGGTGGTGGGTATTAAATTTCCCAGCCACCGCCTGTTCCCAAGAGGTGCAGCCCTTTGAAAGGGTATCGGGTTACCCTCTCGGAGAAAATGTGCCAAGGCTTGTCAGGGTGGCAAGGCGGGTGGAGCTCTTTCTGGGGGCAAAAGAAGAGCCTTGTGGCGAGAACAAAGACAAAGGGGGATTTACCACTGTGACTCCAGCGCTGGAACTGCGCCGGGGCCCTTGCGCCATGATCTGCGGCATTTTGGGAGGTAACGCAATAGCACCAAAACCGATACCAAGGCGCCCTTGTTGGTTCAGTTCCAGCGCCGTGAATGCAGCCAGTCCGGATTGGGCACCAGGTTGGGGCCTTGCTCCATGGCAGATCGGGTGCTTTGCATGCCAACAGGGAGCAGCAGTGGGACCGTCCTCCATTTAAGGCCTCGAAGAGCAGCAACTGATAGTCAAGTAGGAAACCTAGACGGTGCCGAGATGTTGCAGTGGGCGGCACTTCCCATCAGCCCCAGCCAGCACAGCAGTTGTCCCATCATCCCTAGCATTATGCAGCCACGCCGGTTGGGGCTGGTGGGAGTTGTAGTCAGGCCGTCTTAAGCATGTACGGTGCTGTGGTGCAAAGATCCCTTCGGCCCTCCACCCACTGTTTCCCAGAGTTGTTGACCTTTTCCCAAGCCTCTGTAGGGATCGTTCTCCACCCGCAGAGGCTTGGGAAGGAAGCTGCATGCCCGCCAGCCATATGGTTGATGGGGCGTAGCTGGAGGGCATGCAGGAGGCAAAGGGGAGGCCACCGGCAAAGCCGCACTGCTCCCCCACTCGCTTGGGCGCCCCTGAAAGGCTGGCGCCCTGGCACAACGCACCAGTAAACCCAATGGGAAGGACGGCTCTGGTTGTAGTTCAAAATATCTGGAGGGCATCAGGTTGGAGAGGGCTGTGCTAGATGGCCACGGCAGGAGGCAAAGGCTAGCAGGGATAGTAAAGGTAAAGGTAAAGGGACCCCTGACCATTAGGTCCAGTCGTGGCTGACTCTGGGGTTGTGGCGCTCATCTCGCTTTATTGGCCGAGGGAGCCGCCGTACAGCTTCCGGGTTATGTGGCCAGCATGACTGAACCGCTTCTGGAGAACCAGAGCAGCGCAGGGAAACACCGTTTACCTTCCTGCCAGAGCGGTACCTATTTATCTACTTGCACTTTGATGTGCTTTCGAACTGCTAGGTTGGCAGGAGCAGGGACCGAGCAACGGGAACTCACTCCGTCGCGGGGATTTGAACCGCCGACCTTCTGATCGGCAAGCCATAGACTCTGTGGTTTAACCTACAGCGCCACCCGTGTCCCATAGCAGGGATATTACTTCTTACTTATTAAATTTGTTAGTTTTTATTTATACTTTTCAAGTTTATACATTTCATTAGTTTTACGATCAATTTAACATTCAAAGTTTGACTTCCTTCCCCCACCCTTTCTGCAGTTCTTTAAATTAATTTTTTAATATCTTCTGCGTATCCAAATTCAGTCAATTTACTCATTTAATTATCTACTTTAAATAGACTCTCTTATGAAACTGCAGGTTATTACAATAATCCTGCCAATGTCTTTATCTGTTTGCAATTCATCTGTAAATATTCAATAAACCATTTCCAATATGTTATCTTCATATTGAGCCAGTGTGAGCCAGTGTGGTGTAGTAGTTAAGAGCGGTAGTCTCGTAATCTGGGGAACCGGGTTCGATTCCCCGCTCCTCCACATGCAGCTGCTGGGTGACCTTGGGCCAGTCACACTTCTCTGAAGTCTCTCAGCCCCACTCACCTCACAGAGTGTTTGTTGTGGGGGAGGAAGGGAAAGGAGATTGTTAGCCGCTTTGAGACTCCTGAAGGGGAGTGAAAGGCGGGATATCAAATCCAAACTCTTCTTCTTCTTCTTTTTCTTCATTTCTTATTCTTCCGGTAAGTTTCGCCATTTCTGCATATTCTTATGGAATTTGTTAGGCTTTTTATCTTGGCTCCAGACAACACAAAATAACTTACAGCCAATACAATATGTCTCAGGGAAGATCACTAATGACCCTGCCCGGTTCCCATTTCAGCTAAGAGACCAGTATGGACCAGTGTTCACAGTTCACTTGGGACCCAGACGGGTGGTCGTCTTGTATGGATACAAGGCCATCAAGGAAGCCCTGGTGGACCATGCCGAAGAGTTCAGTAGTAGAGGGTACTTGGCCACAGTGGACGACTTCGTTCAGGGTTTTGGTGAGTTCCAAAGGGATCAGTCAGTTACACGGAGCCACAGCAGAAATAAGTCTGTACTAGTCTTCCATATTAGTATATTTGCAGGGCCATTCCCAGTAAGCAACCCAACTGAAGCATGTTTGGCTACTCTAGAATCTCAACGGCCCGATGTCTTCACCTTCATCTGCTTTTGCAGTTGTTCTTATTTATGTAGCTCTCTAAGGAGCTCTGACCATAACACCTCTTTGTGTTGGACAACATCTCAGCACTTGCAAACAACCCTGGTTGCCTAGAGCAGTCCCCTTCAACCTTGGCGCCCAGATATTGGTGGACTACAATTCCCATCATCCTTGCTGAGCTGGCTGGGGATGTTGGGAGTACCAGTCCCAGCTGTAGGATATATCCAGCCTCGTATAACCAACATGTTTAACTCTAATTAATGGATGGAGGGGTTAAGACCACAGAGTAAGCTACCATGCCAAGCTTAGCTAAGCCACACACCCTCACCTTGGGAGAAGGTTTACCAAACCCTTTGTTCTCTATTGTTCCACCATGTGAACCCTGTCACTAAGGAGGTCTAACCTGGATGCTTAGACTTCATGGCTTTAGCAAGCCACCTTTGTACTTCTATACAAATAATTTAGAAACGTATACCACTTTTTCGAACCCAAGATACTACCTCTGTCTTTTCTGGAGGCAACTTTTGAAGAGTCTGTAAGTAAACCATTTTTAGTTTATCAACCAGGTCGTCTCCTTCTCAGCTAAGGGAAGCAGGGAGCTTTGGAAGTAGGGGATATTTTAAAGGTCTAACAGCCTTTATTTCAGGATTTAACCTCCTTCCATCAGGCCTGTAAGACAGAGCTATTCCACCTGGCCTTTAATTTGAATTCAGCCTGATCTTTTATTTCCCTTCCCTCCCCTATTATGAAGATCACCCGCTCTGAGACCCCACAGCTAATTCTCCCCTGGCCTCCTCGCTGGCCCAAGTAGGACCAATTCAGCCAGCTAGCCCTGGGGATTATCTAATGCTTATTAGATGGATTTCCCCTAAATTGATCTCTGAACTTTGAATTTTATTGTTATTCATGTTTTTATACTGCATTTTACGCTGCTTTTACAATTAAGTGTTTTAAATTTGTTGTTAGCCACCCTGAGCTAAACCCTGTGTTTAATGTTTTACAATTTTTTATGTGCTGTAAGACACCCAGAGTAGCTGAGGAAACCCAGCCAGATCGGGATAGAAATAATAAATTTATTATTTTTATTATTAAATGTATTGGCTCTATGAACCACCCAACATGAGAGCGGATTAATGTGCAAACAGTGTCACTCAGAAGAATGAGAGCAGTGGAAACACATCTGGAAGGATGGGAATCTGTAGAGTCCCCCATTTGCTGCCATTGGCTGCTTAGAGGGTTGGGTTTGGTTTGTTTGTTTGTTTTCTGCATTTTCAGGGATTGCTTTTGCCAACGGGGAACGCTGGAAGCAACTTCGGCGGTTCACCCTCAGCACCTTGAGGAATTTTGGAATGGGGAAGAGGTCCACCGAAGAGCGGATACAGGAAGAGTCCCAGTTCCTGTTGGAGGAATTCAGAAAAACCGACGGTCAGGATATTTTCCTCCTTTCTTGTACTGTGAAATAGGGGGGAGGCCGTAGCTCCATGGTAGAGCAACTGCTTGGCATGTAGGGTCACAGGTTCAATCCCCAATGGCATCGCAAGGTAATAATGCAGATGATATAATGCAGTGGTTGGTTTAATCACGGCTGGAGAGGGGGAGGCGGCCTATACGGCCTCGGTCCAGTATACCTGAAGGAGCATCTCCACCCCCATCGTTCTTCCCGGACGCTGAGGTCCAGCGCCGAGGGCCTTCTGGCGGTTCCCTCATTGCGAGAAGCAAAGCTACAGGGAACCAGGCAGAGGGCCTTCTCGGTGGTGGCACCCGCCCTGTGGAACACCCTCCCACGAGATGTCAAAGAGATAAACAACTACCTGACATTCAGAAGACATCTTAAGGCAGCCCTGTTCAGGGAAGTTTTTAACGTGTGATATTTTAGTGTATTTTTGGTTTCTATGGAAGCCGCCCAGAGTGGCTAGGGAGGCCCAGCCAGATGGGCGGGGTATAAATAATAAATTATTATTATTATTATTATTATTATTATTATTATTATTATTATTACTATAGGAAGGAAGTTGAGCAGTTGGGGGAGTGGTGCAGGAAAAACAACTTACAGTACTCCTTATCTTAAATAAAACAAAAGAGATCATTGTGGACTTTAGGAAATGTAAATTGAATATTCAGCCACTTATTATTGAGGGGAAGCCTGTGGAACAGGTCTCGGTGTTTTGATTTCTGGGAATGGAGTTGAGAGATGACCTAACCTGGGGAGAAAACAGCAAAGACCTGATGAAGAGAGCACAGCAGAGGTTATATTTTCTGAGAATCCTCCGGAAAAACAATCTCTCAAAGGACCTGTTGATGGCATTTTACCATTGCACTGTGGAGAGTGTATTAACTTATGGCCTCTGTGTGGTTTGGGAGCTGTAAAGACTGCGGAGAGAATAATTGGGTGCACTCTTCCCACCTTGGATCAAATCTATGCTGCCAGGTGCCATAAGAAAGCTGCAGAGATAGCGCAAGATAGTGCACACCCCAGAAATGATCTCTTTCCGCTTCTGCCTTCTGGAAGAAGTTACAGGGTTATAAAGACTAGGACTAGCCACCTGAGAAACAGTTTCTACCCAAATGCAATTCTGGTTCTAAACGCAGTATAAGGAGTCTCTATAGTATATTGTATTTTAAAATGGGGTATCAGAGTTGTTGTTGTCCATGCCTAAAGGACTGGCTCCCTTGACCCTTACTGATACATTTCAGTCAAGGTGGAAGATGATAGTAAATAAGAAAGTACTCAGTCTAGGATTCTCACCGAATGCCATTCTTGCCATGAGTTATGTAAGCCAAAGAAAACATACACCAACGCATCTGGGATATCAAGTTGCAAAATTATATAAATGCAGCTTCTGTTTTTCCAGCAGAGGGCAGGCTCTCATTCTTGCTGATCATCTGATCAATGTTACTATTCCAAAATTTAGGAAAGCATTAAATTTAACGTGCTTCCATCTGCAGAACTGAAGGGCAATATCCAGGGTTATCAATGGCCAGAGGGTTTGTTGACGAACATTGCTAATACATTCACAGCAAACTGAAGTCTGGAATGAATGCAATGAGAACAAGCGATCCCCTAAACCCCACCCACTGAATCCCAACCAGCCTCCAACCTCTCTGTCTTCCAGCCACCATATTCCCAGTTGCTGTTCTCTACTCAATTCCCTCCTCCCTCTTACACTCTTCCCTCACCTCCCAATGCCAAACACAGTTCATGCCAAGTGCACAGAACAGGCGGACAGCTCCTGAAAGGGTGGGTAGGTCAGGGGCCGTTGGCTTGCCTACTCTGCAGGCTAAGGCCCAGACTTGCAAAGTTCATCACTAGCAAAAGACAAAGGTTGAATCCTGGTTTCCATGTCATGGCTTCCATTCTCCCTGCAGGTTCCCCTTTTGACCCCACATTCTTCCTGAGCCGGTCTGTTTCCAACGTCATCTGCTCCATCGTTTTTGGTCGGCGCTTTGACTACGAAGACAAAGACTTCCTCTCGTTGCTGGCCAAGATCAATGAGAATTTTGTGCTGATGAGCAACACCTGGGGCCAGGTGAGAACTTTGGCTGGGGAGAGAGGAAGGTGGGCTTGAGCTGTTGCCCTGCTCTTCTCCCAGAGGAACCGCCCCTTTCTCGTCACTGGAGGCCAAGGCTGGCAGCAAATCCAGCCTGATGAATCTTTAACTTAGTTGTGATTTGAACAGCACACAGGTCGACAGAGTTCGGCCCTTCCGCACAAAATTTTGTTGAGTCACTTTCTTTGGTAGGCTTCCAGGTCTGAGAGGAGAGGCAAGATCAGGTGACATTGTTGTTTTTCTACTTCGGGAAGCATAATGAGGCAGCAGGACAAACCAAAGGAAGGTTCACTGACGTGCTTTTTTTAATGTATGGAGTTTTATTGCCACCAGTTTGACAAGTGTTCTGTTTCCACCTGTCTAAGGTGCTTCCAGGTGGGAGGCCTAGCTTAGCAAACAGGTCATTCAGACATAGGCAACCATTTCTGCTTTTAATTTGGCAGATTTTCTGCGGGAAAGGGCAAACCCAGGTGAAATGGGAGGAAATACAGGCTGGCATTTAGATGCTGATGATGTGGGAGCAGCTAAAATCTTGCCCCATAACCAGTCACCACTTAGAAAAGCATTCACAGCTTTGTGTCTTCAGTGTATGCCTTCCGCATATCTAGTAAAGGTAAAGGGACCCCTGACCATTAGGTCCAGTCGTGACCGACTCTGGGGTTGCGCGCTCTATAGGCCGAGGGATCTGGCGTTTGTCCGCAGACAGCTTCTGGGTCATGTGGCCAGCATGACTAAGCCGCTTCTGGTGAACCAGAGCAGCGCACGGAAACGCCGTTTACCTTCCCGCCGGAGCGGTACCTATTTATCTACTTGCACTTTGACGTGCTTTCGAACTGCTAGGTTGGCAGGAGCAGGGACCGAGCAATGGGAGCTCAGGATTTGAACCGCCAACCTTCTGATCGGCAAGTCCTAGGCTCTGTGGTTTAACCCACAGCGCCACCTGCGTCCCTTCCGCATATCTAACAGGAAGATTTAATAACACCCCCGTGTATCAAAGACTCTGAGTCGGGGGAGGTGAAGGACATTCAACACTATTTGTTACGATGTCCTTTGCTCTCTCTCCAACCGAACTCCCCTTGAGCAAATCTCTATTTCGCTGGCTATCAACAGCGTATTTATTACTGCACAGGTTGCAAAATTTGCCCTAGCCGCAAGTAAGTTGAGAGCTAGGCACCAAGATAAGTATCATAAGTGTGGAAAAAGTGGAGTGATTAACATATGCAGGTGTGATTTTTGCATTTTTGCATGTTTGCTTTGCTGTTGTTGCTGTTCAGTTTTAAATTAATTATCTGTGTCCTACGCATTGTGACGGCTTATAGCTTTTCGCAATAAAGATTTCATTCATTCATTCGTAATCAGCCCAGAAACACCCTGGGAGAGTTCTGGGTGGCTCTTCTTGAGACCACCCCACCTTTTCCAGAGGGGAGACCCCAGATTTAAGACCCACTGAAGAAGACTTGCTAAAACAGATAAGACTACATGGGGGGGGGGGGAGCATAAGATTTTTAGGAAGAGGGAAAATGTAAAGGCAAAGGTAAAGAGACCCCTGACCATTAGGTTCAGTCGTGACTGACTCTGGGGTTGCAGTGCTCATCTCGCTTTATTGGCCGAGGGAGCCAGCATACAGCTTCCGGGTCATGTGGCCAGCATGACTAAGCCGCTTCTGGCGAACCAGAGCAGCGCACGGAAACGCCGTTTACCTTCCCGCCGGAGCGGTACCTATTTATCTACTTGCACTTTGATGTGCTATTGAACTGCTAGGTTGGCAGGAGAGGGAAAATGAGACCACTGTAATTGGCCTCCTGGGAGCGACATCCAGGAGCAGGTAGCACTAAAAGAAAACTGGTGACACCAAAGATGGTAGCGAGTGATCGAAGGTGATGGAAATCTCTTTGGTGGGGAAGTTTTTGAAAATCAGAAAGGGTATCAAGAAGATGGAGAACACAAGAGACTCGTGCAGCCTTCCCCAACCTGGTGTTTTCCAGATGTTTTGGACTCCAGGTTCTCTCAAATTCCAATTCCAGTGGGGCAGAGTTGCCGCAATAGCCTCCAAACAGTGGAGTCAACTGCTGCTTACCTGGACAAGTCGGGGCCAGGTGGGGGCAAGGTCTGGGCTGTACAGATACATAATGTGCTGATCCCGGGGGCTAACCGAGAGGCGAGGTCCGAGTCCAGTCCGAGGTCGATGGTGCGGTGTGGAGGCTGTCCGTCAAAGCTGTAGCTGGGTCCAAGGCAGGGAGTCGGGAGGAGTCAGGAACTCTGGCAGAAGAGCAGGACAGGATGCAGGCAGGAACAGGCTAGCAACAATGTTGCTCCTGCAACCTGGGACTTGGGCTGGCTGGCTTTTATCTGCCCCAAGGCATAGGGCAGCCCTGGTCCACAGGTGACTCACCTTTCCTGGCCTGGAGGCGAGCACTCCCCCCTGTGAGAACTTAGTTCCCTCCGCCTCTCTGCCCTGAGCCTCTGCAGCTCAGGAGAGGCTGGAGGGTTTCCGGACCCAGAGGCAACCTCACATTCCCCTGACGGGGCTGAGAGTGGAGCACCTGTAGGCAATGGGTCCTCCATCACCTCAGGGGCCAGAGCAGACTCAGCTGGCGCCTGCACCTGAGGATCCAGCACAGGTGAGGGCCCTTCAGGTTCAAGCCCCAGCCCCGGTTCAGCTGGTTCTGGAGGCGGGGACTCCTGTGCAGGCTGGGAATCCTCAGGTTCAGCCTCTGAGTCTGAATCCCAGGCCATCACACATAATGGTGGAGGCCTCGCCACCAACTCGCCCGTCTCTCCTGGACTCCACCATCATGGAGGGCACCAGGTAAGGGAGGACTGCCGTAACCCTTACTCAATCTCTATTTCATAATGAGCCATCATTGAGGGAAGGCTGTGGGTGTCAGAAGCAACATCAAGGTGCTTGAAGGACGAATGCTCAAAACGTGACAGATCGTTGCTCTTTGTGCAGCTGTACGAGATGTTTCCATGGATCATGAGGTTCCTGCCAGGGCCCCACAAGAAGATGTTTCGGAACTTGGATGACATCTATGACTTTGTGGCCGAGAGGGTCAAGGTGAACGAAGCATCGCTGGACCCCGACAACCCCCGGGATTTTATCGACTGCTTCCTTATTCAAATGAAAAAGGTATCCTCCTTTTATAACCGTGGGTTATGAAAGGCTAGTTGCCCATAGTAACGACCTTCTCCAGCCTCAACCAGCCCAATGAAGATGACTCCCTTGGGGGTCTTCAGAGGTGAAATGAGGCAAATGGAGACCACAGAGGGAGGGGAGGGAGGGTGGTCTACAGGCAGGCTAGCTGGACTGATATCCTTCAGGCACCAGGGCAAGACTTCTTTATTGTCTACCCGGACCCTGAGATCATCTTCTGAGGCCCTTCTTCGTGTGCCGCCTCCTCGAGAGGTCCAGAGGGTGGCAAGAGAATGGCACCTTGTCTGCAGTGGCTCCCGGTCTGTGGAATGCTCTCCCCAGGGAAGTTTGCCTGGTGCCTTCACTGTACACTGTTAGGCACCAGGCAAAAACGTTCCTTTTTAACCAGACCTTTGGTTGACCTGATGGGCATCCCATACCCTTTTAAAATGTGGCTCTTTTGGGCGGGGTTATTGGGTTATTGCTTTTATTTTGATTTTATGCATTTTGATATTTTCTGTGAACTGCCCTGAGACCTCTGGGTATAGGTCAGTAGATGAATTCAATAAATTATTATATATAATATAATATAATATAATATAATATAATATAATATAATAATATAATATAATATTGGGCCAGCCTTATTAGATCTTTTCAGCTCTGTTTTAAAAGCTGGCACTTTCTGGCTGCTCCACTCTTTCTTATGAAGTATTATATTAAGTGACTGGTTAATCTTTTGTTTGTGTGTGTGTGTGTTTTAAATCGAAATTTGTAATCTGCTCTAGGGGCACATATACTGAAGAGTGGAATATAAACTTATAAATAAAAGTGTGCTCCTACATGGGGAGGGATGGGGAGAGACTGGCAAAGAGAATCTGTGGCAAAGCAACTGCCATGCTGGCTCGTTGTGGCCAGCGTGGAATGTGGGCAGCTAATTTCTCTTCCCCCCCCCCCCCCGCCTTTGACTTTGCCCCCCGTTTGGCTTCAGTGGAAGAGACTCTAGTACACTTAAGAGTCATGGCTGGTCTAGATCTAGTCCTATGAGTTTGGGGGGGGGAGATGCCAGGTGATCCATCTCACAGGCTCCTGTGGCCTCTCAGTCACGCTCCCCAGGGAGCAGAGGATTGCTCCCTAAATAAATAGAATAATGACGGCAGCCTACCTTGCAGGCCTGTTGTGTTTGAGAGAAGCGTGTGAACACCTTAAGGGCATTGCCTTTTAAAGACGGGATTTAAAGGCGGAGTAAGAGATCGGCCATTTTGTGGAGATAACCAATTTGAAGAGCATGGTAGGCAGTTTTCCACCTGACCTATGAGGCGGGAACCAGACTCACCCATCTCTGCTTCAGATTCCTGGGAGGCCAGAGGGACACTGCCCTGCTGTGAGGACTGATGAGCCCGGACTCACTGGAACAAACTTTGGGGTTGGGGCAAATGTCAAAAATACTTTTAAATGTTTTAAATTTGGGGGGTTTTGTTTTGTTTTTGCTCTGTTGGTGGTGGGATAAACCTTTAGTTGGGGCTGGGGGTTAGTTTAAGAATAATAATTACAATTATTATTAGTGTCTACTGTTTTGTTGGTTTATTGGTTTATTGTATAGTTTGTGTTCTGTTCTTAAGGGGAGATGGCCAGGGTTGCCAAGGAGTGGACCCCAGGCAACGGAATGGCTGGGGCAGGTTCCACAGGGGGGATACACTGGGACACCCGATCTCAGTGATCACGGGCAGGAGGAGAAAACTATCCCTGCCTCCGGGAAGTTTAGGGAAGTTTTCAATATTCTGTTGGGAGCCACCCAGAGTGGCTAGGGAAACCCAGCCAGAGGGGTGGCGTGTAAATAAATAAAAATTATTGTTCTTGTTGTTGAAGGAGAGCAAAAACCCTCTGAGCGAGTTTCATCTCAAAACGATGATCATGACTGTTCTCAACCTGTTCGTTGCTGGGACTGAGACCGTGAGCTCCACACTCCGTTTCGGATTCCTGATTCTGATGAAATATCCAGAGGTGCAAGGTAATAGGGGACGGATGCGAGCCAAGGGAGGGCATTTACAGGTTAAGTTTAAAAAGGGATGCATTATCTTAGGGAGTGGGGTTGGCCATCTTTTGTGGGCCAGCAGTGGGTGATGCAGTCTTAATTTGAGGCTTCTCCACCCAGAAGGAGAGAAAATAGGGAGTTGGTGGAGGGCACAGAACCTGGAGGTCAGTCTGCCAGCCCTCAAGAGTTGCCTGTTTGATCTCAGCCAGGAAGGAGTTCCCACAGAACCAGACCCACAGCCGTACCTGTGTAATATTCAGGACTCAGTACATGCTGTCCAGCTGAACCACAGGGGACCACTGAAGCCCTCAGTGATCAGGCAGGGAATTAGGCAATCCTTAAGGTATCCTGGGCCCAAATTTCTTAAGGGCCTTGTAAATTAATATTACCCATGGGACTCAGTTTTAATATCCTCCTTCTGGCACATTCCCAGAGACACCATATAAGCAAGACGCCAAGAAGATCTCCTTAGGAAAAATTGGCTATTTTTTCTGAACATTGTGTATCTAAGCAAGACCTCCAAGGGAAGCACCTTGGGGGCTATAATCCATTGGCAGTAGGGAAGGGGGGGGATTCAATTCAGTTCACATTTAAAGACACTTTCTGAAACCGTACGCAAACTGAAACACAGCCAGTCTTCAAAATTCACGCTTATCTGAATTTTGCGAGGCGGCATCCCAGTCAAGTAACATGCATAAGAATGCATGTTTCTTTGAATGTTAATGGCTTTAAAAATAAAACAAAGAGAAATAAAATAGAACACATTTTAAAGAAAAAAAATAGGACATAATTTGCCTGCAGGAAACACATGTGGCTAGAAGACACAGAAGAGTATTGAATAACAAGAAATTAGAAACTGAATTTATCACCTCTGGTATCCAAAAAGGGGGGTAATTGTTATATATGTAAACCCAAAAATAGCGTCGAAATTCATTTTTAAAGATGAAGAAGGCAGATTACTGGGTGAGCAATTAACAAGAGGGATAGAAAATATAATAGCTGTAGGAATTTGTGCACCAAATGGAAATAAAACACAGTATTTTAAATCAGCTGAGGAAAAATTGTTAGAACATATCAATGAAGAGATTATTCTAATGGGTTATCTTAATGGGGTCATCTCACTGGAATTAGATAGAACAGAAAGAGGGGAGAAATCAAAAGAAGGGAGACTTCCACAATCCTTCTTCCAAATGGCAGAAGATTTAAATTTAAAAGGCGCATGGAGACATAAATACCCAAATGAAAAACAATTCATGCATCACTCAGAGGCACAACAATCGGCAGGAAGAATTGATGGGATCTGGGTTACAAACAATTTAACCTTGAAAATTAGAAAGGTAGAAATACAACCTAAATCAGTATCAGATCACAACCCAATCATGTTAGAGTTGAGAAGTGCTAGAGTCCTGTCTAGTCAAGTTGCGTGGGATCAATTCCAATCTGTTACCTCTGAGGATATGGACAGGCTGCTTGGACGAGTGAAACCACCACCTGTCTCCTTGATCCTTGCCCACACTGAGGTCCCCGCTCCTGCCACTCACCACCTGACCCAAGGCGGGGCCTGACAGGCCTCACAAGGACTGCTGTTGCTGCCCAGGAGGATTCCCCTGTGTGAGTGCCTGAGGGTCCTGCTCCTGTCACTCACCACCTAGCCCAGGGCGGGGCCTGACAGGCCTCATAAGGACAGTTGCTGCTACTGCTGCTGCTGTCCAGGACGACTCGGAGGGGCGCAGAGTTCTTTTTAAAATGTTTTAAAAGTTTCTTTTTTCCTTTTGAATTTTTTGTATGTGGGGGTGGGGTGGGGGTGGGATGGATGTTTGGTTGGGCTTGGGAATTTGTTTGATTTTAATGTATTTGTAATTTTTATAGTTTTTTGTTTGTATTCTTTTTTGTTTTTTTAAGGTTTTATTTTGTTCTTAAGGGGAGGGGTCAGGGCTGCCAGGGAGTGGGTCCCAGTCAACAAAATGGCTGGGGCATGTTCCACAGGAGGGGATGCACTGGGACAACCGATCTCAGTGATCACGGGTAGGAGGAGGTGTTACGCTAAGACCAGACTATGTCATTACAGAGGAGGCAGGTTTAGTCATTGTCTGAGGACTATCCCTGCCTCCGGCTCTGGTCCTGACCAGACGGATACTAAAATCAGCAAGGGATACCCACATGACCTGAAGGTGCTGCTGGCGACTGGTGACTGAGAGCAGCTGCTGAGACCACATAACACCCTTTTCCCCTAGATATTTTTGTGGAAGTAAACTAAATAATAAAAATCAAAAAGCTTAGTTTATTTCCACAATATAATATTTCTAGTTGATTACTTCTCGTTTCAGGGATTTTCAAGGTATTTCATTTGTTTTGTGCAATTTCTAGATATGTTTGGGCTACCAGCTTGCCCAATACTTCTGCCCAAAGTATTGCGCCCAACCAGCTGATTTTGGGTTGACTCTTGAATACCCCTCTGTCCATGTCCAGAGGGAGTGGGAGGGTCAGAGGAGGAGATTAAGTTGCCTTCGGTGTCTAAGTATTTTGCTAACTTGAGGCAGACATTGTCTGACATCTGGCAACTTGCCAATGAGAATTTGGAGGGCGCTCAGTTGGAACAGAAATGTTTTTATGATTTGAAGGGGGTTACAAAAAGTTTTGAAGTGGGAGATTGGGTTTTAGTGTTGAAACCCACCAGACCCCACAAACTGGCAGTCAAATGGCATGGGCCTGGCATAGTGAAGGCCAAGTTGAGCTCTGTGCACTATCTGGTGGAATGCCAGGAGCTGCATGAAGCATCTAGAGAATATCATGCCAGTTCTTTGAAAAGGTACCTTGGTGGAATTAAGGAGTAAAAGAACAAAACTCTTTTAGGTGGAGAATGAACAAAAATCTGTTCGAGAACCAAGAAGTAGTGGAAAAAGCAAATGAGGTCTTAAAAGAACACTTTAAATGGAATCTACATAAGGAAATAAGATTAAATATAGTGTGATGGCCTGGGAATCAGATTCAGAGGCTGAACCTGAGGATTCCCAGCCTGCACAGGAGTCCCCGCCTCCAGGGCCAGCTGAGCTGGGGCAGAGGCTTGAACCTGAAGGCCCCTCACCTGTGCCGGATCCTCAGGAGCAGACACCAGCTGAATCCACTCTGGCTCCAGAGGTGATGGAGGACCCATTGCCTGCAGGTGCTCCTCTCCCAGCCCTGTCAGGGGAAGAGGAGGTTGCCTCTGGGTCCGGTAACCCTCCAGCCTCTCCTGAGCTGCAGAGGCTCAGGGCAGAGAGGCGGAGGCAACTACGTTCTCTCAGGAGGAGTGCTCACCTCCAGGCCAGGAGAGGCGAGTCACCTGTGGACCGGGGCTGCCCTATGCCTCAGAGGAGATAAAGGCCAGCCCACCCCGTCCCAGGTTGTGGGAGCAACATCGCAAGATGGCGACGGAGACAGCAGCCTAGTCAGACTCTTCTGCTTTTAGTTAAGTTTTTAAGTAGTTTTTAGCCACTTCTTGGTTTTAAACTCTCAGTTTTAACGTCTTACCAGCTGTTTTATTACCTACTCGCTTCTCTTTGTTTTAGTTTATTGTTTTATTGTTTTACTGCTCAATCTGTCAAGGGAGCAGCAGCCCCTCGCTGCCCTCTGATGTTTTAGAGCTAGTAGTTTTATTGCCTGTTAAGCTTTAGCTTTCACCGACTTCGACTCCAGCCTGAGTGATTTATTACCTCCTTATCTTATTGGCATTTGGCTGCTGGAGGTTTGCCTACCGCAATGAAACATCTTCCCAAGTGCAACTATATTAGAGGAGAGTGGAAGAGTTACCTGTTCGCTGGTTCGCTATATTAGAGGAGAGTGGAAGAGTTACCTGTTCGCTGGTTACCTGTTCCTGCCGGCACCCTGTCCTGCTTTCTGCCAGAGTTCCTGACCACGCCCGACTCCCTGCCTTGGACCCCGCTTCAGCCTCGGACTGGACACACACACCCCGGGACCAGTACATATAGTATGGGATGCGAGTAAAGCAGTTATGCGAGGCTTCCTGATACAGCAAAATAGTTATAAGAAAAAGATGAGAGAGAAGAAGAAAGAAGAAATTCTAACCCATCTTGCAGAAAACAAGAGAAAATTAACATTAAAACCAAAAGACGAACAAATAAAACAAACAATTAAAATGTTACAAACTCATTTCTCCATACTGGTAACGAAGAAGTTGAATGGAAGATAAAAATTATGAGACAAAACTACTTTGAGTCAGCCAACAAAACAGGGAAATTATTCGCGTGGCAACTAAGGAAAAGACAAAACCAGAATATAATAAATAAAATAAGGATAGGAGAAGCTCAAACGGAAGACCCAAAAGAGATAAGGAAAGCATTTCAGGGGTTTTACAAAGAATTGTACAGGAAAGAGAAAGATGATATAAGAAAAGTGGAAAAATATTTGGAAGAGCATAGAGGAAAGCAAATATCGGCTGAAAACAGAGAACAACTAAATAACCCAATAACAATACAAGAAATTCAAAACGCAATTAAAAGAATGAAATTAGGTAATGCCCCAGGACCTGATGGACTCTCTACTAAATATTATAAAACCCTGTGTGGACAGCTGACTCCAGTTCTCTGTGAGGTAATGAACAATATCTTACAAGGAGGAAATATCCCGAATACTTGGAAAGAGGTGTACATAACACTAATCCCAAAACAGGAGGCTGGCCCTTCAAATGTTAAGAACTACAGACCAATATCTCTGCTGAATAATGATTATAAGTTATTTTCAGACATACTAGCAAATAGATAAGCAAATTCTAAAGGAGGTAATTCAGAAAGATCAAGCGGGGTTCTTACCTGAACGTCAGCTAAAAGATAATGTAAGACACATTGTAAATGTAATAGAATACTTAGAGGTTAGAAATGACAAACCAGCGGCACTAATGTTTATCGACGCGGAGAAAGCTGCTGCAGCTTTGCCGTGAGTTTGTGGGGAGGACTGCTCCCCCCTTGAAGCCCATTTTCCACCTTGGGCCTGGGGGCGGGCCCCATACTCCACCACAGCATATAAAGCTCCAAGGAAGCCCGGGACATTGCTGCTGCTGCTCTGCCCATGAGTCTTGGGGAGGACCACTCCCCCTTGAAGCCCATTTTCCACCTTGGGCCTGGGGGCGGGCCCCATACTCACCTCCGCAGCCTATGGGGCTCTAGGGAGGCCTCGGGTGTGTGGGGTGGGGTGGTGTTTAGTTGCGTGTGGGAATTTGTTTAATTTAATTATGTTGTGTTTGTAACTTTGTTTTTTGTTTTTATAGTTTTATTGTTCTGTTAGTTTGTTTTTTGTATAGGTTTTTTATTTGATTTTAAGGGGAGGGGTCAGGGCTGCCTGGGAGTGGGTCCCAGCAAACAAAATGGCTGGGGCAGGTTCCACAGGGGGGGATGCACTGGGACAACCGATCTCAGTGATCACGGGCCGGAGGAGGAGTTACGCTAAGACCAGACCATGTCATTACTGCGAGAAGTGAGGCTACAGGGAACCAGGCAGGGGGCCTTCTTGGTAGTGGCGCCCGCCCTGTGGAACGCCCTCCTATCAGATGTCAAAGAGATAAACAATTACCTGACATTCAGAAGACATCTTAAGGCTGCCCTGTTCTGGGAAGTTTTTAATATGTAATGCTGTACTGTTTTTAACATTTGATTGGGAGCCGCCCAGCGTGGCTGGGGAAACTCAGCCAGATGGGTGGGGTATAAACAAACAAACAAACAAACAAACAATTATTATTATTATTATTATTATTATTATTATTATTATTATTATTATTATTATTACAGGTGGTACATGACTCCCAAGATATACAAATTAAAATATGTGCTGGAGATGCAAAAAGAAGGAACGATGTACCATATATGGTGGGGATGTGGGGAAATAAAAAAATTCTGGAGTAGCATACATGAGGAATTAAAAGATGTTTAAAACATCTTTTGAGAAAAAACCAGAATCATTTATATTAGGTATAGTTACACCGGACATCCTCTCTGATAAGAAAAAAGGTGCTTTTATATGCTACAGCTATTGCCAGAATACTAATAGCTAGAAGCTGGAAAGGGGAAATTGTTCCAACAGCGGACTGGCAAAACAAGCTGTGAATTTATGGAACTGGCTAAAATGACAGCAGCTATTAGATTTCAATCAAATCAGAAATTGAGAAAAGACTGGGAATGCGTAGAAGAATATATGACAAAATGTTGTTCCAAAACACAACTATTGATATGTATTGACTGAAGTTTGTAAAGTCAAGTAAAAAATAAGAAAAGATGACTTATGGGGAATAAGTAAATACTATGTATAACACAATTTAAAAGTAATGAAAAACAAAGGAAGCCGTACTGGGCTGGAGGGAGGTCACAATGGTAGAAACAAGGGAAATATAAGTTCATAGATAGACATATATATATGTGGCATATAATTTGGAATGTGCCGTACAGAACGAGAGAATGTGTAACAATGTAATTTTGCACAAATAATAATTAATTAAAAAAACCATAGCGGAAATAAACAAAAGATGCATTATATTAGGGACAGTTCCTTTTTAAAAAAGGTCTGCCTGCAAATGTATATACGGTATTAGGAGAAATTCACAATGAAATGTTGGTGACACTTTATTTTTTATTATTGCAAACTGATGTGGAAAACTGAAATTTGGAAAACTGAAATTGAAAAGATTCGCCCCTCCCTATGTCCCTAGGTGGGACGCGTTTGGCGCTGTGGGTAAAACCTCAGTGCCTAGGACTTGCCGATCGTATGGTCGGCGGTTCGAATCCCCGCGGCGGGGTGAGCTCCCGTCATTCGGTCCCAGCTCCTGCCCACCTAGCAGTTCAAAAGCACCCCTAAGTGCAAGTAGATAAATAGGTACCGCTTTATAGCGGGAAGGTAAACGGCGTTTCCGTGTGCTGTGCTGGCTCGCCAGCTACAGCTTCATCATGCTGGCCATGTGACCCGGAAGTGTCTTCGGACAGCGCCGGCTCACGGCCTCTAGAGTGAGATGGGCGCACAACCCCAGAGTCGGACACAACTGGCCCGTACGGGCAGGGGTACCTTTACCTTTACCTATATGGATATGGCTAATTCTGAGCAGCCTCACAAATTCCAGAGTTCGGGGTGTGTGCTCGGGGTTAAAACCAGTTTCAAACCACATTTACACACGTAGCATAAACGGGAGCCCAACGCTACCCTCTGCCCGTCTCTGCTGCAGAAAAAGTGATCCGAGAGATCGACGATGTGATCGGGAGGGACCGCGTGCCGGCGGTGGAGAAGCGGGCCCAAATGCCATACACAGATGCGGTGATCCACGAGATCCAGAGGTTTAGTGACGTCATCCCCACCAACCTGCCCCACGCCCTGACCCGGACGGTGCAGCTCAGGGGCTACACACTGCCTAAGGTGAGCCATGTTGGGATTTTTGACTACGTGCTATTTGACATAGCTTCCCATAGAAGCAATTAAGATAAAGTAGATAAATAGGTACCGCTCTGGCAGGAAGGTAAACGGCGTTTCCGTGTGCTGCTCTGGTTCGCCAGAAGTGGCTGAGTCATGCTGGCCACATGACCGGGAAGCTGCTGTATGCCGGCTCCCTCGGCCAACAAAGCAAGATGAGTGCCGCAACCCCAGAGTCGGCCACGACTGGACCTAATGGTCCTTTAAATAAAGAGGGATAGAATAGAAGCACTGGTGTCAAGCTGAGTTATTGAAGACACCACACAGACACAGACAAAGCCATTTTACGCTGCGTGTGGACTCTGCTGACGTCCAACAACTGAGAAGAGTGGCAGCGCGCGGAGTGGAAGCGTGTGGGCGCCATTAAAGTTTGTTGGAGTGGCAATAAATCAAATTTATCGCACTGCCATTGCAGCAGACTGCATGGGTCAAAGGATTTACGGCCCACAAACTTTAACAATGACCTTCCTGGTTGGTTGGTTGGTTGGTTGGTTGGTCAGTGTGTGTTCTGAGAGTTCGTTGGAGTTTGTTCTGTGAGAGTTAAGATCTGTGCCTGTATCCTTTACAGTGGTACCTCGGGTTACATACGCTTCAGGTTACATATGCTCCAGGTTACAGACTCCGCTAACCCAGAAATAGTACCTCGGGTCAAGAACTTTGCTTCAGGATGAGAACAGAAATCGTGCTCTGGTGGCGCGGCGGCAGCAGGAGGCCCCATTAGCTAAAGTGGTACTTCAGGTTAAGAACAGCTTCAGGTTAAGAACCGACCTCCGGAACGAATTAGGTACTTAACCTGAGGTACCACTGTATATAGTAACTTGTGATTCTGCTGTAAATAATAAACCTATAAGTAACCAAGTTACTAGTAGCAGCGTCTTGTTGCTGCTTCATCCTGCCTGCAACTGACTGCTTCTGGACAGTCTGTGTATGCTCTGCTACATTCAACAGGTTCTGGCTAAGTTCCTTCAACAAGCCATTCCAATGAGAAGCACCAGGGAAGGTGGCCAGTTGACCTGCCTGGCTGCCATTGAGAGTGGAGTATCGATGCTGGCAAGGAGCTCCTGAAGAGCAAATTCAGTCCTTGGAGGGAGGGAAGCCAAGTCAATCAGGGGCGATCTCTCTAGAAAAGTGAGGGGGGCCCCTTGTGGTTTGCACTGCCTGTTCTATTTGGTTCTGCTAAGAGGCTTCCGTAGGGACGCGGGTGGCGCTGTGGGTTAAACCACAGAGCCTAGGACTTGCCGATCAGAAGATCAGCAGTTCGAATCCCCGCCACGGGGTGAGCTCCCGTTGCTCAGTCCCTGCTCCTGCCAACCTAGCAGTTCGAAAGCACGTCAAAGTGCAAGTAGATAAATAGGTATCGCTGCGGCGGGAAGGTAAACGGTGTTTCCGTGCGCTGCTCTGGTTCGCCAGAAGAGGCTTAGTCCTGCTGGCCACATGACCCGGAAGCTGTATGCTGGCTCCCTCGGCCAATAAAGCGAGATGAGCGCCACAACCCCAGAGTCGGTCATGACTGGACCTAATGCTCAGGGGTCCCTTTACCTTTAAGAGGCTTCCAGTTGCCTTCTGAGTTAAGGCTGTGGCAGATCCCGACCCACCTCTGTCCCTCCTTCTCTCACCTGCCTCTAGGGCACGGATGTCATTCCCTTGCTGACCTCTGTGCTGAAAGACCCCGAATGCTTCAGTGACCCCGAGAACTTCAACCCCGCCCACTTCTTGGACGAAGAGGGTCGCTTTAAGAAGAACGACGCCTTCATGCCCTTCTCCACAGGTACCGGGTTGAGGAGGGCAGGAGGGAGGCATTCATAGGTTAATTGGTGGCGGTACTTGGCCTGACCTAAATGCTATTTCATCCCTCAGATCTCCCCCTCATAATCTACAGTGGTACCTCGGGTTACATACGCTTCAGGTTACATACGCTTCAGGTTACAGACTCCGCTAACCTAGAAATAGTGCTTCAGGTTAAGAACTTTGCTTCAGGTTGAGAACAGAAATCGTGCTCTGGCAGCGCGGCAGGCCCCATTAGCTAAAGTGTTGCTTCAGGTTAAGAACAGTTTCAGGTTAAGAACGGACCTCCGGAACGAATTAAGTACTTAACCCGAGGTACCACTGTATTTCCATAAAATTTTTGTTTGAAGTCTCTTAAATGAACACGTTTTTAATCGTGAAAAGTCTGCACACTCCAATAGAGTATTTTGCTCCTGGCGCAAGTAGTAGCTTGGGGGGGGGGGTGTCATTGCAACCACACGAGGGAGTTTTTTATCTGCCCCCCACCCCTCATTAGCCAGCTGCTGCTACTCCTCCCCAGGCCACAGAGCCTAGTTTCCAGCCAATATCCCACACACAATCACCCCTCAGGTGGCAGAAAAGTTGAATTGTTTCTCACCTGGCTAAACTCCAGCCACTTTCACAGCATGCAAAAGCCTCTTGCTCTGTTGACTTGTGTGCAGAGGCGTGGCTGTTTTTTAGAATGCTTAAGTTGCCTTGTGACTCAATAAGATAGCCTTAAAAAATCTTATTAAATAAATAAAAGTAACACCTAGATAGATTTTGATTGATTGATTGATTGGACTCAGTCTGGCCCTTCTGTTTCCCTCCCCTTATGGTTTTGATCTATGGGCTATTATTAAAATGAGGCTGCATTTTAAATTGTATTTTTAACCTGTATTTTAATTTTTTTCCCTTCCCCTATTATGTTTTTATTGTAATTTTACTGGTGTTAGCCGCCTTGAGCCCAGCTCTGGCCAGGGAGGGTGGGGTATAAATAAAAAAGTATTATTACTATTATTATTATTTATGGGAGGTCAGGCCAGAGTTGGAAAGATCAATAGACTACCTTTACTGCTACCTTGGGTTTTCTTGGAGGTGGGGGCAGAAAGGGAACATTGCTGCTTTATCAGTGCTTCCTATCACTGGAGAGGAGACCAAAGCAGTACAGTACCTCGGGTTACATACGCTTCAGGTTACATACACTTCAGGTTACAGACTCTGCTATCCCAGAAATAGTACCTCAGGTTAAGAACTTTGCTTCAGGATGAGAACAGAAATCGTCAAAACACGTCAAAGTGCAAGTAGATAAATAGGTACCACTCCTGTGGGAAGGTAAACAGCGTTTCTGTGCGCTGCTCTGGTTCGCCAGAAGTGGCTTAGTCCTGCTGGCCACATGACCCGGAAGCTGTACGTCGGCTCCTTCGGCCAATAAAGCGAGATGAGTGCCGTAACCCCAGAGTCGGCCACAACTGGACCTAATGGTCAGGGGTCCCTCTGCCTTTACCTTTAAGAGGCTTCCAGTTGCCTTCTGAGTTAAGGTTGTGGCAGATCCTGACCCACCTCTGTCCCTCCTACTCTCACCTGCCTCTAGGGCACGGATGTCATTCCCTTGCTGATTGAACAATACAGTGGTACCTCAGGTTACAGATGCTTCAGGTTACAGACTCCGCTAACCCAGGAGTAGTCCCTCGGGTTAAGAATTTTGCTTCAGGATGAGAACAGAAATCGTGCAGCAGCAGCAGGAGGCCCCATTAGCTAAAGTGGTGCTTCAGGTTAAGAACAGTTTCAGGTTAAGTACGGACCTCCAGAAAGAATTAAGTACTTAACGTGAGGTACCACTGTAGTGCCCAAATGAACCTGGAAGGAGACCACTCTACGTCTGTCTGAGTTTTATACATCCATGGACTTGCCACTTGCAGAAGAACGAACCAGATTCCCTCTAGTGGGCATCTGTGGGGTGACATAGTTGTAGGACAAAAAAAGAATGCGCGTAGGAATGGCTTGTGCTTCGAAGCGTTTTGTCACTTCAGACGCGGAACGCATTTGACCTTTGTTGACCAGAGATAAAAAAATCTAAATTGATCTTGTCCTACGTAAGGCTGCCTCTTATCTCTTTCTGTTTATCTTCCCCGATAGAAGCTGTGTGCCTTTAATGGCAGCATTAAAAGCAGAGCGACTTTCCCTGAGAGGATGGGAAGGAGAGCTTTTAGCTGCTTGGTTTTTTTGCTGCCACCCCCCCCCCCCCGAACTGGCAGGGCACAAGGCCTCAATCTTTGCATATGGCAAAGAACTGGGAAGAGCTTGCTTGCAGAATTACAGTGGTACCTCGGGTTACATACGCTTCAGGTTACAGACTTCACTGACCCAGAAATAGTGCTTCAGGTTAAGAACTTTGCTTCAGGATGAGAACAGAAATCGTGCTCTGGCGGCCCCTTTAGCTAAAGTGGTGCTTCAGGTTAAGAACAGTTTCAGGTTAAGAACGGACCTCCAGAATGAATTAAGTACTTAACCTGAGGTACCACTGTAGAGGGATAACTTCTGTACCATTGGAAAACCAAATTTTTAATAAGGAATGGGGAAAATTTACAACTTATCTTAAAGACCATTGTAAACAGTTAAAATCATTACTAGGATTGGAGTATCACTTGTAGTTTAAGGCTGAATACTGGACATAATGGAACAGGCAAAGGATTTGGAGTATCATAAAAGATGCGGGAGGAAATGATTAATAATGGGACCCACAAAAGGGGAGGATGGAAGTTCAGGAGATTCCTTGGAATCTTGTTTTAATTACTTATATATCTCTGTAAGAAGACAGGAGTGCCTGGCGTGCTATGGTCCACGGGGTCACAAAGAGTCAGACACGACTAAACGACTAAACCACAACAACATCGTCATCTCTGTGAATTTTTAATTTGAAAAACCTGTGGCGTTTGCCTCCTAGTTGGGTCATAAGGAAAGGGTTAAATGAGTGTGATGTGATTGGCCAGAGAGAAACTGATAGGAGGAGTTAGAGTGAGAGTGAAGCTGTGTGGAAGTCAGTTGAGGGTTGGGAGTTGGAGAAGGAAGAGGGAGGATAAGTCTGTGGGTTGGTGGAGTTGTGTGTTGAGTGAGTGAGAGGACGGTTAGGTGGAGTCAGGTGATAGTTGGAATAATAATAATAATAACAATAACAATAATTTATTATTTATACCCCGCCCATCTGGCTGAGTTTCCCCAGCCACTCTGGGCGGCTCCCAATCAAGTATTAAAAACAATACAGCGTTAAATATTAAAAACTTCCCTGAACAGGGCTGCCTTCAGATCTTTTTTAAAGATAGGATAGCTACTTATTTCCTTCACATCTGGTGGGAGGGCGTTCCACAAGGCAGGTGCCACTACCGAGAAGGCCCTCTGCCTGGTTCCCAGTAACTTGGCTTCTCGCAGTGAGGGAACCGCCAGAAGGCCCTCAGCGCTGGACCTCAGTGTCCGGGCAGAACAATGGGGGTGGAGATGCTCCTTCAGGTATACAGGACCGAGGCCGTTTAGGGCTTTAAAGGTCAGCACCAACACTTTGAATTGTGCTCGGAAACGTACTGGGAGCCAATGCAGATCTCTCAGAACTGGTGTTATGTGGTCTCGGCGGCCGCTCCCAGTCACCAGTCTAGCTGCCGCATTCTGGATTAATTGCAGTTTCCGGGTCACCTTCAAAGGTAGCCCCACGTAGAGCATTTGAAATTGTTAGGAACACATAGGACAGTTAAGGAACTAAGAGTAAGAAACTGCCAAGAAAAATTAACTGAAACCATAAGCTTGCCCATGCCTATAAATAAACTTGATTATTTGTTAATGTTAACAACTGTCTGGACTCCGTGAGTACCCAAGGGAAACGGGTTGGTGGCAGTGAAGAAAGCAATCACAGTGGTGGCACAGGGTCAATAGACCGTCAAATGTCCGGGGACCCTGTGTGATCGCCACAAAACCAAATAACAATTTGTAAAAAAAAAAAAAATTAAATTTGCACCAAACTAAAGCCATAAAGTGCTGTTTGATTCTCTCCCCAGGGAAAAGGATCTGTGCCGGGGAAAGCCTAGCGCGCATGGAGCTCTTTGTCTTCCTGACTTCCATCCTGCAACATTTCACGCTCAAGTCCCCCGACAACCCCGAGGACATCGACCTCACAGCCACAGCAAACGGTTTTGCAAACATCCCACCCGCCTACCAGCTCTGCACTATTCCGCGCTGAGGAACGATTGGTTGAGAAGCGGGGCAGGGAAAGGGGCAACAAATTTAATTGGGTGGGGGTTTGGGGGGAGACACTAAACATTGCGGGTGGTGCCTGGGAGGTAGTGGCCAATGTGCTAATGAGGCTTCTGGACTTTTGGAATGGAAGTTTCAAGGTCTAAGTCAAACCCCCTGGATTGGTTTTTCTTTATCTGAAAGTGGTCAATAATGCTACTCAGGAACCAGGTTGGTTTCAGAGGTGTATGTTTGCAGTTTGACCTACCTAGCTGCACACTTGTGGTCTCTTGATTTTTTGCCTAATTAAAAGGGGAGCTACTTTCTGCACCGGGTGCAGGAAGGAATGTGATAGAATAATTGGTTAATTGAGATTGTATTTATTTATTATACCATAGATATGTGTGCCAACCAAACCTATTATCAAAACCTTCTAAATCCAACAAATCTGTTTTGTAACAACATCCATTCCTTCAACCAACAGAGGCAAGACGCTTCATAATATAATTTCAAGTCTGGCAAGGCGAAGCCCCCTCTTTCTTTAACGTCTGTTAACAATTTGAATTGGATTCTTGGTTTCTTCCCCTGCCAGATATATCTTGAAATTATTTTTTGCCATTCCTTAAATATCACTGCCCCCTTGATTATTGGAATTGATTGAAACAAAAATAACACTTTTGGTAGCACGTTCATTTTGATAACCGATATCCTTCCCTATAGGGATAGTTTCATCATTCTCCATACTTCCAGATCTCTCTTAATTGCATTCCACATCGTTGTATAATTATTTTGAAATAAATCTATATTCTTTGATGTTAACCAAATTCCTAAATATTTAAGTTTTTTAACTGCTTCTATACCAATCTGCTGTTGCAACATATCCACCAAATCTTGATTCATATTTTTAACTAACATTTTAGTTTTCTTTCTATTCCTTCTAATACTTCTTTAACACTGGAGAATTGTTCTTCTATTATTAGTACCAAGGCATCTGCAAAGGCTTGAACAGCTTTCTTATTTCTACTCCCCACTCACTGCGCACACTCTGTGTTGGTGAAGTAGCTCAACATGCTAAACGTTACTGGTGATACCTGGGAGGTAGTGGCCAGTGTGTTATAATCCATGGAATGAAGCCACACAAATGAGACTTCTGGACTTTTGGAATGGAAGTTTCAAGTGTCAAGCCCCCTGGCACCCCCCAGGCAAGAAAGATCGTGTGATGCTGGGGCTGAGGAGGAGGTGTTTTTGTCCAGAACACCTGGAAGGGACCCCTGTGTGGGGAGGACAGATGGCAAAACCAAAATTACAGAACATCCCAGAGGTGGACGGTACCCTGTGGCTCAGGTCTTTCTGATGATGCCTGCTCTGCTGACTATATTTCAGACCACATCAGCACCATCTTCTCCCTGAATGGTTAGGGTAGCTCTCCCAAAACCAGAGCGTCTCTGCAAATGTAGTAAACAGGAACCTGATACTCTGGAGCATTATTTTATTTTCTTGTGGTTTTGGCATTTATGCCAGAAGACAATTATTAGAGGCCTTACTGCTCAACAGGTTCAATTCTATGCTACCAACATTTCAGGACCTGCTCTCGGACAGGAATGATCAAATTACTTTAACAGTGGCTGAATTTTTGAGTGCTGTCCATGTAGAAAGACTGGGCCATTATAAAGAGATTTAGTGGTTCTTAATTGATTGGCGATGTGGTAGTGTTGTCTTGTGTTATATATGTAAATTGATTTTCTCTGGAGTTAAAGATCTGACTGGGACAACCCTTGTTATGTTGAGCTCGTATTTTGCACAATTTGTATACGGTGTCTGTTTGATAATGTGTGGTTTGCTATGCCTAATAAAGGATATAATGTAGTCACCGCTGGCTGTTGTGGAGAGGAAGAAATGAGACCTGGATTGCTGTTTCTCTGCCTCTGCCACACAATATTAGAACTTGGGGAAAGTCCAAGGAGACCAGGGCAGGCAGGACAGACATGAGAATGTCCTTCTTCACACACCAGGCCATGAACTCGTGTCAGGAGCTGGAGTCAAACACAGGACAGCAATAAAATAGCAACACCCCCCCGCTTTGGTATTAAAGGTGTAGCAGGAGACCCCCCCCCTTCATTACATTGTAATGCACAAGCACCACACACACACCCCTCACCTCTCCGAGCCTGGAGATGCCCCTTGTAGAGGAGCATCCCCTAAAAGCCTTTCGTAGATAAGGAAGCGCTATTTGACAACTCCGCACGGAACCCTCATTTCCCCGTATATTTTCCCTTAGTCGACCGGGACACTCTACCTCGCCCTATCTTTATTATTGGTAGACTGGCCGCCTGAACTCCAGGTCAGTCGGCTGCTGCTTCAGCCAATCAGCATTACCGAACAGCGCCCCTTGTGGCCGCCACGCAGGTACTGCAGGCAACCGGCGACCACCTCACTGTCTTTGACAGCTCTCAAAATACAAAGTTTCCGAGTTCAATTGACCGTGACTGATTTAATCAAAATGTTGCAACCCGTTTCCGGAAAGGTGAAAGTGCTTTGAACTTCGAGGACAGTATTCTTCATAAATTCGCCATAAATCAACCGTATATCGGATCTTCACCGGACCACTTTTATTCTGCTCCACATTTCAAGGACTGTCAAAGGGGGGTGGCCTGATACCAGTCGGCCATAATCCCTCGACCGAGCAGGCACGTACTCTGCAGCCCTTCCCAGTTGACACGACAGCCTTGATAGCCATCTTGATGGGCTCAGACAGAAAGCTATCATGGACACAATGGACTGCACACATTAGTGTATTCGACACAAGCTGTGACAAAGGGACCATGGCCGGATTCCCCTCAGGGGGCAGGAAATACCACCTTTCCCTTTGTCCTCATAAAATGACTCATGTGGAGGGAGGGAGGGGGCTCAGGCCAGGTGTCAGGATGCTCAGATTACCTATGCGACCCCTCCCCTGACTCCTCCTGCTTTTAATATAATCATGATGTAAATATGATGTAATTCTGGGGGTGTAGCTAAGGGGATTAGCAATTAATAAAAGTTAGGGTCTCCCTTTGTTCGGGGCTTCCATCTTGCTTCACCTCGTGGGCGGTGGGAGTCCTGTCACGACAGTCTTTCCTTAAATAAAGACCGAGCCTACTGGCTGCTGTTTTGCTCTGAATTGCTCTGGTTGGTGTCTTTGTTTTGTCCAAGGGAGCCCTCGGATTTTCCGGTAACAGTTTTGGTGACCGTGCTCAGGGACACTTGGTTCTCCTGCAAAGGTGAGGGGGGAGATAGAGGGGATCGGGCGCCACTGGGCAACCTTAGCCCGGGGATCCTTTTTTCCTCTCCCTGCCGCCTCTTTGTGGGCGGTAATCAACCGTCACCAGAAGCCCAACCAGAGAGAGCAAAGGCGAGGTAAAGCCAGCTAAAGAAAAGGGATCCCGGGATCCGCGGGGGACATCTTCGAACGTGAGTATGGTTTGAAGTAAATACATTGGGAGGGGGGTGGAAAAGTAACGTCCCCACGACAGCCAGACTTTCCTTCTTTCATTTCTGACGTTACCCCTCGGAGTCGGCCGGGAACGTTTTAAGCTCTCTCCTTTTCTCCCCCGATTTTCCCTCTTGGAATGTGGCCAGGGAGATCGTGGAACTTTACTGTCTGACGTTACCTCTCAGAGTCGTCTAGGAACGTCTAAAACTTTTCCTTTCTCTCCCCAATTTCCTTTACGGAGCGTGGCTGGGGAAATTGTGGCACCTTTACTGTTTTCCGACGTTACCTCTCGGAGTCGCCCAGGAACGTCTATAACTTTTCCTTTCTCTCCCCCGATTTCCTTTTCGGAACGTAGCCGGGGAAATCGTGGCACTTTTACTGTTTTCCGACGTTACCCCTCGGAGTCGTCCAGGAACGTCTTAATCTCTCTCTCTCCTTTTCTCCCCCGTTTTCCGTCTTGGAATTTGGTCCGGGAAAGCGTGACCCTTTGTTATTTCTCTGACGTCCCTCCCTCGGAGGCGTCCTTCAAAATCTCCCTCTCTCCTTTTCTCCTCCGTTTTCCGTCTTGGAATTGAGTCTGGGAAAGCGTGGCTCTTTTACTGTTTTCTCTGACGTCCCTCCCTCGGAGTCGTCCGGAGGCGTCCTTCAAAGTACTTTTCTCACTCTCTCTACCCTTATTATGCAAACGAAGCCGCCCCTCCTGCCCGGCGACCTTTGTTAGGGATGACCCGGGTATGTGAGAACGCAAGGTCGTTTGTTTCCTTACAAACCTTGGTCTTTTCTCGGACCCTGATCTGACATTGCATTGCGCAAGCGTTCAGTAGGGGATTCCGAACTTAGTCTCAAAGGCTAGGCAGGAGGCTGTCGTGGAGGGTAGAAGGGGCGGTTCACGTATTGGGACCCCACACTAGGACCAGTTGTGCAAGCAGTACTGAAGTGGAATTCCAGGATCCGTGGTTGTGTATCGGGTAGAGAGAGAAACCCGTGGTTTTAAGGCTGATGTTTGAGGTTTATAGATGATAAGTTAATTACGGTTCGATGGTAGGCAGGATTAAGTCTAAATAGAGATAAACAGAGTTACCTTAATTACTGAAAGAATACTATTTTTTTCTTTACCCTTTCTCCCCTATTTGTTTTTTCCCCCTTGTCTGTCCATCCCTTTTATCTTTTAGTACACATCGCTAGCGAAATACCCCATTTTGTATAATAGAGTAATGGGAGCCCACGCTTCTCAACACTCTGATTGGACTCCTCCTGGCGACAAGGCTTCTATGAAGCCTTTCCGCTCTGGAGAGGACTCTGATACCCCTCTACAATTTGTTTTCCTTAGCTGGAAAGAATTGAGAGGGAGAAAGGGACTCTCAAAGTCAAAGCTGAGGGATCTCTGCAACATCTCGTGGGTCGCTTTTACCCACCACCTAGAACCGGCCTCGAGATGGCCACCTCACGGTTCCTTTAATCTCGTGAAGATGCAAGCACTTAAATCTTATCTGGCCGATGAGAAGCCCGGACAACTGTACTATCTAAATGCCTTCGTTGAAGCCCGCGAATTATTTCAACGGCAGCAAGCCCGAATTGTCCGACAAATGGCTGTTTTAAAAACAACCGGACCTCCCCCATATGATGACATTAGAGCCCAGGAGGAACAATTAGATAGGACCCTCGTTCCTTTCTACTACCCCAAACCACGAGCTCCCCGACCGCCAGGATCCGGGGCAGGAGACAGAACGGGAGCTGGGGGGGCACAGGACCAAGGGAAGACATGGCAAATCCACCCGCCGCTGCCCCTTCCCAAAGCACACCAAATACACCACCGCCCAGCCCTTCCTCAAGTACGCCCAACTTAGGAGAAGACCATGTAGACTTAGATTTGGGACCCTTACTCAATGGGCAACTTCTGAACGGAGGAAGAGAGGGACCCGTCTCCAGTAGAACTCGAAACAGGGATAATCTACAGAACGGAGAAATAGAGGGCGCTTTTCCTCTACGGGCATTACCTATACCCCCAGTGAGGGCAGGAGACCCACCCCGCATGGTTTTTACCCACCAACCCTTCCTTACTTCGGATTTAATGAACTGGTCCAACAAGATGCCCTCCCTACGAGATGATCCCAACAAATGCCACCGCCAGGTGGCCACCATCTTCTCGACCCACAACCCCACGTGGGCAGATGTACATATGCTACTTCGGGCCCTCTTTAACGAGGCGGAAAAAAGGGAGATATTAGCAAAGGCAGGAGAAGCCTTGACTCGGGAGGGCTATCAACCAAATCGACCTGCCTCCATGGCCCCCCTGACCGCCCAGATGTTACTTAACGACCCGGACTGGGACTATAATACCACTGACGGGGTATGGGGCTTAAAGATTTTCAAAAAAAGCCATCTTAGATGGAATCAAGGCTGCTGGTCAGCGAACCGTAAATTGGACCAAAGTCCAAGCCGTCCTTCAAGGACCAGAAGAACACCCGTCCGACTATTATTCCCGTTTGGTCTCTGCAATTAGAACCTGGGGCGGGATAGACCCAGAGAGCCCCCAACATGAGGTCATAGTTAAAGGCTTCTTCAAGGACCAAGCAACGGCAGACATAAGGAAAGCCCTCAATGCACACCTTGGGTATGATGGAAAGACCATAACTGAAATCCTTTCCATCGCCAAGTCGGTCTTTAATTCGAGAGACGAGCGGAGGAGAAAAGATCAAAAGCCCAACTCTCCGCGGGTATTAGCCTACGCAGGAGGGGTCCCCCCTTACAAGGATAAAATCAAACAAAGGGGACCCGACTACCGAGACCACCGTATTTGTTACAACTGCGAAGAAGTAGGGCACATAAGGAGATTCTGCCCCCTCCTGACAGAAATTACAAGACCCGAGTACAGAGATCCAAATACAGACAGACCGGATTACCGGAAACCTGCCCACTCCAAGCCTAGGGAATCAAACCCCTCATATGGACCTATTCAATCTACGGCCCAAACGCAGTATCGTGTGGGCCCTCCTCCTCCACAACCAAGACCCAGAAATCCCACTAAGGATCCTCTTAACCCCTTTAAACAGGCCACCCACACCATCAACCAGCTCACGAAATGGCGATAGAAGAATACCGAGAGCATTGACAACTAGAAGCAGATCCCGCCTCCTTCCCTTTTCTTTGTCCTGTCTTGCAACTACCATCCTCCGATCCAATCTGCACTATGCAAATCGATGGGCAATCCTACGATTGCCTTTTGGATACTGGAGCCACCTATTCCACTCTCACAAATAGCCATTTAACCCCTGGGGAAGAAACCAGAACCGTAATGGGACTGGATGGAATTCCTCGGAACTGTCCTCTTTCCAAACCTGCAAATGTTTCCATTGGACCTTTATCCGTTAAACATACTTTCTTACTAACATCTAGCCCCGTCAACCTCTTGGGGAGGGATCTGCTCTGCAAATTAAACGCCACTATACAATGTGGCCAAGAAGGGATTTATTTACACATGCCAAACGAGTCCACCTTCAATTTTCAAGGAGTTCTGCAAGAAGCCCACAATACCACCTTCGACCTTCCGCCCGAACTCCTAAATAGTGTTTCCCCTTCCCTATGGGGAACCGAGTCAACCTCCGTAGGACTCTTAAAGTCTGCAACCCCGGTGAAAGTAAACTATAGGAAAGATTTACCCTTCCCTTGCACTAAGCAATACCCCCTTCCCCCGGAAGCAATAGACGGACTGACCCCGATGATTGACGAATTCCTGAGGATGGGAGTTTTAGTCCCATGCGCCTTCCCTTGCAACACCCCTCTTCTTCCCGTCAAAAAGCCCAATACAAATCCAGTCAAATGGCGCTTGGTTCAAGATCTCAGGCTCGTGAATTCCTTCGTCATCCCCAGACACGGTGTAGTCGCTAACCCACATCACCTCTTAAGCACCATTCCGGAGGGAACTGTGGTCTACTCTGTCATAGATCTATGTTCTGCCTTCTTCAGCATCCCCGTAGACCCAGAGAGCCAATTCCTCTTTGCTTTCACATGGCAGACAGGGCAACTAACGTGGACCCGATTGCCCCAAGGATATGTAGAGTCCCCGGCAATTTTCTCATCTCTACTACATCAAGATTTATCAGATGTGACCCTGCCAGAAGGCTCCGCCCTGAGGCTCTACGTTGACGACATCTTACTCTGTGGGCGGGACTTAGAATCCTGCAAAAGTGACACTATAGCTCTCCTAAACATACTAGCACATAAGGGACATAAGGTATCCCCGAAGAAGATACAGTATTGCAGAAAGGAAGTCAAATATCTTGGTCACATCCTGGGAGAGGGCACCCGCGCCCTAACTACAGATAGAATTGAGGCAATAACTAAATTACCCCTACCAAAAACTAAAAGGCAGCTCCGAGGCTTCATCAGAATGAGTGGATTCTGCCGAGAATGGATTCCCCGCTACAGAGAATTCACCCGCCCTCTTACAGCAATGACACACAACAATGCCCCAGACCAACTACAATGGTCTGCAGAGGCACTTGAAGCCTTCGAATCTATTAAGAGGGAAACATGTACTGATTAATAAAAAGTTGGGGGTTGAATTTATTAACTCAGATGCTAACAAAAAAAGAGGGCTGGTGATTTACGTTAAAGAAAAATGGGAACCGGTGTTAATATGTAAAGATGAGGAGGGAATAATTCTGGGAGTTCAAATTAACCACCAAGGAGAAAAATTTAATGTAGTAACGGTCTATGCTCCTAATACAAATAAAGCAGATTTCTTTAAAAAATTGGAACAAATGCTGCTAGAATTAGAAAATCACAAATTAATTCTACTTGGGGACCTGAACGGAGTCCCTGTACCGGAAATGGACAGGAGTGAAAAAAGGGAACCAAGGGAAACTCCCAAAATCTTTTAATGATCTACAAGAAAACTTAGATTTGATTGATATTTGGAGGTATAAAAACCCAATAGAGAAACAATTTACGCATTTTTCAGAACCACATCAGAGTTGGGGTAGAATCGACCAGATCTGGGTCTCAAGAGAACTCTCGATAAGAACAAGGAAGTGTGAAATAGAACCTAGAACACTTTCCGATCATAACCCAATCGTTTTGGAAATAAAATGTAGATCATTGGGACCATACAGGTGGAGAATGAACGAATACTTACTAGAAATTGAAGAGATTATTGAGAAAGCCAAAAATACCCTGAAAGAATATTTTGAATGGAATTTAAATAAAGAAACCGAAATCGATACAGTTTGGGAGGCAAGTAAGGCAGTTCTTAGAGGATTTCTGATCCAACAGAACAGTTATAGAAGGAAACTAAGAGAATCAAAGAAGGAGGAAATAGTCAAACAATTAAAAGAATGCGAGAAAAAACTAACAACAAATCCTGAGGATGAAAGGACTAAACAAATATCTAAAGTGCTGCAAACTCAATACTCAACATTATTAGGTCAAGAAGTAGAATGGAGAATAAAATCAATGAAGCAAAAATATTTTGAATCTGCAAATAAAACGGGGAGATTATTGGCATGGCAATTAAGAAAAAGGAAAAAACAAATGGTGATTAACAAAATTAAAATAGAGGAGCATATAATAGAAGATCCAAATGAAATAAAGGGAAAGTTTCTTCAATTTTATGAAACCTTGTATAAAAAAAAAGGAGGGTGAAGATATAGCAGAGATAGGGAGATATATGGAAAAAAATGGGGGTGAACAGCTGACAGAAGAAAAATCATATTTAAATAAACTAATAACGGTGGATGAGGTTAAGGAGGCTATCAAAAAAATGAAGCCAGGAAAAGCCCCAGGCCCAGATGGTCTGTCACAAAAATACTATAAAGTCTTGGAGGAATACGTAGCCCCCGTCTTATGTGATGTATTTAACAACATCCTGCAGGGAGGGAGGATACCGGACTCGTGGAGAGAGGCGCACATCACGCTAATACCTAAACCAGATGCGGATAAACTTGATATAAGAAACTACAGGCCGATATCACTACTCAATAATGATTATAAATTTTTTGCCGAAATAATGGCAAAAAGATTAAAAAAAATACCTGATAAAATTAATTCACAAAAATCAAGCCGGATTTCTGCCAGGCAGGCAGTTGAAGGATAATGTAAGACATATAATAAATATTATTGAATATTTAGAACTTAAAAATGACATCCCTGCGGCTCTAATATTTATCGACGCCGAAAAGGCTTTCGACAATGTATCCTGGAGTTTCCTCTTAAAGTGTATGGAAAGGGTAGGGATAGAGGGGCCCTTTTTGGAAGGTATTAAAGCAATTTATTCAAGCCAAAGGGCTAAATTAATTATTACTAATAACCTAACAGACTCCTTTATGATTTCAAAGGGCACAAGACAGGGGTGCCCTCTGTCCCCTCTTCTGTTTATTATGGTTTTGGAAGTTATTACAAATAAAATAAGGGAAACGCCGGAAATAAGAGGAATCAGAATTGAAGAATATAAATTAAAGGCATATGCTGATGATTTAGTAATATCGTTAGAAGAACCAATAAAAGGCGTGGACAAAGTTTTGGAGCTGTTTGAAGAGTTCGGAAAGCTATCCGGGTTTAAGTTAAACAAAGTTAAAACAAAAATGCTGACAAAGAATTTGGCCGAAGATCTAAGAAATCAGTTAGAGCAACAAACAGGGATTAAGGTAGTGAAAAAAGTGAAATATTTGGGCATTTGGGTATCTACAAAAAATATAAATTTAGTGGAAGATAATTATAGCAGAACCTGGAGAGAGATTAAAAAAGATTTAGATAGTTGGAGTAGATTAAAACTCTCCTGGGAGGGAAGAATGGCTGCTATTAAAATGAGTATTCTCCCAAGATTATTATTTCTATTTCAGAATATTCCAGTGATTAGAGGCACGACAATGTTTAAGGAATGGCAGAGGACCCTGTCCAGATTCATCTGGCAGGGGAAAAGAGCAAGAATTAAGTTTAAATTGCTCACAGATAGAAGAGAAAGAGGGGGGTTTGCTGTCCCGAATTTACAACTATATTATGAGGCCTCGTGCCTGTGTTGGATCAAGGACTGGATAGTTCTAGAAAATCTGGACTTGTTGGACCTGGAGGGATTTGACGCTAGATTTGGCTGGCATGCTTATCTATGGCAGGATAAAGAAAGGGTGCACAAGGGATTCTCCAACCATATTGTCAGAGGAGCGTTGTTAGAAGTATGGAATAGAACAGGCCACCTGCAGCGTGGACGCGGTCGCTCCGCCTCCTCTGGGAAAGGCAGAGAGAGCAAGAGAGAAGGCGACCGCTAGCGCAAACTGGGAAGTGCCGACTCCATAGCGAAACGCCCGGAGCTTCAACCGCTAAGGCGTGGGAGCCCCTTGGAAATTAGAACGGGGTCTCCGGCGTTCGACTAGGTGTTTGTTATTGTCTGTAGTGCTTACTAGTTAAGCACGCAGAGTTTGTGAAGCTTGGAGACGCCCAGGTATTTTTTTTTTTCTAAGTTTGTTGGCCTTCACTGGGATTTTCCTCGGCAGCGGAGATAAGATGGCGCAGTGAGAGAGTCGCAGGAATGAGGAGGTTAGTAAACAATCTGACTGAGTGAATTAGAACCGAACTAATAATAATATGGACTACAACGTTGTTTTTTTTACTGATTTTATTAAACTCTGCTAAACAAACAAAGGTAAACGCCAAGTTGGAGATATAGACTGAGACCAACGCCTTTTTCTGAGCCTGCCTTTTTCTGAGCCTGCCGGTGAGGCTCCACTTCGACGCAGCTGAACCTCCTTGGTTTTTCTTTTTTTTTTTGCTTTTTGTTTGTTACCCACTTTCTGAGGATTTACTTAGATAGCCCTGAGTCTGACCAATTGTGCAGACCCCTTTCTCATGTCTGGATCTAAGTTACGAGGGGGTGAAGAGGGAGAAGGTAACCCCGAGTAGGAACATAAACTGTTACCAAGACTGCTACAGCGACTACCGCAGCGTCTGCAGGTTCATGATGAGAAGAGTTTAAAGTGTGCAAAGTGTTTAAGATATTCGAAGGTCTCGAAGCGCCGGGTGTTAACTAAAGACTAAATTTGACTGTAGTGGGTAAGAAGCGGCGCGGGACAAACACGTGTTTAAGAGTTACTTTATTCCATCATTCACCCTCGACCCTCTCTTTCCTCCTTCCCCCCCTTATTGGGCGCTGGGTGCGACGCAAGTGAGGGTGGGTGAGGAACTCGGAGGAACTGAGAGAAGTGAAGGAGAAGGCTAAGCCCGGAGCGAATTAATCGACACCCTTGGATTGATAATTGTGGACTGAGACTCTCCCCCACGGTTTTCTTTTCTTTTTTCTTCTCCCTCTCAGCCAAAAGAGCAAACCGGGAAATTGTTAGAACAGACGGAATATAGTTTCACACTGTTACCGGGAAACTGTTAGAACAGACGTAATATAATTTCAACGGTGAAGAGAGGGGGAGCGCTACAAATAATGATGGGGAAGGAAGGGAAGGACTCGAGGAAAGCGGGTGGGACTCCAGGGGAAAGAAAGACATCACGTCAGGAGGAGATTAAAGATTTAGATAGTTTATGGATCAAAATAAAGGAAGAATTTAAACAAAATGAAACATATATGGAAAATAAGCTAGGGGATATGCAAGATTTGATTGACAAAAAGATAGAGGAAGCAGTAGGAGAGCTCTCATCTAAAATTCAAGATTTGTCAGTTAAATCTAAGATGATTGAGGAATCCAACAAGAAACTTCAGAAAGAATTGAGAGAACAAAAAAAAGAAACAGGGAGGATGAGGGAAGAACTGGGTGACCTAAATAAAGCACAGGATAAGATCTGGGACAACCTTGCCATGATGGATATGCGACAAAAGCAGCTCCATTTAAAATTTAGAGGGGTGGTAGAAGAAAGAAATGAGGATATTAGAAAGAAAATGATTAAGGAGCTCTCTAAATGGCTGGGTTTAGAAGAGGAAGAGGTAGCCTTAACGATCGATAATGCATTTAGAATGTCAAGACCACAGCATCTTAAAGCCAGTAAATTTTTGGGAGATTGTCTGGTGATATTTAATTCCTTAGAAATGAGAAATTTAATCTTAAGGACGAGCTACCGTAATAAATTCAGAATTGAAGACAGGCCCATTATTATCTACAAAGAGATTCCAACCAGATTGTTAAGAAAAAGAGAGGGCTATAGACAAGTGGTGGCTGCCCTAAAGAGAAACGGAATACAATTTCGATGGGAGTTCCCTGAGGGGATTACTTTCTTTTATAAGGATAAGAAATTTAAATTAGTGGACATACAAGAAGCAGAGAAGTTTTTGAGAAGATATGAAAAAGAGTTAGGAAGGATAGAATACAGAGCTAGAAGTAAAGATGAAGTGAAAGGGAATGGGCGAGAAGGGGAGAAGGAGAAAGAGGGGAGCGTGAAAGACCAAGGAGAGAGGGGATTAACCTCAGGAGACGAAGATGAAGAGGCCGCAGTGGGAGTCGGGGCGGTTGAAGAGGAGGGCTCCTAGGAAACAAAGGCGTCGATTTTTAACTTGAGTTTTGATTAGAGGGAAAGACAATACTGGACACCTTAAAAATTTTATCTTGGAATGTGAATGGGTTGAACGAGAAGGTTAAAAGGAATAAAATTCAGAAAGCAATAAGAAATAAGAAATATGATGTAATCTGTTTCCAGGAAACCCATATTGCAAAGAGACACAGACACATTTTGGTGAATAAAAAATTGGGAACAGAATTTGTAAATTCAGAGGAAAAAAAGAAAAAAGGAGTGGTAATCTATGTTAAAGAAAGATGGGAACCAAAAGAAATTTGTAAAGATGAGGAAGGTAGAATATTGGGTATACAATTAACTTTCCGAGGGGAAAGAATTAATGTAGTGTCGGTATATGCACCAAATACAAATAGAACAGAGTTTTTTGAAAAATTAGAAAGTATGTTGCTGGAATTGGAACCTTATAAGTTAATCTTATTGGGAGATTGGAACGGGGTGCCAACACCGAGCATAGACAGAAGTGAAAACCAGAGGAACGTAAATAGGGGGAAGCTCCCTAACTCCTTTTGTGAGTTAGTGGAAAATTTGGATCTAATTGATATCTGGAGACACCGAAATCCCACCACTAAGCAGTTCACCCACTACTCGGAGCCTCACCAGAGCTGGGGAAGGATTGATCAGATATGGTTGACGAGGGCTATGGCAGGGAGAGTTAAGAGAAGTGAGATACTACCTAGGACCCTGTCAGATCACTGCCCCTTGACTTTGGAAATTAAAAATGAATCGAAAGGGCAGCTCAGGTGGAGGATGAATGAATATTTATTTGAAAATGAAGAAGTACTGGATAAGGCAAAAAAAACCTTAAGAGAATATCTGGAGATGAATCTGAATAGAAATACCCCAATAGAGGTGGTATGGGATGCTGGTAAGGCGGTCCTAAGGGGCTTCCTAATACAACAAAATAGCTATAGAAAGAAGTTAAGGGAGGAAAAGAAGGAAGGTATTTTGGCCTTATTGAGGGACTACGAAAGAAAACTCGCTTTAGATCCGACAGATGAAAGGATTAATCAAACGGTGAGGGTGCTGCAGTCCCAATATTCAACCATCCTGAATCAAGAGGTAGAACAGAAAATTAAATTTACGAGACAGAGATATTTCGAGTCGGCCAATAAAGTGGGGAAGCTACTTGCTTGGCAGCTTAGGAAAAGAAAGAAACAGAACGCGATCAATAAACTTATTATAGATGAAAGGGTGATAGAAGACCCAGAGGAAATTGAAAAAAGGTTTGTCACTTTCTTTGAAAAGTTGTATGAAAAAGGAGAAGAGAGCAGGGCTGAAATAGAGAACTATTTAGACCAAGAAGAAAGGAAATTTTTCTCGGAAGAGGACTGTACACAATTAAATAATGCGGTGTCTGTAAAAGAGGTTCAAGATGCTATTAACAAGATGAAAAGTGGGAAGTCCCCTGGCCCGGACGGTCTACCTGCAAAATACTATAAAAAATTGATAGATTTGTTAGCGCCGGTCTTAACGGAGGTAATAAACAATACCCTCCAGGAAGGGAGGATACCTAGCTCCTGGAAGGAGGCGTATATTACATTAGTCCCCAAGACTGAAAATGAAAATGAAAAGACAGATATAAAAAACTACAGACCAATTTCACTTCTAAACTGTGACTACAAGATTTTTGGTGATATTATGGCAAGTAGGCTTAAAAAATTATTGAATAGATATATACATAGAGATCAAGTGGGATTTCTACCGGGGAGGCAATTGAGAGACAATGTCCGGCAGGTACTAAATATTATGGAGTATTTGGAGGCTAGACCAGACGTACCAGCGGCCCTTATTTTTGTCGACGCGGAAAAAGCTTTCGACCGCGTATCTTGGGAATTCCTACTACAAAAACTTGACAAGGTGGGCATAAGGGGTCCCTACTTGAAGGGTATTAGGGCGATCTATACAGAACAGCAGGCCAGGCTGATCATCAATAATAATCTGACCAAATATTTCCCGATTAGGAAAGGCACAAGACAGGGCTGCCCCCTGTCACCTCTATTGTTTATCTTAGTGTTAGAAACAGCTGCAAATAAAATAAGAGCGACCCAGAATATCAAGGGAGTAAGAATTGGAGAGAAAGAATATAAATTAAAAGCCTACGCAGACGACCTGGTCTTCTTTTTTGAGAATCCATTTGAAACCACCAGTAGAGCGATAGAACTTTTAGAAGATTTTGGTAAACTATCCGGATTTAAGCTAAACAGGGGGAAAACAAAAATATTAACAAAGAATTTGACAATCCAAGAAAGATCACAGTTAGAAAAACAGGTGGATATTAAAATAGCAAACAAGGTGAAATATCTGGGAATTTGGTTGTCCCCAAAGAATATTAATTTGGTAGAGGACAACTATAATAAATTGTGGAAGGAAATTAAGAAAGATATGAATACCTGGCGTAGACTGAATTTATCTTGGGTCGGGAGGATGGAATCGATTAAGATGTGCATTCTCCCGAGACTGCTATTCCTGTTTCAAAACTTACCAGTTATAAAAGGTACCATCTGCTTTAAAAACTGGCAAAGGGTTTTGACTAAATATATCTGGCAAGAGAAGAAACCTAGGGTGAAATTTAAATATCTGACAGACGCCAGGGAAAGAGGGGGTTTTGGTGTACCAAACTTAAGGCTTTATTATGAGGCGGCATGCCTACTCTGGATAAAGGAATGGGCCACCCTGAATGATACTGACCTACTAGACCTGGAAGGATTTGATTTAAGATTCGGGTGGCATGCCTACCTTTGGCAAGGAAAAGACAAAGTTCATAAAGGATTTTATAACCATATAGTTAGAGGATCACTCATAGAAGTTTGGAACAGGAAAAAAAAAGTGATTGAACAAAATACCCCCTGGTGGCTCTCACCCGTGGATATTATTAAAATAAAGAAACCAAATATGACAGGCAAAAGGTGGACATACGAAGATTTATTAACTAAATCAGAAGAGGGGTGGAAATTAAGATCACAGGATGAACTGAAAGAAAAAATTAAGGACTGGTTTCATCTACACCAAGTTAGTGCAATATGGAGGGAACATAAGAGAATAGGTATGGGAGAAAATAAATCTAGATTTCAAGTGGAGATTTTGGAGAGCAATAATAATCTACTGTCTAAAATGTATAGGCAACTGTTGGAAAGTGAAAATAAGGAAGTGCTGATTAAAGAGGTGATGATTAAATGGAACAAAGATCTAGGATATGAGATAGGATATGACAAATGGCAAACATTATGGAAGAGAGGTATGAAATTTACCGTATGTGCTGACCTGCGTGAGAATCTTTACAAGATGATGTACCGTTGGTACCTGACCCCGGTAAGATTAGGAAGAATGTATAGAACAGCAGACAATACCTGCTGGAGGTGCAAGGATAAGGTGGGGAGTTTCCTGCATATTTGGTGGACCTGCGAGGAAGTGAAGGGTTTCTGGGGACAAATTTATGAGGAGTTAAAGAAAATCTTGAAATACAACTTCCCCAAGAGACCCGAAGCGTTCCTCCTAGGGATGATTGGGGAGGAAATAAAAAAGGCAGATCAGACTTTTTTCCAATACGCCGCCACCGCCGCGAGAATTCTAATAGCAAAGAATTGGAAATCTTCAGTAATACCCACAATGAGAGAGTGGCAGTTGAAAGTGTATCAATACTTGGAATTGGCGAGGCTTACACAATATATTAGGCGAGAAAATTCTATTAAAAAGATTGAAGATTGGTCCAAATTCATAAGTTACCTTGAGATTAATTTGAGAATTAATAATTTAACGGTAGATGATGGCTAACTCCTACGACATGTAAAAGAAAAAGAAAGTAACTGCAGAAGAATAATGTAAAATATTTAATCCAAAGCTGAGGCTAATTGGAAGTCAAATGTGTGTAAGGGTATGATTGGATATTTTCTTCTTCTTCTGAGTCCTTTTTTATAATTGTTTGATGTATGTGTTTTTTTAAAGTGCTGTTTGTATTGTATTTTTATATGGTACTTTCGTATCGTATTTGTTGGTTGTTTTGTATCTTTCCAGGGTACAATCTCTTTTCTGTATGTTTGTGTAATGTGTATGTGATTTAATAAAGCTTATAAAAAAAAAAAAAAAAGAAGTATGGAATAGAACCAAGAGACTGTTGGAAAAGGACACCCCTTGGTGGTTATCACCAGTTAACATTTTAACAATTAAAAAACTTAACATGGAAAGTCAAAGATGGACCTACGAAGACCTCTTGATAAAATCGGATAAAGGATGGAGAATTAGACCATATGAAGAATTAAAGGATAAGTTAACGGGGTGGCTACAGTTTCACCAAATTAACGCCCTATGGAATGAGCACAAAAAAATAGGGATGAATGAGAAAAAATCTAAATACCAGGTGGAAATATTAGAAGGAAATAGTAAACTCTTATCCAAAATGTATAATCAATTATTGGAATGGGATACCAAGGATGAGGAGGTGAAAGAGGTTATGATAAAGTGGGCCATAGATTTGGGATATAACCTAGACTATGATAGATGGGTGAAACTTTGGATTAAGGATATGAAATTTACAGCTTGTGTTGGACTCCGAGAGAATATGGAAAAAATGATGTACCGTTGGTACATCACCCCTGTGAAACTGGGAAAGATGTATAAGACTGGGGACAAAACATGCTGGAAATGTAAAAAAAAGGAGGGTGACTTCCACCATATGTGGTGGTCGTGTGAAGAAGTGAAGAGGTTCTGGGGTTCTATCTATGACGAACTAAAAAAGATCCTGAAATACACATTCCCTAAAAAACCAGAGGCATTCCTTCTAGGGATGGTTAGTGAGGAGATTAAAAAAGAAGATCAAACCATGTTCCAATATGCAATGGTAGCAGCCAGGATATTGCTAGCGCAAAATTGGAAAACATCTAATACCCCAACTATTAGAGAATGGCAAAATAAGCTATTTGAGTACCTAGAGTTAGCAAAAATGACACAGAAGATCAGGCATCAGAGCAACAAAAAATTTATTAATGATTGGAATAAATTTATACTATACATGGAAAAAAATTTAGGAAACATTAAAATAACAGTAGGTGTAACATAGAACCTGTGAAGTAAAGATAACGGTTGTAAAAAGGAACTGCAAGAATGTTATTAATGTGATATAGCTCAAATCGTGGTGGAGGGAAGTTAGATTGACGATATGATATGATATGATATGAATTAGTACTTTTGGAGAAATGTATTTATGTTTTGGTATTTGTTGTTTCTTTTTCTTCTTTTTGGGGGGGTATGTTTGTGGTTTTAAGATATTGTACGCTGGAAATAAAATTAATAATAATAATAATAAAAGAATCTATTAAGAGGGAACTGAGGACCTCGCCTGCCCTCGGACTCCCGGACTATAGACTACCCTTTTCTTTATACGTGCATGAAAATAAGGGAGTAGCCTCTGGGGTCCTTACACAACCTTTCCAAGGGAGGAACAGACCTGTCGCTTATTACAGCCTTCAACTAGACACTACTGTACTGGGGAATGTGGGGTGCCTTAGAGCTGTAGCAGCTGCAGCTCTGCTCCTAGAGAAAGCGCAAGAGACTGTCCTGGGGCACGACCTAACCGCGAACGTTCCCCATGCTGTCGCTACCCTCCTCGGCTTACAAGGATGCCAACGCTTTACAATACAACGCTTGAACAGATACGAGGCCATCCTCCTCAGTCCATCAAATGTCACCATAAAGAGGGTGAACTCTCTTAATCCTGCAACCCTTCTGCCCCTCCCCGACGACGGCACCCCACATCATGACTGTTCTCAAATAGTCCGCCACGTAGAAAAACCACGGGAAGACCTCGATTACCTCCCTTTAACGGACCCTGACCTCATCTTGTACACTGATGGGAGCTCCAAGATTGTAGGAGGGGAACGGAAAAGTGGATATGCCATAGTCACCGATAGCGAGACCCTAGAGGCACGACCTGCCCACGCAAAATATAGTGCGCAGGCCGCTGAACTTATCGCCCTGATCAGAGCCTGCGAATTAGGGGCAGGACAAAGAATCACTATTTACACAGACTCAAAGTATTGCTTCGGGTTCGTGCATGCCACCGGACTGTGCTGGTCCCAGGGGGGTTAAGGTACTATTACCGTAGCCCAAGATCAGTCCAGAGTCTCTAGCAGGGTAGACGATCACTAGCTGAGACGCGAGGTCCGAGACAGGGAACCGGGCGGGGTAACAGGAACGCTGGTAGGGCAGAAGCAGGAAGCCAGGCGAGGAACAGGAACACTGGTAGGGCAGAAGCAGGAATCCAGGCGAGGAACAGGAACACCGGATAGTCAGGAACAGGAAGCCGGGCGAGGAACAGGCACACTGGGAGTGCAGATCAAGGACTGGGAAAGCAGGTACTCCACAACGACGTTGCTCCCGCAACCTGGGACCGGGCTGCCTGACCTTTATCTTCTTCTAAGGCCGGGGGCGGTCCCGGCCCCCAGAAGCCCCGCCTCTCTTGGCCTTAAGGCGAGCACTCCTCCTGGGAGACACCAGTTCCCTTCGCCTCTCTGCCCTAAGCCTCTGCAGATCAGGAGAGGCCGAAGGGTTACTGGGCCCCGGGGGAGGCTCACCTGTAGCCACTGAGTCTTCCAGCACCTCTGGGGCCAGAATGGTTTCACCTGGTGCCTGCTCTTGAGGTTCCTCAGCATCTAGGCCTTGCCCCAGTTCAGCCGGCCCTGGAGGCGGGGACTCCTGTGCCGGCTGGGATTCCTCCGGATCGCTCTCAGACTCGGAATCCCAGGCCATCACACGGACAGATCTGGTTACAGAGGGGTTTCTTGACTGCAGCAGGCACCCAAATTGCACACACTTCCCTAGTGCAGCGCCTCATGGACTCTATACACCTTCCTGAAGCTATTGCAGTAGTCCATTGTAAAGCACATACCAAAGGGAGGGACCCAGTCTCAACAGGGAACCGATGTGCTGACCGCGCAGCGCAGGAAGCAGCCCTCCAGCCCCTTTCTGCAGACAATGAGTTCCAGGGACTTCAGGTTCCATCAGATGTGGACTTTGCTGAGATGTACAAGACTGCGACCCCAGACGAGATTAAGGGACGGGAGGAACAAGGCTTCATCGGGATGAGCGGGTTCTGTCGCGCCTGGATTCCCCAGTATGGAGAATTCACCCGTCCCCTCACTGCCATGACCCATGACAATGCCCCAGAACAACTCGAATGGTCTGCAGAGGCACTTGAAGCCTTTGAATCCATCAGGCGAGAATTAAGATCCTCACCTGACCTCAGACTCCCTGACTACCGGCTGCCCTTCCCCCTGTTTGTACACGAAAATAAAGGGGTAGCTTCAGGTGTCCTCACACAGCCCTTCCAAGGAAGAAACTGTTGGGATTCACAGAATGCTGTGTAAGTAAGTCTGCAGGCTTCAGTTTGCAACAGGCTGATGCAATACTCTCCGTGGATGTGCTGGGTCAGAATGACTCAGCAGTAATGTGATTGGCTGTCACCGGTTTAAAAGTAAAGCCTGTTCAATAGTAGTGGTGGTGGAGTGGTGGTGTAGATGAGTGTGGAGTCTTCTTTTGCCTCAAGGTGCAGGTACTCTGTCTGATTATATGAACTGCTTCTGTAGATATTTGTACATCTCACATTAAACAATACTGCACTAAAGAACCTGGGACTCTGAGCATTCTGCTAAAAGCGCCGCGAGGAATTCGCGACAGAAACAGACCTGTTACTTACTATAGCCTCCAACGAGATACCACTGCCATGGGAAACGTGGGGTGCCTCAGAGCAGTGGCGGCAGCAGCGTTACTTTTGGAAAAGGCACAAGAGACTGTGTTAGGGCACGACCTGACTAGAAATGTCCCTCATGCTGTAGCCACCCTCCTTAACCTACAGGGGTGCCAACGTTTTACCATACAAAGACTAAATAGGTATGAGGCCATCCTCCTCAGCCCTTCAAATGTAACAATCAAAAGGGTGAATTCCCTTAACCCCGCAACTCTCCTACCCCCCCTGATGACGGCTCACCACATCATGATTGCTCCCAAGTAGTTCGTCACGCTGAGAAACCACAGGAAGACGTAGATTACCTCCCCTTGGAGGACCCAGACCTCATTTTATATATACAGATGGGAGCTCAAAGATAGTGGGAGGAGAGCGTAAGAGTGGCTACGCAGTTGTGACTGCCACTGACATCCTAGAAGCTCGCCCCATCCATGCCAAATATAGCACACAGGCGGCTGAACTAATTGCACTCATCCGAGCCTGTGAACTGGGGGGGGCGGGACAAAGAATTACAATCTATACAGACTCAAGATATTGTTTCAGACTGGTTCATGCTACAGGGCAGATTTGGTTCCAGAGGGGTTTCCTGACAGCTGCAGGTACCCAGATTGCCCATGCTCCCTTATTCGAACTCCTGATGAACTCTATACATCTCCCCGAGGCCATAGCCGTAGTGCTCTGCAAAGCCCACACCAAAGGAAAGGACCCAATCTCGGTCAGAAACCGCTGTGCCGATCATATAGCACAGGAAGCAGCCCTACAGCCCCTATCACCAGATAACGAATTCCAAGGAGCTCAAATTCCTTCAGATGTTGATTTTGAACAAATGTATAAGACAGCAACCCCAGAGGAGATAGAGGCAAGGGGTCTCTTTGCAAGATGGCATCTGGTACCTCCCTGATAAGAAACTCCTAATGCCTAAACTTTGGGTACCAAAACACCTCGGAATCTTACACCAGTGTACCCACTGGGGAAGGGACAAACTCGTGGATACCGTTCAACGCTGCTGATATGCACCAGGGCTAGCCCTCGCTGCAAAGGCAGCAGTAAAGAACTGCCACACCTGCCAGACTTTCAACCCGAAACATGCTGCTAGATGCCCTCCAGGAGCCAGACCATGGGCTTTCATTCCCTTCGAAAGTTTGCAAGTATATTTTATAGACTTGCCCCCCTGCCAGGGCTACAAACATGCTCTTGTCGTCATCGATCAGCTTTCCGGGTGGGTGGAATGCTTCCCAGCACACTAGGCTATAACGCAAGTAGTAGCCAAAGCCTTATTACACAAAATTATACCACATTTCAGAGTCCCAAGGCATATAGACAGTGACAGAGGATCCCATTTTACATCAGATGTAGTTCAACAAATAGCAAAAGCATTAGGAATTAAATGGAAATTGCACACCCCTTACCACAGCCCATCCTCTGGACAAGTTGAAAGGATGAACCAACAACTCAAGTCCCAGTTGGGAAAACTTTGCAACACCTCCGGATTAAAATGGGTCAGTGCCCTCCCTTTCATACTACATAACCTCAGAGGATGCCCACGGGGGAGCCTGAACCTATCCCCATATGAGCTACTCTTCAGGAGACCCTCCCCTGTGTACAGCACCCAATTTCCCCCTTCCAAACTGGGCAAATCTGAACTAACCCAATATGTAATCCAGCTCCAGAAGCAATTGATTGTTCTCCACAGGTATGCAGCTGGGAGTCAAAATATACCCCTGGACGAAAATATCCATTTCTTCCAACCAGGTGACTGGGTATTGACGAAGACCTACCACAAGGTGCTGTTGCAGCCCACCTGGGAAGGACCCTATCAGGTATTACTGACTACCCCTACTTCTCTTAAAGTAGCAGAAAAATCGGCTTGGCTCCACCACGCCTGCTGCAAACCCACTCTTCCACCCAACAACGTCAAAAACGGAGATGACACCCCCATGACCCACACCACTCCACCACAACTGGCAGACGACAACACCGACTCCGAGGAACCCCAAAGACTGGACCAGTTCGGGGCACAAACTGAGCCCAACAGACCAGACCAGCTCGGGGCACGAATCGGGCCCAATAGACTGGACCTACTCCACCAAGGGAGCCTTTGGATTCCTCCATTAACAAACATCAAAGGACTGCAAATGCAAGTCTCAAATTTGTTAAATAAAGAAGTTGAAAATAAAATAAAATGGCTCAGACCAAAAAAAATTTGAATCTGCGAACAAATCTGGTAGATTGTGATCTGGTTTGCAAGCTGAAAAGATCTCTGTACGGTTTAAAACGGAGTGCACGGTGCTGGCACACCAAGCTAACTGGAGTGCTGTTCTCCTTAGATTTTGTGCAAGGAAAAGCTGATTCGTGTGTTTTTGTTAAAGAGTCAAATCAGCACAAGCCTTATTGTATTTGTTTTGTAGATGACATATTATTTATGTGGAAGAATGAAAACATCTACAAAAGCACTCTGGCAAAGTTACAAAAGCATTTTGACTTAAAAGACCTAGGAGAAGTCAGCAATTATCTCTTGCTTGAGATTGAAAGAAATTCACAGGAGGATGTTTTGTTGCATCAGTCACGTAAGATCACTGATGTCATAGAGAAGTTGAACCGGAGTGACGCAAATCCTGTAGATACCCCCATGGTCGCAGGTTATCAGCATGACTCCAAAGCTGATGTGTTTCCTGATGCAAAGCCATTTCCGAGCCTCGGGAGGAGAGGGTGTTGTGGGCTGGCCCCTCCCACAAGCGCGGGGGCTGGAACTTAGCCCCCGCGAGAGCAAGGGAATCCCCGGGGGCGTGCCTCTCCACCTTCCCCCTGTCCGCCAATCGGCGGGCGGGGGAGGTGTGGCCTGCGCTATTTAAGGCCAGGCACGCCCCGGGATCGCCCTCTTCACTCCTCGGCAGCAGAGAAGTTTTCAGAGAAGTTTTTTTTTTTTTCCTGCTGATCGCTTCAAGGATCCCCTTGGTTTACCTCGTGAAGCGTGCGGGAAGCCCTTCGGAGCGCTCCTTTGTGCATCGCAGCAACCTCATAGCTTTGACCGTGTGGGGTCCGTGCTATCTTAAAAGAGCTGAAATCCTTAAGGGGGGTTTTTTCGGGGGGGCTTATTCTCGTAGGTCGCACAGCCACGCTCTCCGCACTCAACGGTAGTAGGAGACGACGGAAAGGAGCGCTGCCGTCCAGAGCGCGATTCGCGCGCCCCGGCTAGCTTCCCCTCCGCAGTTACGTTGCCTCAGTCGAGGGTCGCCTACCGCCGCTTCCCGCCGAACAGCTGGTCGCCTCCCGCGCGTCTTCACCACGCCGAGCAGGTTGTATTGGGTTGCTTGCATTCGGGGGTCTTTGTACTTTGGTGTATCGCGTTAGGTTGCTGTGGTATTGTTGAGCCTCGTCTGTGGGAGCCTGCGTGTCGCCTTTAGCTGTTTCTTTCTTTTCTTTTCTTTTTTTCTTTCCGCGCTACGAGCCCCCGCCCTTCTTAATTTTCTCGTGCCTCCCGGCCCCCCCAACTGTTGTGGTTCCGGTCTTGAGTTCCCTGACCCGGTGTATAGCGCAAAGTTTCGCTGTTGCCTCTTTGTTCCAGCGGCTACCGGCTTTCGTCCACCTGATCCTGTGTTTATTTCTCGTTGCGCATTTCGCTAGGCTTCTCTGCAGCACGCCCATAATTGCTTAGAGTATACTGGGCACGGGCTGCTGCAAATTTTAGATATAGTCGTTGTTGGTTTTCTGGTTCCGCGCCAAACAGTTTTTTAAGAGGAGATTAGGGGACGTTGCTAAGCAACGAGATAGCTGTCAGCGCCATTTTGAGTGAACCACGTGGCTCCGGGGCGGCGGCCATTTTGGGAGAGGCAAGCTCTATCAGGATAGTGTTCGACGCCATTTTTGTTTTGACCACGTGGCTCAGGGGCGGCAGCCATTTTGTGAGGGGCAAAAAACGGTTAGGAAGGAAGCCCTCCGGGTTGCATTAACAAAACTTTTGGCACACCCAGCACAGCGGGGGACAGGAAGGGGAGGCCTGGTTCTCAAGCTTAGGTACAACCTACCCAGCTGCGAGACCGGCAATTAAACAACGTTGTCCCCAACCCCCCCCCCCCCATTTTTACGGTTTTTGCTGGTATCACCATTTGGTAATTTAAAGCGAAGGCATATTAATTGGCATCAGAATATTTACATAGGTACCGGATAGGCAGCCCACCACGGATTCCCCCCATTTTAATGCCTGGTAATAAAATTTAGAAATAGACTTGAAGATTTTCATCTGGGCACAGCTCCTGCTGTTCTCCCATTTACTCCTTGCAAGTTCAAATTAAGTATAAACAAGTGGGTCTGGTCGCAGAGGCGAGTGGTGCGAAGGTGACTGCTGATATATACGCATATTAATACTTTTTAGGCGTTGTTTAAATAAATAAGTAATAAATTTATATTAAAAAAAAGAAAGAAAGAAAGAAAAAAAGAAAGAAAATTGTTTTAATTATTAACCTAATCTAGAATTACTAATTGAATAAAAATAATATTAATAGTTAATTTAAAAAAAATAATAACCTTAATTAAAAAAATAAAATAAAATAAAATAAAAAATAAAAAATAAAAAATAAATAAATAGTGTCTAATCGCCTTGCTAGATCTTTTTGGTATTGTTAGGCGCAGTTGCAATTGCAATGGCTTCCGGAGGCGAGCAACAGCCTTCCACCTCCGGCAACCAGTCAGCAGCTGCTACAAGTAGCGACGGCACACACATGGTGTCCATGTCTTGCAATCCCCAGGCTTTTGACCAGCTTTTCAGGGCATTTGAATCTTTTTATAGACAATGCAGACCCGGGCCCGGGGCACCTCCGGCTCCTGAGCCGTCTCAGGACATTATACCCGACACGCCACCAGCCAATCAAGGACAGCAGGGCATACCTCTCGCGGCAGTAGCCAGTGCCCAGCCTGGGACATCAACCGCAAGCCGCCCTAATACACGTGCCCAGTCCGCACTATCCAGGAAGGCAGCGCAAGGCGGTAGCAAAGGCAAGGCTCCCGCAAAACATGGTGGCAAAGGGAAGGCTCCGGCTAAGGGAGCCAATGTCATACCCCTCTCACAAACATCAGGTATTCCGAGTGTCTTTCAGGAACAACTGCCTCAGCATAGTTCCACTGAGGACAGCGCAGGTTCTGGGTCAGATGAGGACCGGGTGGAACCCCAACCACCTCAGCCGGTCGCCGAGACCAGCTCAGCCCCCGCGGACACTCATGGGGGTAAGAGGAAGTCAAAGAAGAAGCACACCTCCGCAAAAAAGAAGAGGAGCAAACAGTCGGATACGGAAGAGGATACAGGTACGTCTTCGTCAGAGTCCGATGATGAGGCCCCAATGGATGGGTACTGGGGTCAGGGGGAAAATAATCATGGGATCCCTTTGTGGGCACATCAGCGGAGGGCCAATTCCCATCGGAAGACCTTCAATGGGGTGCTGGAGTGGAAGGACGGGGCACTGGTGGAAGATGTAAAGGTCGCCACCAATCAGCCCACGGATTTCATATTGGGGAACCACTTGTCGCAAAGAAAGAGAAATAAGATCCTTAATGGAGACTACGTAGACATGTTCACCCTCCTCCCTCCAGCCAAATTAATGGGAAAAGGTGAAAAGAGGCGTTCTTATGGTAAGAGGAGGTATAGAACACCTAGGGCGGAGCGCAATTTCGAAAACTGGTTAGATGGTTATCAGATTTTCATGGGGGTTGTGTGTGCCGCCTATCCCCGACGCTCCATGGACTTGGTAGCCTACATGGCGCACGTAAGAAGGGCGCATGCGCTCGCGGGTGAAAATGCTGCATTGACATATGATGAGAATTTCCGTAGAAATGCGTCACTTCTCCCTGCCACCCGATGGGACCTTACTGATCCAAACTACTGGGGAGAGGATGTAAATCCTTACATTGATAAGAAAAATCTGGATTCGGCCAGAGTTGGTAAGACCGAGGTGAAACGCCGGCGCCAGTGTTGGGAGTTCAACAGGGGCGTTTGCTCTCGCCCCTCTTGTAAGTACCTACATGAGTGTGAGCGTTGCTGGGGTAACCACCCCGCTTCTGCCTGTTTCAAAGGTAAGCAGCAGCCCTTTCGTGGGGGCAGGGGGTACTTCAACGGCAATGCCAGGGGTGCCCCCGGATCCTCGCATCAGGGGCCAGGTAACCGGCAATAACACCGGCACAGTAACGTTAGAGGCGCCCCCGGATCTTCCCATCTCGGATCAGTTAACCCCCAGTAACCTGGACCTCGGCTTGGCTTTTTCCCCGATCCGCCTGCAGCCTTTAAAATCCCTCTTAGAGAAATACCCTGACCGGAAAGCCGCACAATATATTTGGGAAGGCTTCTCCAAAGGTTTCCGAATCCCGGTAGCAGTTCCCCCCAATGCCAGGGAGCCTCAAAATCAAAAATCAGTTAGGGAAAGGCCTGATATAGCTAAGAAAAAGATAGAGAAGGAAATCAGGGCGGGGAGAGTGGCAGGTCCCTTTGATGAGCCTCCCTTAGAGGGTCTTCACTTATCTCCTCTGGGTATAGTACCAAAGAAGGCTCCTGGGGAATTCCGGTTGATTCACAACCTGTCCTATCCTAGGGGTGCCTCAGTCAACGACGCAATCCCCCAGGAGCTTTGCTCAGTTAAATACGCTTCATTTGATCAAGCGGTAAAAATGATTCGTAGGTTTGGCCAAGGGGCATCACTGGCAAAATGCGACATCGAGTCGGCCTTCCGCCTTCTCCCGGTACGTCCTGATGACTTTCGGTGGTTGGGCTTCAAATTTGAGGGGGCTTATTTCGTTGACAAGGCGATGCCCATGGGCTGCTCCGTTGCTTGCGCAGCCTTCGAATCATTCAGCACATTTTTGGATTGGGCCCTACGCCATAGGACAGGGTCGTCGGGCGTGTCACATTACCTCGATGATTTTATTTTGGCCGCTGATAGCAGTCCTCGATGCTCTGCTCTCCTCAAGGCCTTCACAGATTTAGCGGGGGAATTGGGGGTACCGCTGGCCGCGGACAAAACTGAGGGCCCGGCCACTAGCATGGTGTATTTGGGTATTGAGCTAGATACTGTGGCACAGACCTCCAGGTTGCCAAAGGATAAGCTCTTGGCGCTTAAGGCAATGATTCTGCAGCTTCTGCCCCTAAGGAAAATCACCCTGCGACAAATCCAGTCCCTGTTAGGCCACCTAAATTTTGCTTGTAGGGTGGTGGCACCGGGGCGCCCCTTTTGTAACCGCTTGGCCAGACTGTCGGCAGGTCTTAAGGCACCACAGCACAGGGTACGACTATCCAAGGAGGTTAAGGCAGACTTAGGCATCTGGTTGCAATTCCTAGAAAAGTACAACGGTATATCCTTATGGCAAGAATCCATGGCACTCGACACCGATTTCCAAGTGCAGTCGGATGCTGCAGGGTCGCTGGGTTTTGGAGTTTACTTTAAAGGCCAATGGTGTGCCAAAAAGTGGCCCCCAGAATGGAGAGGACAGCCCATTACTCGTGACCTTACATTCTTGGAATTTTTCCCAATAGTAGTGGCAGTACACCTCTGGGCAGAACAGTTCAGCAATCATAGGGTTTGCTTCAATACAGACAATCAAGCAGTTGTGGCGGTCCTGGCTAGACAATCCGCACGCTCCACCAGGGTAGGAAACCTATTACGAGCCTTTGTTCTTCTGTGTCTGGAACGGAACATATACTTTTCGGCCAAATTCGTACCTGGTGTTAATAATGACATCGCGGATGCTCTGTCTCGTTTTCAGATGGAGCGCTTTCGCTCATTAGCGCCGGATGCGGAGCAATCATCGATGCCTTTCCCGGAGCATCTCTGGAGGATTGGGAGAGAGAAGTAATGAAGGGAGTATTCGGCGCTGTGGCCCCGTCCACGATGCGTTCATACAAGAAGGCTTGGGCCGATTTCCTAATTTTCCGCAGTAAAGCACCAGGCGCTAGGCCCTATGTTGCCCCTTCAACAAGAGAGGTCCTCCACTACCTGGCTCACCTGAAGGAGTTAGGCAGGGCCCCTAAGACCCTCAATATCCAGTCGGCAGGGATATCTTACTTCTGTAAAGCCTTTTTCACGACCGACCCGTGCGCGGCTTTTATCGTACGCAAAACTCTTGAGGGTTGGCGCAGGCAGCACCCCCCTAGTGCAGATGGGAGGCGGCCTATAACGTATGACATCTTGTCCCAGATTCACAAGGCATTACGTACGGTATGCTGGTCTAAGTATGAAGCGCGCCTATTCTCGGCTGCGTTCTCGATATCCTTTTTCGGCGCCCTACGCATAGGAGAGGTCGTCTGTGAAGGGGGAGTTACCCATGCTCAGAGGGGCATCTTATTAAGTGACATAACCCTGTCACGGTCGGACCTAATCATCCGGGTCCGGAGCTCAAAGACAGACCAGCAGGGAAAAGGGGCCCTACTTCGCCTTCCAGCAGCTCAGGACAAGGGGCCCTGCCCGGTTAGGGACGCGAGACGCTTTCTATACCTAAGACCCAAGAACCCTGGACCCTTGTTTATTCACGCAGACGGGTCGCGACTGGCTAGGCAGCAATTCACCCGGGTAATGCGTATGGCTTTGGCGGCATGTGGTTTGCCTGCAGCAGAGTTTGCGGCACACTCCTTCCGTATTGGTGCGGCCACCACCGCGGTGCATCTGGGGCTCTCCACCGAGAGGATCAAGGAAATGGGGAGGTGGAGATCTAACGCTTATAAAACTTATGTCAGAAATAACGTATGACTAGGAGGAATACCACTGAACTCTCTTTCCCTGTCTGCTTGCTTTCCAGGAACTAGAAGGGTGCGCATTTGGTTGGTGGGCCACAGTATAGTACATTGGGCCAAGAATCGGGCCATGAGTACAGGACTGGGGCTAAATCTGAAGTTGCCTGCGAATGTGGAGCTGGCGTGGCTAGCGCGGAGAGGGATGCGCTGGAGTGAGTTTAAGCCAGCAGTGATGGCGAGAGCTGCCTCAGAGGGGCCCCCTGATGCATTGGTGATTCAGTTGGGAGAAAACGATCTCGCATATCGCAAGGCGATTGATCTCAGATGGAACATTTTTGATGACCTGTCCGAGCTGGTGACAGTGTATCCAAACATCAAAATACTGTGGTCCTCGTTGCTTGAGAGGAGGACTTGGAGGGACTGTGCGAGTCCAGTTGGTGTGAATAAAGCGAGGAAAGTTTTAGAGCGGGTAGTGGAACGTAGAGTGGTGGCCTTGGGCGGGTGGATCATTCGACACCCAAATATACAGTTCAGCAACGAGGCCCTCTACAGGCGGGATGGCGTGCATTTGTCCGATGCTGGGAACGATATATGGTTGGGGGACATCATAGTAGGTATTAGGGGTTGGTTACAGGCCTGAAGGTATTGGCGGCGAGCTACGCTCGAGTGGCGGTTAGGCATTGGCAGGGGTCTATTGTTATGCAAATGGATGGGGGGAAGGACACGCCATCACCTTCCCACGAGAAAAAGGGTAGTCCGGTAGAGGACTCCGGGGGCGTTGCCTTGTCCGAGACCTAGTAAGGTGAGGGCCGCCAGCACGCCCACGAGCGGTGACACCCGTGGGGGTCCTAGTTGGCGTACTCCAACGGGACACCCACGGTTCGTGTTCAACCCTTCCCGGTTACCATGCCGGGTAGTGATAGGAGCCAATGCCTAAGGCCAATACCTTCAATTCTGTAATCAATAAAGTTGTGGCCATTTACGCCCATTAACCTTAAATAATGTGTCATGTGTCTTTATTTCATATGGGGGAGGGAACTTGCCATGCAAAGCCATTTCCGAGCCTCGGGAGGAGAGGGTGTTGCGGGCTGGCCCCTCCCACAAGCGCGGAGGCTGGAACTTAGCCCCCGCGAGAGCAAGGGAATCCCCGGGGGCGTGCCTCTCCACCTTCCCCCTGTCCGCCAATCGGCGGGCGGGGGAGGTGTGGCCTGCGCTATTTAAGGCCAGGCACGCCCCGGGATCACCCTCTTCACTCCTCGGCAGCAGAGAAGTTTTCCCAGCCCACCCACCCTTAGGTTAGGCAGTCTTGACCTTGCTATGGACTTCGGTTGGTCGCCGCAAGGGGCCTGGTAGGAATTTTTCCAAGTGGCGGATTTTCAGCCTTTGGTTTTTTCGCCTACCTCGTAGCAAATCGTCACAACTTTCGCGGTTTTGGCGGTTAGGCATTGGCAGGGGTCTATTGTTATGCAAATGGATGGGGGGAAGGACACGCCATCACCTTCCCACGAGAAAAAGGGTAGTCCGGTAGAGGACTCCGGGGGCGTTGCCTTGTCCGAGACCTAGTAAGGTGAGGGCCGCCGGCACACCCACGAGCGGTGACACCCGTGGGGGTCCTAGTTGGCGTACTCCAACGGGACACCCACGGTTCGTGTTCAACCCTTCCCGGTTACCATGCCGGGTAGTGATAGGAGCCAATGCCTAAGGCCAATACCTTCAATTCTGTAATCAATAAAGTTGTGGCCATTTACGCCCATTAACCTTAAATAATGTGTCATGTGTCTTTATTTCATATGGGGGAGGGAACTTGCCACGCAACACTTTTCAGAAGTGTATTGGGTAAACTTACTGTATTTTTCGCCCTATAGGATGCACTGGCCCATAGGATGCACCTAGTTTTTTGGGGGAGAAATAAAGGGGGAAAATTATTATTTTTCCTCAGGCGTGGGGCTGGGGAAGCCCAAGCTTCCCCCGACCCCAGCCCCCAGAACAGGCAGCTCTCCATAAGCCGTGGGAGCCCAGCGCAGGGCTCCCAGGGCTTGTGGAGAGCTGCGCGAAGCCTGGAGAGTGAGAGGGGTCGGTGCGCACCAGCCCCTCTCGCTCTCCAGGCTTCAGCGAAAGCCTGCATTTGCCCCATAGGACGCACACACATTTCCCCTTCATTTTTGGAGGGGGGAAAGTGCGTCCTATAGGGCGAAAAATACGGTAGTTTCATAGCAAGCTATTAAAGGCCAGACATTGCTGTGAGTGTGAATTTAATCAGCAGATATGCAAATAAACCCACTGTTCAAGATTGGAAAGCGCTAAAACGAATAGCAAGATATTTGAAAGGAACTGTGGATTACAGATTAAGACTTACTAGTTAAAATTCTGGAGGTCTTGAGATCTATGCAGACGCCAGTTTTGGTAGTGACACAACTGACGGCAAAAGCACATCAGGAGTGTGTTATCTGTACAATCAATGTCTTTTTGATTGGTGTTGCAGAAAGCAAGCAACGGTAAGCTTGAGCTCTTGTGAGGCAGAGCTGAATGCATTAACTCTTTCCCTGATGGACATAGAGTGGTTGCAGCAACTGTTTGAGGATATTAAAGTGAAGGTCACTTTTCCTGTTCAAGTGTCTCAGGATAATAAAGCATGTATAACGCTGCTCCACTCAGAGGGATGTAAGCAGAGGACAAAAGATCTGCTAACCAAGCTTCATCGAGCTCGGGAATGTGTCCAAAGTGGTGTTGTAAAAGTGTCTTATACGCTTGGGGAAAGATACCTGCAGATGTTTTAACAAAGGTTGTTAGCAAAGAACAACTTTTGGAGTGTGTACGCAAGTTGCAGTTATGCTAGATTCTGCAATGGTTGGAATGAAAGGGGGAAGATGAGGATATTTCACCCCTCCCATTGCAAGAATCTGCTGATTTTCCAGAGAGGAGGAGGCAGATTGCGCTTGCTACTTATTCCGCTCCAGCCTCACTTCAAAAGGGAGACTGAGTGTTATCTCTGTGTAGATAAGGTCGCTGCAGAAAGCAGCTGTAACACTCAGTGCAGTCCAGCGTCTCCATTTGTATATAGTTTGTATAGTACAGTAGCTGTTAGTGAATAAAAGAAGATATTCTTCAGCACTGTCGTCTGAGTGATTTATGCTCTGCTGTACTCTGCTGGGCACAGCTGTCTTCTGGAAGTGAGTTTGGTGCTCACAGCTCTGAGTTGTGAGTCCACAGCACTTAGACCTGTTCCTGCAGAAGAAGGTCTCTGGACGTGCTACCCCAGCTCGCCTGGCCCAGTCGGGGCTGAAGTGGTTGAGCCCAGTCGGTGGCACTGGCTCAAGGGTGATGCTGACAGATTGTTGGCATGGCAATTAAAGAGAGAAGAAGAAGAAGAAGAAGAAGAAGAAGAAGAAGAAGAAGAAGAAGAAATAACAGAAGAGGGCAAAGTGATAGATGACCCAGAACAAATCAAGGAAGGTTTTGTCAAATACTATAAGGAATTATATCAAGCAGGGGAAGAAGAGGAAGGAAAAATAGAATATTTAAGTCAGAATAAGTTACCAAAAATTACAGAAGATAAATTTAAATATCTAAATTCCCCAGTAACACTTGAGATACAACAGGCAATTGCAAAGGCTAAGATGCCTTTGGTGGACATGCCCAAAGATTAAGGCTTTCTGGGAGATGATCTATAACGAAATGAAAAAGGTATTTAAATTTACCTTCCTGAAGAAACCAGAGGCCTTTCTCCTGGGCATTGTCGGCCAATTGGTGCCAAAGAAGGACAGAACTTTCTTTATGTATGCTACTACAGCAGCCAGAATACTTATTGCAAAGTATTGGAAGACACAAGATTTACCCACTCTGGAAGAATGGCAGATGAAGGTGATGGACTATATGGAACTGGCGGAAATGACCGGCAGAATCTGAGACCAGGGAGAAGAGTCGGTGGAAGAAGATTGGAAGAAATTTAAAGACTATTTACAGAAACACTGCAAAATTAATGAATGTTAGAATGATGTTGGATTGAAGTTAAGCGGTTTTTAGTAGCAATGTTACAAAGGAATATGTAAAATGGTTTGTTAACAGGTGATAATATAAAGCTATAATATATTTAAGATAAAAGATTAAGATAAAATCAAAGAGGGAAAGGATTTGCTGAATTAACTAATTGAACTGGAATGCAAAAAAGGGAGGTGTGAGGAGGTCAGGGAAACAAGCAAATGAAAGATAAGATTTGGAAAAACTGATCTGTTTTTAACTGTTTTTACTTTGTATTTTCTTTTTTCTTTTCTTTTTCTTTCTTATTTTTGTAAAACGTTGAAACTTTAATAAATATCTTTTAAAAGAGAAAAAAAGAAAAGATATTTGCTAAGGGGAAAAAATATTGCAAAGGCTAAGATGGGAAAATCTCTGGGTCCGGATGGCATAATTACTATAAGAAATTAGAAGACGTCCTATTACCAACACTTAAGATAATTATGAACAAAGCATTAGGAAAGAGAAAGATTCCTGAATCCTGGCAAGAAGCTGTAATAACATTAATTCCCAAGCAAGGAACAGAACTGACAAAAATTTATAAACCAATTTCGTTAGTAAACATCAGTTATAAACTATTCGCAGAAGTATTGGCAAACAGATTTGTAGTGATATTGGGAATCTCAGTAGGTTAAAAACTTTGGTTCATGTAAAAGAAGAACATTATGGGGGAGCCAAGGAAGTTATAGAATCCTGGGAATGTGCATCTGGTTCTTTAATTGCAGACTTTCTGTCTTTAAGAGTGTGAACTGGTCATCTCCTTCCTATAGGAAAGAGAGTTTCTAGCTGATTTGTGGTTCTTGACACCTGGCTGTCTGGGACTCAGATTCAGAGTGAGAGGGTTATCTGGTTAACTTACAACTCAAAGAATCTGGTTTGGTTCTGGGAATGCTTTAATCTTCAAGATCATTTGATAAACAGAATTCAGTCTCCTAACGAGCCTGAGTTATTGTTCCCCCTTGTAACCATTGGAGAATTGCTAATGAATCTAAAGAACTGATTGGTTCTAAGTCTTGAATCCACGTGGGTTCAAGAGGGATGAAACCTTAGGAAACTAACTTGCAAATCGCAGACCCTTTGGCAGCAGTCCACCTCGCCTGGCACACCTTGCCATGTGGGGCCATTGTCCTGCGGAGGGCCTGTCCTGATGCCGGAGGTGCCGAATCAGCCGAGAATTTCTTTGAAACTATTCTGCTTGTACTTCTGTTCGTGTTCCCAGTATAGTGAGACATATACTGCAGGTCCTGTCTCTGCCTCTCACCATCTGACCCAGGGTGGGGTCTGACAGGCCTCATAAGGACTGTTTCTGCTGCCCAGGAGGACTCCCATGCTGTGAGTGCCTGCAAGTCCTGTCCCTGCCTCTCACCATCTGGGCTGCCCAGGAGAACTCAGAACAGTGCAGAGTTCTTTTTTAAAAAAATAAAAATAAATACCTTTTAGGTGTGTGGGGGTGGGGGTGGGATGGGTGTTTAGTCGGGTTTGGGAATTTGTTTAATTTTGGTATGTTTGTAATTTTTACTGTTTTTGGTTTTTATTGTTTTATTGTGTTGTTTTGTTTTTATATAGGTTTTTAATTTGATTTTAAGGGGAGGGGGTCAGGGCTGCCTGGGAGTGGGTCCCAGCCAACAAAATGGCTGGGGCAGGTTCCACGGGGGGGGGGGGATGCGTTGTGATACGGAAGGAGGAAGGGGGGGTACCCATCTTCCCCTCCATTGCTTTCTGAAGGGGCCCGAGGCGATGACCTCGATAGTGCCCGACTCTGCCTAGAACCCTCAGCCCCCACACTGTTGCACAAGCACCACACTATACCCCTGCCTTGTTAATAAAAGGCTCTCTTTCCTATCTCTATACGGGCGAAATAAGCCCCGATCTTTTCTTATGCCTTCCTAACGTGAGTAGACCGTATCATACTGTATCCCATTCGCTATACTGAGCTGCGCTTTAGCCAATCACAGCCATGCATTCGCCCTGCAGAAGCTAGCTCAGGGAGCTACTGCACGCCTCATTTCACTCCTGACAAGCTGCTGACGGCCCCCCACTGCGAGAACAATGGATCCGAAACCAGGGACCTCGTAAAACTGTCAAAATCCTGTTACAATGTATCCATTCTTGTTACAATATATCCGTTCTGTTTCCGCTCTTGATCAACGGTACGGAATGGGTCGGAAAGCATCGAAACCTTTGGAAATTGATATAAAATCAACCATAACTCCGATTTCTTCGCTCTTGGTCTCATTCAACTCAGCTCCCTTTGGACTCCATGATGTGACCCCTACCTCCATAATCCCTGAAGCGACAAGGCACGTACACAGGAACTTCTTAATCCTGTCAGATCGCTTCGCCTAACCCTTCCTCCGGGCAATATTAGGTGGCAGACGATGCATATCTCTGGCCCATTGTCTTGCCACCACCGGTACTCAATAAATGTTTACCTATGTATATCTCTCACTCTGCATATTCCCCCTCCCTTATCTCAAATGTTAATTAATGTAACCCCATCTTTCCTTAATATATTCATGACGTGTGAAATATATTCATGATGTAACCCGTGAAACCCAACCTTCCCATAATGTATTCATGACGTTTCGTGCACTGTATTCTGGGACCCGGAGGGAACTTTTAAAAGTTCATGTCACCCCATTCTCGGGGTTCAATCTCGTCTTGAACCTGTTGCGCAATAAACTCGGATCTCCGCATCTTGCTCCTGTTTCCGGCTGAGCTTATTTTCTCCGCTAGGACCCGCGGACTCTGTCCGACGAACCGGGTGTCAGGGCAACTCCGCACCCGGGATTTTTCCGTAACATTTTGGCGCCTGAACAGGGACGGGCGGTTCTCCCGTGTTGCTGACCGGGGCCCCCGAAATCTTCAGCCGGCTCCGGGCCATTTTGCCCGGGAAGACCCTCTGGACCTCCGGCCATCTTCCGGGCGGTAATCAAACGTCCCAGGAGTTCAGCCGGGGAGCAAAGGGACATCCAGCCGGCTTCTTCGATCCCGGGATCTACACGGAAGACGCGTGAGTATAGGAAACCCAGTGCACTGGTGGAAAGAGGGGTGGAAGTCTCCTGGCAACTGAATTCTCTGCCCTTCTCTCTATCGCTCCTTCTCACCTGTCCCTTGGTCCAAGTGCTGAGAGAGACCGTGGACTGTCGCTCGGCCCGAACGGGGGGCTCTGAGCTCTATCTCTTTCTCTCCTCAAATTCTCCAGTCAGCCGCACCAACTGAGAGTCCGAAAATAAGACGGAGAGACCCGGCTTGAAAAGACAGCCGACTCTCCGCAACGGACATCTCAGTTGAAAGCAAGGGGTTGGAGTTCTTCTTCCGAACTTCCCGAGCGCCCTTACGGAGGGGGCAGGAAGGGGTCTTGCTTTCCTATCAATTAATCCCAGCCACACTGGTCGGGCCACGTAACACGTGTATCGTGCGTGAGCCCGCTTCCGATAGCAAGGGGGATTTTCCGTCCGAAACTCTATCAAGGGATCACCCGATCTGGCACCGCACGGTGCAGGCATTCAGTAGGGTCCCTCTTCCGAGATTTTGACGATAGGTAGGAGGTTGCCAGGAGAGATAACCCGAGAAGAGTTGGGTGGGACTTGGCAGAGTGGAGAGAAACCCCTAAGAAGTTGAAGAGTAGGAAAGAAAGGAATAAGAAATAGGCAAGAAGAGCTCTCTAAAGAAACCCGCTAGGAAGTTGCCAAGCAGCTGAACTTTCCCAATAAGCCCAAATCCCTAACGTCCCCTCTCCCTCTCCTTCCTCTTTACCTAAACACGCGTGAATAAAATGGGTACCCAAGCTTCCAAACATGAGCGGGCTCGCTCCGGGAGGAAGGCTTCTAGAAAGCCATCCGAATCCCAGAGAGACCCCGACTCTCCTCTTGAATTCGTCATCTCCTATTGGAAATCTATTCCCGGGCACAAATTGCTATCGAGACAGAAGTTAGAAGATCTCTGTAGAGACACCTGGCCCGCGGGAACTGCCTCCGCTAAACCGGAGTTACGGTGGCCAAAGGGAGGCTCTTTTAATGAAGAACGCCTACAACATCTTAGGAAATACTTGATGGAAGAAAAACCCCGTCAATTAGAATACCTAGCTACCTTTGAGACGGTCAGAGGACTACTCCAGGTTACCAAGAGAGCTACGACCTACCAACTGCCTATTTTAAACCATGGAAGGTCGCCTCCGCCCCCTCCGTACGAAGGACACCTGGGGGACGACTCCATGGAGCAAGCGCTCATTCCATTTTACTATAGGCAGACTATTCCACCCGCCCCAAGGGAGGACTCAGATAGCGATGGAGACACAGGAGAACCAAGGGCACGGGGGGGCGCGAGCCCGCGAATAACCCGACAGCGAGCTAAAGAAATACAGAACGCCACCTTAGAAAGCTCTAACCTCCTGTCCCTGAGACAGCGAGCCAAAGAAATACTAGAGGCCACCTCAGAATACTCTAGCCTCCTTGAAAAATCAAAAGAGAACCCCGAGAGATCTCAAGAGACCCCAGGGACATCCAAGCAGGCGGACTCAAATCAGGCAGGCTCCGCAGCTATCCAGATGCCCTTAAGGGCCCTGCCGATTCCACCCCTGCAGCCAGACGGACCCCCTCGGATGGTGTATACCCACCAGCCATTCTATACGGCTGACCTGGTAAATTGGTCAAATCAAATGCCATCCTTAAGAGACGACCCGGACAAATGCCATCGTCAGGTCAGCGCTATTTTTTCGACCCATAAACCGACCTGGCCAGACTTTCACGTTCTCCTAAACGCCCTCTTCAACGAGGCCGAGAAGGCAGATATTCTGGCAAAGGCCGGAGAGGCAATTGAACTCCCCAACTACCAGGCGGGACGCCCAGAAAGGTTAGAGCCACTTACGGCTCAATGCCTGCGCACCGAGCCGACTTGGGATTATAATACAACCAATGGCATCTGGTGTCTGGACCTGTTCAAAAGGGCAATCCTAGACGGTATTAAGGCCGCTGGACAACGGACCGTCAATTGGACGAAGGTCCAGACCGTGTTACAAGGGGCAAGCGAACACCCATCCGATTACTATACCAGGCTGGTCTCAGCCATCAAGACCTGGGGGGAATCGATCCCGAAAACCCCCAACACGAGGTCATAGTCAAAGGTTTCTTTAAGGACCAAGCCTGCCCCGATATAAGAAAGGCCCTGAACCTACAAATAGGGTATGATGGCAAAAGCATTAGTGAAATCCTCTCCATTGCCAAATCCGTCTATAATTCACGAGTTGAGAGGAAGAGAAAGGATCCCAAACCTGAAACCGAACAGATCCTTGCCCTCAGTATGGACTTAAACTCTAATAGGGGCAGGGGCTTCAGCCGAGGAAAGGGGACCCGGGGAGGAGGACCCCCCCCAGTCCCATAGATCATGGGGACCGGCCACCGGAGGATGCTATTACTGTCAGGAAGAGGGACATATAAGAAGATTTTGCCCCTACCTCAATAATATGGCTTATGGAGCACCGCATCCCAACGCGACTCACGGGTACGGGAACCAACCACCCATCAACCATACCCCTCAACCAGCCCCTGCCCCATATAAACCACAACTACCTCCGAATGCATCCATCCAGAACCAAAGACCTCTACCAGGGCCAAGGACCCAGATGCCCGCTATAACTCCATCCACCCACCCGTGGGCTAACGCCACCGCACCTCCCTTGCACCCCCCTAACCAACCCCCTCCTGACGACCAAGAAACCTATTGACAATTAGAAGGGGATCCCGACCAAACCCTAACCATCTGCCCGGTCCTAACGTTATCCTCGGAAGACCCATTTTGCACCATACAGATTGATGGCCATCCCTATCAATGTCTATTGGACACTGGAGCCACATATTCTACTTTAACCGATAGCCACCTGAAGCCAGGTCCGGAGACCAGAAAGGTTATGGGTCTGGATGGGATACCCCGCACTTGCCCACTATCACGTCCTACCAAGGTTACTCTCGGACCCCTATTAGCTGAGCATACCTTCCTCCTAACTAGCAGTCCGGTAAACCTCTTAGGGAGAGACTTGCTCTGTAAGCTAAATGCTACGATTAAATGTACTAAGGAAGGCATCTACTTACACATGCCCGAAGAATCCATCCCAGCCTTTCAGGGAATAGTTGAGGAAGCAAAAACAGACAGACAATTCCCGAACCTCCCCCCGGAATTGGAACATGATTTGCCTTCTTTATGGGGCACCGAATCGACCTCAGTGGGTCTCTTATTATCAGCGGCCCCAGTGAAAATTACCTACAGGACTGACTTACCCTTTCCATGCACAAAACAATATCCCTTACCCAAGGAAGCTATCGAGGGGCTAACTCCTATGATCGAAGACTTCCTCGAGAAAGGGATCCTGGTTCCTTGTGCATCCCCATGCAACACTCCAGTGCTCCCAGTAAAGAAACCATCGGCAGAAGGAGCACCAGTCCGATATCGTTTTGTGCAAGACCTGAGACTTGTGAACCAATTTGTAATACCTCGACATCCAGTAGTGGGCAACCCGAATTCCTTGCTAAACGCCATACCTGCAGAGACTAAGTGGTACACTGCTGCGGACCTCTGCTCCGCCTTCTTTAGCATACCCCTAGACCCGGCCAGCCAATTTCTCTTCGCCTTCACCTGGGGACCCAGTCAGCTAACCTGGACCAGATTACCCCAGGGGTACGTGGAATCACCCGCCATCTTTTCGGCCATCCTACACCAAGATTTACAAGATATACATCTCCCTGCTGGCTCCGCCCTCTTGCTTTACGTAGACGACCTCCTCCTTTGTTCCGTTAGCGAGGAAGCATGTAAAATGGACACTAAGCACCTCCTGGCTGAACTAGCTAGAAAGGGACATAAGGTGTCGCCAAAAAAACTACAGTACTGCAAACAAGAAGTGAAGTACCTCGGGCATATCCTAGGAATAGGCACCCGAAGCTTAGCGACAGACAGGATAGAAGCAGTCACTAAGATTCCCCTCCCCAAGACTAAGAGACAGCTGCGGGGATTCTTAGGAATGGCTGGCTTCTGCAGAGCCTGGATTGCGGGTTACAGCGAGATAACTAAGCCCCTGTCGGCTATGACCCGCCAAGACCACCCAGACACTCTAGTTTGGGAGGAAGAGGCATACAAGTCCTTTGAACGATTGAAACAAGAACTGAGATCTGCCCCCGCCCTAGGCTTGCCCAACTACAGAATCCCCTTCAACTTGTTTATCCACGAACAAATGGGGGTAGCTTCGGGGGTGTTAACTCAGCCTTTCCGAGACCAAGAGAGACCTGTGGCATACTACAGTCTGCAACTAGACACCACCGCAAAGGGGGCAGTAAGCTGCCTAAGGGCTATAGCTGCTGCAGCGATCCTCCTGGAGAAGGCACAAGAGACGGTTCTGGGGCACGAGATCACCATCCATGTGCCCCATTCCGTCTCTACCCTCTTAACCTTAAAGGGCTGCCATCACTTTTCGAACTCTAGACTAAACAGGTACGAAGCCATCCTGTTAACTCCATCAAATGTCACCATAAAGCGAGTTAACTCCCTCAACCCAGCCACCCTTCTCCCGCTCCCCGATGATGGGACTCCACACCATGACTGCGCCACCATAGTCCGGCAAGCCGAAAAGCCCAGGGAAGACCTGGACCACCTACCTTTAGAGAACCCAGATATAATACTTTATACAGACGGCAGCTCAAAGGTTGTTGAAGGGGAAAGGAAAACAGGGTACGCTGTGGTCACTGATTTCGAAGTCATAGAAGCCAATCCGATAAATCCTCAATACAGCGCCCAGGCTGCAGAATTAATAGCGCTCATACGCGCTTGTGAAATCTGTGAAAACAAATGGGCTACAATTTACACAGACAGCAAGTACTGTTTTGGATTGGTGCATACCACCGGCCAAATTTGGTTACAAAGAGGCTTCCTAACAGCTGCTGGTTCAAAAATTTCACACGCTGCCCTGGTAGAGAGACTACTGACTGCTATCCACCTACCTACCGCGATCGCAGTCGTCCACTGTAAAGCTCACACCCGGGGTAGGGATCCAGTTTCAAGGGGGAATAGACGAGCAGATAGGGCGGCCCAGTCAGCTGCACTCCGCCCCCCAAACAACGATTCAGAATTTCAAGCTCCACAAATCCCACTTAACATAGATACTACACAAATTTACAAAGAAGCCCCTGAGGAAGAAAAGACCCTCTGGCGATCTGTGGGTGCAGTTGAACAAAATGACGCTTGGGTTCTCCCAGATGGCAGGACCGTCCTTCCAAAGGCCTGGGTTCCAAAATTGGTGAGGGTCCTCCATCAACAAACACACTGGGGAAAAGGGAGACTGATAGAACACGTTAAGAGGTCCTGGTACGCTCCGGGACTTGCAGTCGCAGCCACTACAGCTTCAAAGAACTGCGTTATCTGCAACTCTTATAACCCCAAACGACAACCCAGAACGCCACCGGGAGCTAGGCTGTGGGCATTTGTTCCATTTGAGAGTCTACAATTGGATTTCATCGACCTACCGCACTGCCAAGGGTTCAAACATGCCCTGATCATAATAGATAAACTCTCCTCTTGGGTAGAAGGGTTCCCCTGTAGAAAACCCACTGCTTCTGTAGTAGCCAGAGCCCTCCTACAAGACATTATCCCCCGGTTCGGAGTGCCCCGTCGCCTGGATAGTGACAGGGGAACCCACTTCACCGCTCAAATAGTGCAATTAGTGGCCAAAGCCCTACGAATAAAATGGGACCTCCATACACCCTATCACCCACAGTCTTCAGGCCAGGTAGAGCGAATGAACCAAGAAATTAAAATTCAACTAGGGAAACTCTGCAGACTCACCGGACTAAAATGGGTAAATGCACTCCCGTTGGTCCTCCATAATATACGGAGTGCACCCACTGGACCATTGAAATTGTCTCCCTACGAACTTTTATTTGGGAGACCTCCTCCCGTCTATAACACTCTATTCCCGCTCTCAGAACTGGAACTAGGAGAAACAGAACTTACTAATTATGTCATTCAGCTTCAGACACAGCTACAACGCCTCCACCAGTACGCGGCCATCGAAGGACAAAGCCTACCCATCGACGTTCAAGCCCACTCCTTCCTCCCGGGTGACTGGATCCTCGTCAGAGTCTACCAGAAGGAACCCCTCCAACCCGCGTGGGAAGGTCCATACCAGATCCTTCTGACATCACCGGCCGCCGTGAAAATAGGTGAGAAGAATTCGTGGATACATCACACGAGGTGTAAGTCATCACCCCCCCCCTCAAGAGACCGAGGAAAACCCCGGTGAGGACTTCGCCTTTTCAACCCCACCCACTCCACCAACTTCATACATCGACGACGACGACGACCAACAGACTGGACCAGATCGGGGTCAGAATCGGGCCCAACAGACCGGACCAGATCGGGGTCAGAATTGGGCCCAACAGACCGGACCAGCTCGGGGTCAGAATCGGGCCCAACAGACCGGACCAGCTCGGGGTCAGAATCGGGCCCAACAGACCGGACCAGCTCGGGGTCAGAATCGGGCCCAACAGACCGGACCAGAGACCACCTCAACCAACTGGACGTCCGAGATCGTCCCCGATCCCAACACCATCAGACTACGCCTGAAACGCACTGACAGCGCGCTTTGACAGCTTCGTTGACAGCTCCACTGACAGCGCGCTTTGACAGCTTCGTTGACAGCTCCACTGACAGCGCGCTTTGACAGCTTCGTTGACAGCTCCACTGACAGCGTGCTTTGACAGCTTCGTTGACAGCTCCACTGACAGCGCGCCTTGACAGCTTCTTTGACAGCTCCACTGACAGCGCGTTCCCACAGCCTTTCGACCTTCTTATACTCCTATGCTTTGCCATCCCCGGACTCCAACCATGAACTTCTTCATTTTTCTTGTCTACCAGACTTTGACCCATTCCTCAGCCATGCCAACTGATCATTGTACTGGCTTACCCACGGATTACCATTTCCTGGACTATCACCGACTCGAGACGGGTGGAAAGTCAATCCCTGATCGAATGGGGGACTTTGACTTTTGCCTCCCCGAGTCTCGGACACTGCTACGACATTCCCTCGTACCCCGACTAACGGACAACGAGTATTGGGAACTTTTCATCCGGGACCAAACCCTACACCGAATTGGGTCAGCCGCAGTCACCCTCGACCATTCTTACTACCGCCTCAGTTGCAAGAACGGGACCCACTTTCTTTTCGGCAACGGGGAACTCTTGAGGAACCCAAATTGGACCGAAATCGAGAAAGGGGGGGCCACACCATCCTACACGGACGCAAACAACCCCTCCGACAACTTGATTTTTGGGTTCCAATGCCTCCTCATGACTTTGGAACTTCGAAAACCTCAACTACAAGGACTTTGCCTAAGAAAGTTCTGTTGCCTTTGGAACCTCGGTGTTACCCACGACTGGAGAGGGGCAGAATACCTAGAGGGTTGGTACCATCCAGCACATCCCTCACGCTCCCCCACGTGGGATAACGCTGGACCCTTGAGATGTGGGGGCATAGCCAAGGACAGACGCCTCCTTAATACCACCGACCCCCTTCATCCACTTGGCACAGCGCCACGGAAACTCGGCGCGGACCCTTCCTTCCCGGGAGAAGATCTCCTTTCCTCCTGGGAACAGAACTCTTATATTAAACTCCTCAGCCAGGTGGCCAAGGAGGCACCCTACCCTGAATGCTGGATCTGTGCCCATGCGCCCAGCCACCTCCAACAGAGCCTTCCCCTTGTTCCGGTCCCAGTTACCCTAGAACAATTCCGTTCTGGGGACGTCGCCTCCTGGAACCTGACTGCGTTGAACTTGACCCACCAATACCTTTACCTCACTGGCCCGACAAAAGGTCCACTTTGCCGCACCTTCACTGGGGAAGGGACCTTCATCGGCTCCAGCACCTGTACGTCCAACTTAGAACTTTTTTCCACCGGCCATGTCACCATCACGGACATGACGGGGTCCCGGACCTTTCCAAACCTCACCCTCGCTTGGGCCGCTGTCATCGGCCACCCACCAACCTGGCAGCCTCAACCCGCCGACGCTATGTTACTGCAAGCCTTCGCCTCAGGAAGAATGGAGTCTTATCTCAGCGGCTTGTTTTGGGTATGCGGTCATCGCGCATATACCTGGGTGAGCCCCCATATGTCCGGATCCTGCTTTGTCGGGTACATCGTTCCCGGCAAAAGAGTAGTACCACATCTACCCCCTGGGAGGCAGAGGAATAAAAGGGAAGAAAAGCAACTGTCTGACTTATCCGATGTCGCTGCAAACGGAGAGACTGTCGGCCGAGCGCTCTTCCCTGCATACGGGGCAGGATCCAACCATGTCGACATCCTTCGGCTTACCGACATCCTCCTCAAATTCATGCAGAAAGATCTCCTTTCCTCCTGGGAACAGAACTCTTATATTAAACTCCTCAGCCAGGTGGCCAAGGAGGCACCCTACCCTGAATGCTGGATCTGTGCCCATGCGCCCAGCCACCTCCAACAGAGCCTTCCCCTTGTTCCGGTCCCAGTTACCCTAGAACAATTCCGTTCTGGGGACGTCGCCTCCTGGAACCTGACTGCGTTGAACTTGACCCACCAATACCTTTACCTCACTGGCCCGACAAAAGGTCCACTTTGCCGCACCTTCACTGGGGAAGGGACCTTCATCGGCTCCAGCACCTGTACGTCCAACTTAGAACTTTTTTCCACCGGCCATGTCACCATCACGGACATGACGGGGTCCCGGACCTTTCCAAACCTCACCCTCGCTTGGGCCGCTGTCATCGGCCACCCACCAACCTGGCAGCCTCAACCCGCCGACGCTATGTTACTGCAAGCCTTCGCCTCAGGAAGAATGGAGTCTTATCTCAGCGGCTTGTTTTGGGTATGCGGTCATCGCGCATATACCTGGGTGAGCCCCCATATGTCCGGATCCTGCTTTGTCGGGTACATCGTTCCCGGCAAAAGAGTAGTACCACATCTACCCCCTGGGAGGCAGAGGAATAAAAGGGAAGAAAAGCAACTGTCTGACTTATCCGATGTCGCTGCAAACGGAGAGACTGTCGGCCGAGCGCTCTTCCCTGCATACGGGGCAGGATCCAACCATGTCGACATCCTTCGGCTTACCGACATCCTCCTCAAATTCATGCAGGAGGCAACTGAGATCACGGACTCCTTAATGTCGGAACTGTCTGAGGTAAGACAACTAAGTTTACAGACGAGAATCGCTACGGACTTCCTGCTGTCCAGTCAAGGAGGGACGTGCGCCTTAATAGGTACCGAGTGCTGCACATATGTGACTGACCAAACTCTAAACATTACTGGACATTTGAATAACATCCACGAGTTAGCAGGGAGGCTAAATGAGATACAACATGAAGGACTGTCTGACGTGGACTTGTGGGGATGGCTGCCCAAGCTGGGGTGGCTCCGACAATTGATCAAGGTCATATTGCTCACAATTCTTACTGTCGTCTTTTGCATCTCAGTACTCTGCTGCGCTATACATTGTGTCTCTCCTTGCTGCTCTCTTCTCCGCCTCCCTGCTCAAACCGCTCCTCTTTCCTTCCGAGCCTATTCCCGCTCCCACAACGCTCCTGTCTTCCCCGAATACATACAAATGAGACATCTGGGAGAAGGGGAGTATGAGATCACAGGGGTATAGGGTGCGGAGAAAGGATTTGCAAGTTCTTACAGAACTTCCATGCAAATCTATCTCCGAATGGGGGACTGATACGGAAGGAGGAAGGGGGGGTACCCATCTTCCCCTCCATTGCTTTCTGAAGGGGCCCGAGGCGATGACCTCGATAGTGCCCGACTCTGCCTAGAGCCCTCAGCCCCCACACTGTTGCACAAGCACCACACTATACCCCTGCCTTGTTAATAAAAGGCTCTCTTTCCTATCTCTATACGGGCGAAATAAGCCCCGATCTTTTCTTATGCCTTCCTTTCGCCCTATTCCTAACGTGAGTAGACCGTATCATACTGTATCCCATTCGCTATACTGAGCTGCGCTTTAGCCAATCACAGCCATGCATTCGCCCTGCAGAAGCTAGCTCAGGGAGCTACTGCATGCCTCATTTCACTCCTGACAAGCTGCTGACGGCCCCCCACTGCGAGAACAATGGATCCGAAACCAGGGACCTCGTAAAACTGTCAAAATCCTGTTACAATGTATCCATTCTTGTTACAATATATCCGTTCTGTTTCCGCTCTTGATCAACGGTACGGAATGGGTCGGAAAGCATCGAAACCTTTGGAAATTGATATAAAATCACTCTCTTACAGCGATCTATAAATCCGCCCCAGCCACCGGCTGCTCCTGTGACATGTGACAACTTGAACCTGAAATGCAAACAATCAAAAATCACTGCCTTTTTTCACCCTACTGCCCCTTCACGCAGCGTGCACCCCCATTTGGATTTTCCAGGATTAACCACGCAAGAGAAATCATGACTTGAGGGAAACACAAAGCGGCCTCTGACACTACTATCATGGAATGTGGCTGGTATTAAATCCAAACTGACAGATCCATCATTTGTTGCCTATATAAATGGCAGCCACATCCTTCTACTCCAAGAGTCATGGGCCTGTGAGGACTTCTATCTATCAGGATACAAGGGCTTCTATCTGAATGCCACGCAGAACTCGTTATCACATGGTAGACCGCAAGGAGGCTTGGCTACTTTTGTTTCCTTAGCCATAAATCTTCAGGCCGAAAAAATCGACATCCAGTCGTCACTCATGCTGATTATAAAGTTGCAAACAGCAGAGGAAACATTAGTAGTGATCAATATCTACTTATGTCCAATTTATAAGAGAAATTTGGTTGATTTGAGATGGCAGGAAATCCAAGTGACATTGGAAATGCTTTTTGATAAATACCCCGAAGCCACTTTTCTGTTGGCGGGAGATTTTAATGGACACCTGTCACATACTGACCAAATCTTATTCTCTAAATTTAGCAAGTACCCTTCTTCACCTCTTATGACTACAGATCTTTTACCAAGGAAATTCAAAGATAACATGGCCACTTACGCAGGTTTCAAATGCAGGCAAACCTTGCTGGCCCTCAATTTCCTTCTGCTAAATGGGGCAGTCAGCTCGGACTACCCTGCCGAATTCACCTATTGGTCAGGTTCACGTGCATCCACTATTGATTTTGTATGGATATCTCCTGACCTTACCCCAAAAATATCCAGCTTTAAGGTGGCTACAAGATTGGAGAGTGATCACTTCCCTCTAGAAATTTCATTGACTCTGGCTGGCGAACCTAATAGGCACTCCTTTGTGCACCTATCAAATGATCATCTGGAGATAAGACCTACAGCCCTCAAATGGACCTCCAACTCGGCCCAGCAGTTGAACGAACTTCTCTGGTCTGATCAGCTCCAAACAAAAAGGGCTTCCCTTATGCAGGCGGATGAGCCTCTACCAATATATGACGAGTTAGTAGAACTTCTAAAACCAACACTAGCTCGGCCCCCCACAAAGCATGGTAAACAGTTTTTCCACAAAAAATGGTTCGATGAGGAATGCAAAAACTTCAAGAATCATCTGTATAATGAATGGTTGGCATACAGAGCATCAAATGACCCCATGCCAAATAACCACCTTATCACCCTCAGGAGAAGTTACAAAGCCCTACTAAAGGAAAAGAAGCTCGAGGCAGAAAGAAACAATTGGAACAACCTTTTGATAGCTGCAGAGAATAGAAATCCAGCCTCTTTTTGGCAGTTAGTTTCCAGATACCTGGGTAGGCCGCTTGCAAAAATAGAACCCCACATCTCAGCGGACACTTGGGAAAGATACTTCGCCGATCTGTATGCAGCCCATGATGCCTGCGGAGATACGGTGGAGCCGGAAGCACTGCCCGATTGGGACCCAGTTACATGCCCTGAAGTTGAAATTCTCATAGATCGATTTAAAGCAGGCAAGGCCCCCGGTGATGACCTTATATCCATTGATGCCATCAAAGCAAATAAAGATTGGTGGATCCCACTTTTAGCAGCACTTTACACGCATATAAACAAAACAGCAAAATTTCCCTCAAGCTGGAGCTCTGCGTTGATTGTATTAATACATAAGAAAGGCCCACGTACAGAGCCGAGCAACTTTAGACCAATCAACTTGCTAAATGTCATTGGGAAGATTTACTCGGGGTACCTGCTAAACAAACTATCGAAATGGATGGAGGACGACAACATCATTGCCGATGAACAGGCGGGTTTTCGCCCTGGAAGATCTACCACAGACCAAATATTAACCTTGAATCACCTGGCGGAAAAGTATGCCGGCAAAGCCCCAAAGGTTCTTCATGTGGCTTTTATTGACCTTAAGCAGGCATTTGATCGAATCTCTAGAAAGCAGCTATGGACAAAACTGGCTGCTACAAAGATCGATCGTCGTCTCCTTCATCTGATTATTAGCCTCCATACAAACACCTTTCTGAGAATCAGGCTAGACAATAAAGGCCTAGTCTCCAACCCTGTTACCACCACTAGAGGGGTAAGACAGGGTTGTCTATTGGCCCCAGCATTGTTTAGCTTTTACATCAACTCACTGGTGACTCACATGGCCAATGATGCTTTCCACCCCCCCAAATTAGCAGGCCGATCTCTGAATGTTCTTCTGTATGCGGATGACGCCGCACTTCTTGCCAGATCCCCTATTGGACTGAGGAGAATGTTGCAAGCTCTACATGAATACTGTGATCAGCATGAGCTCCAACCCAACTATGCTAAGACCAAGATCATGGTCTTCTCTGCCCGACCGAGACTCCATCGATGGTCGATGAACGGGATCCCCCTAGAGCAGGTTAACTGCTTTAAATATCTGGGACAAGTAATACGGTCAAATAGGACTTTTCTGGCCCATAGAGACTATATCACAACTAATGCATCTAAAGCAGCCATCCAGATTCGATCTCTATATGCTAAGAATCAGGCTCAATCAGTGAAGATAGCTTTGAGACTCTTTCAAATGAAAGTCCTCCCCCTTCTTTTGGTGGGCATCTCTTTAGGCTCCCGCAGGGATTTTTTGAAACTGGATTCTATCCAAACGCAATTCCTTAGAGCCATCCTTAGGATTCCCCCCTCGGTAGCGGGTGCGGTTATGAGATTAGAGGTCGGCTGGCAAGCTCTACGGTATGTGGCCTTGAAGACGAAGCTCTGGCTATGGCTCAAGCTTTGTTTTAAACCAGTGGGCATTGCCCCCTTGATATTGAGGGACGATTTCCAATCATCGTGGGAAAGGGAGGTCATTAACGAGGTTCAATCCTGCGGATTGTCTCATCTTTACTTTGAGTCTATGACATACAATCAAGCTAGAGCTGTGATCTCCCGGAGACTGAGTGACATTGCCAGACAAGAGGACATAGCCCAGGTAAAACCAGGGATGTTCCTAGGGGACCAGATTTATCGGACCATACCAGCCCCCTACCTTGCAGAAATCCACTATGTGGAATACCGCAGACTTCTTACAGCGGCTAGATTAAATGTCCTTGACTCGGCAATATTGTGGGGAAGGTACAGGGGAGTACCATACGCCCAGAGAACCTGTCATTGTGCCATGGGTGCGGTTGAGTCCACCGAACACATTCTCTTGGCTTGCCCTTCTTATGCAGAGCTCAGACAAAATTTTATAGACCCACTCCTATGTAAATTTAGCTTCCTACCCGGAGAAAACCAGGTTTTACACTTGCTGAATAACGTCACTAGAGCTATACCTTCCTTGGTGGCCAAATTTCTTTTTTTAGCTTTTAAGCGTCGCAAGACTATAATTGACTGTATTGATATGGGGCTATCTGTTTAGCCCATTTTAGTGTTGGCTAAGTTCTAAAATCTTCTTGGATGTTTTAACTGTGTATTGACAAATGTACTTTTTTCTGACTGACGGTCGAATAAAAGGTTGATGATGATGATATAAAATCAACCATAACTCCGATTTCTTCGCTCTTGGTCTCATTCAACTCAGCTCCCTTTGGACTCCATGATGTGACCCCTACCTCCATAATCCCCGAAGCGACAAGGCACGTACACAGGAACTTCTTAATCCTGTCAGATCGCTTCGCCTAACCCTTCCTCCGGGCAATATTAGGTGGCAGACGATGCATATCTCTGGCCCATTGTCTTGCCACCACCGGTACTCAATAAATGTTTACCTATGTATATCTCTCACTCTGCATATTCCCCCTCCCTTATCTCAAATGTTAATTAATGTAACCCCATCTTTCCTTAATATATTCATGACGTGTGAAATATATTCATGATGTAACCCGTGAAACCCAACCTTCCCATAATGTATTCATGACGTTTCGTGCACTGTATTCTGGGACCCGGAGGGAACTTTTAAAAGTTCATGTCACCCCATTCTCGGGGTTCAATCTCGTCTTGAACCTGTTGCGCAATAAACTCGGTTCTCCGCATCTTGCTCCTGTTTCCGGCTGAGCTTATTTTCTCCGCTAGGACCCGCGGACTCTGTCCGACGAACCGGGTGTCAGGGCAACTCCGCACCCGGGATTTTTCCGTAACAGTTGGGACAACCGATCTCAGTGATCACGGGTAGGAGGAGGAGGAGGAGTTACGCTAAGACCAGACCAGCCCTGCTGCTGCCGCCACCATTGTGCATGCTGGGCAAGGCCGCTCCCTCCTGCAGGCCAGTTCCACCAGGCCTAGAGGGCGGGGCCCACACTCACCACCGCCACAGCTTTAAGGACACTGGTGCTGCTGCTACTGCTGCAGCAAATGTAAAAAAATGTTTTTACGTATTTTAAAATGTTTTTAAAGTGTTTTTACTTTGTTGCACCACTGTGAACGGTGGTTTTTATTTATGTATTTTTATTTTATTTTATTTTGGTTTGGGGTGGGATAAATGTTGAGTGGGGTGGGGATTAGTTTTATTTTAGTATAATTGTTTTTGGCTTGTTTCGCTTTACTATTTTGCTAGGCCACTGTTAAGTTTGTATTTTGCTTTTTAAGGGGAAAGGGTCAGGGCTGCCTGGGAGTGGGCCTCAGCCAATAGAATGGCTGCGGCGGGTTCCATGGGGGGGGGAGATGCACTGGGACAACCGATCTCAGTGATCACAGGCAGGAGGAGGAGCTATGCTAAGACCAGACCATGTCATTACCCAGGAGGCAGGTTTAGTCATTGTCTAAGACAACTAGAGAAAGACAATTAGAGAATAAACGTACTGGGAGCCAATGTAGGTCTTTCAGGACTGGTGCCACAGGGAGAAACTCAGAGCGTAGAATGTAGAAAGTTTCAGTCACAGCAGCCATCTCAAGTTTGGGAGATAAAGAGACTTTGATAGAAACAGCAGTTAACAGCACACTGTTAACAGTTGAAAATACCTTTGCTACCGTAATGCTTGTACCCGGTCAGGGAATAAAACCTCTTGACCAAGACTTCAGTTTGGTGAGTCATCTTTAAAACAACTTCGTCATTGTTCACCACTTCTGCGAGAGAAAGGTGATAAAACCTCTTTAAACTGTTCAGCAGAGTTTACCTAACTAACATTTTGCCAAGAAGGTTTATACACCACGGAGCCAGGTGGCGTTGGCTGATGGGAGGAAATCTGACATGGAGTTGGGTGGTTCTGTTTGTCAAGCCAGATAGGATTTCATCACCCTCCTCCCCTCAACGTTTCATCTGCTACGGTCGTTGTAAGTAATACCGCGGTAAAAATCTATTCCATCTATCCCCCTCTATCTCTGACCGCTAGATCGTGAACTGTCGGAAAGTCTGGCACGCAGTGGACCACAGCCACTTCTAATTAATTAACTAGACGTGGAGCTTCTGGGGAGAGCGTTATTTAACGAGAGGAGTGTTAATTCCAGCTTGTCTAATTGGGACTAAGCGGTGCTATCTTTACATCTACATATCCCACATAACTCCATATACTCTACGGAGATGGTGCTCACCAGACAGAAATGTAAAGTTCTGGGGGTCTCCGCAACGCAGAGGGTTGAATCACCACCAGCAACCTCGCAGATGAAAATTTTGCATTATTTTAAGCCTAAAACAAAAACGCCCATATGCTCCGAGTCCCCACTTCTCCACGATTGGTCTATTGACCGAACATGGTATGGGAAGGAACCTGATATTGGTGAGGAGAGAGAGGGGTTCGGTCTGGCAATGGAAATGGCTCAGATAGTCTCCCAATCTAGTGCTACCGACACTCTCGTAGAACATGATCAAGAACGAAATTTGAAATGCTTGGAAGTCACACTAGATGGATCAGTCAATGCAGCCAGCCCCAGCGAAAAGGCTAGGATGGAACCCTCAAGTGCGACGAGAACAGAGGAAAATCCAAATCAGTTAAAAGGAGCCTGCCGGGACACAGATAGCAATATCTGTATCCTGATTGGGCTTTTCAATGAAATGATGAAAGAATGCCAAATGCACATAAGTAAAGAATTAGGACCAATCAGGAACTTTCTTACGGAATGCGTGGGTTTGCTAGTAAGCCTGACAGAGCTTATCAGGAAGGGAGCAATCTCACACACCCCTACTCCAGCGGCTGAAATTCCAACAGAGCCCAGTATCTCAGAGAAGGTCCCAAAGAGAGCCACTCCCATGTCCACCAACAGTCGAGTCACACACCCCTCACCTAAAAAGAAGCATCGCCACCAAAGAATACACCTACTTCACAAGAAGAAGTCTAAAAACATAAAAGTGGGAAGGCGGACTAAGAGTCATACACGAACTAAGAAATTGAATTTTTCTAAGTTATTCAAGCTCCTGGAGAATCCCACAATAAAGGAATTAAATATAAAGAATACTAAACCTGTGACCCCAAAACAGAGCATTATCCAGCAACCTAAAGTGACAAGCGCATCACAACCCCCTAACCCTCAATCAACGAAAGATCGGAACGAACAACTAGATAAAGACCGGCAAACCCCCTCTGCTACTGTGGAGACTATCACCCCCATTCGCAATAAGATAACTCAGAACAATCAAACGCTGATCCTCAACAGAAGCAGATTGGTTATTTGCCCTATGTACAACCGTACAGAATTACATTCACTGGACCAACAAAGAACGTATATATTTAAAAAATTTGACTTAGTACTCAGAGGCCTCCTACTACAAGGTAATGTTATCAAGGTAGATTTTCTCCCAAATGACAATAAGTATAATCGAGTGATGCTGACTGTGATGGGATGATGAGCTGCTTGTGCGTAAAATCCTAGTCCCTCAGAGTTTGGCCAAGTCCGCAAACCTCTGCCTACGACGGAGCCCCTCAAGCATGGCTCCGTCAGTCGCTAGCAGAATCCGACAGTGGGCGCTTACGGAATCTCTTCCAGCATAAAAGCTCCTTAACGGAAACACGTCTTCTGGACTCTCTGCGCGACAGTTTCCGGCGAGGAGTGGGTGTCCCTATAGGAGGTCCTGAAACCTCCCCACTATTTTCGCTGGAAGTGTCCCTGAGCCATCCCCCCGACTCACTTTCCCTTGGAGCTCCTTCTCTCCCCCTGCTGGTTCCCTCTTCAGCTGTTAAGTCTCTCTCAACCTCTGTGAGCCCTTCCACCTCCTGTCCTTCCGATGGCAGTTCCCTGACACTGACATTTAAAGATGACTTGACTGCAAAACAAATATTAATAAGGAGAAGCTGCAAAGGGTGGGCCTGACAGTGACTCGCCTATTTGAAGTGCCCGGCCCCCCCTCGCACCTCATCAAATTAAATAAGAAAGACATTTATTCATAGGTGATGGAAAAAAATAAAGCTGAATATCAGAATAATCACCAGTTGACTCACGAACTGGATACCCCTACACACAACTTCTCCTTTGAAGAAAATACCTTAATTAGTCAATTCTGGACATTCCCACCTTTAATACAAGCTGAAATCCTAGAAAGATTAGAAATGCTAAGAAATAAGCTAGCCGGGAAAGATTTATATAAGGAAACCAAGGTGGATGTCCAAAGAAAGAGCAAGAGCCCTCCCAAAACGATCATCTCACAAGAACTCGATTCAGCGGCTCGTTGATCACGTAACCTTCAGATAAAAGCAGAGATTAATCTACCTGCAATCAAGAAAGTACAACTCACAATGGAGAACAATGCATCGCTCCCTATAAGGAAAAGCATGCCTAAGGAAACCTCACCAGGCTTCTGGTCCAAAATGAGATATTTAGATGATGCGGAATTAGGCTACAACCAGGTAGAGTACCCCCAGGAGGAGGCCTTGCATAGCAAAGGCCCAGTGTCTACCAATGTGAGCACTCTACATTTACCATCTGACACCATAGAACACCTGGGCAGCTCTCCATGTAAGGATGATAGTCGGCTGCCACGTAGAATGGTAAACTCCAACAGTACCTTGGAAGATAATTGACAAGGACTGGATCTTGGTAAAGCCAACCTTAGCTTTTTATCATGGAATATTGCAGGATGGCAAAAAAAGGCAGCTGATCCATCCTTTGCTAAATTTATCCAAGGCTACGACATAGTATTTTTACAGGAGACATGGCTCACAGGGGACCTAGAAGTTAACAGCGAACTTACCCTTGCTGCCTGCGGAATGGTTCGAAGCCAAACGTAAATATAAAGATCTGATTAAAAAGAAAAAGCTTCAGGCCCAAAGGGGGGAGTGGCAACGTTTATTAGAGGCCTCTCGAAGGAAAGACTCAGCCATGTTTTGGAAAATAGTTGCGAAAAGTTGGCAAGACTCCCCGATTGAAATTGATTATACTATACCAGTTGGGATTTGGGAGGCTTACTTTCCATCTTTATATACATCAAATCAACATCTGCAGGCCATGCCCCCAGCTTCGAGTGATATTGGCACCGAATGGCCTCCAGTAGCAACTGAAGAGATCTATAGGCTCATCCAATCCCTTAAACCTGGAAAAGCACCCGGCATAGACAACATTACACCGGAACTCCTTAAGGCTAATGTTGAATGGTGGGCCCCTGTGCTAGCTGCCCTATTTACCAGCATAGATCAATCGGCCACTATCCCTGAGGACTGGGGATTAGCAATCATCATCCCTTTATTCAAGAAAGGGAGCCGATCAGATCCGGCTAATTACAGGCCAATTAGCCTCCTAAGTATCATTAGCAAATCGTACGCTGCCCACCTATGCGATAAATTAGTGGACTGGTTGGAACAAAACCACATTCTTTCAGAAGCGCAGGCGGGTTTTAGGGCAAATTGGTCAACATTAGACCAGGGCCTTGTTCTCCAACATCTTGCGGAGAAATATACATCAAGAAAAGGAGGTCCCCTATACGTGGCCTTTATAGATTTCAAATCTGCTTTTGATTTAATACCGAGGGACAGGCTCTGGGGAAAGCTAAGCGCCGCAAATATAAACAAACGCCTACTGTATCTCATCCACAGTCTATATGAAAATACACGGATCCGGGTAAGGTGTGACAGACAGGGCCACCTATCCAAGGAAATCCAAATCCCTCAGGGGGTTAGGCAAGGGTGTGTCCTTGCGCCTACTTTATTTAACTTCTATATCAACTCGCTAGTAGGAAATATGGAGAAAGAAAATGCCCATCCCCCCAAATTGGCTGGTATGCCCCTCCCGGTCCTTTTATATGCGGATGACACAGTCTTAATGTCTTTTTCTTGTGTTGGATTAAGAAAACTTTTGAGATCTCTTACCAAATATTGCAGCATCGAACAACTAACAATTAACTACAACAAATCCAAAATCATGGTGTTCTCTAAAAAAAGGAGGAGGCACAAATGGAGAATAGACAATCGCTCAATAGAACAGGTAGCAACCTTTAAATACCTGGGTGTAACCTTCCAGGAAAGGGGCTCCTGGCGTTTTCAGATTAATAATACTATTGCAAATTCAGAAAGATCTACCAAAGCGTTAATAAGATTCTTTTATGGGAAAGGGGGCCAATACATACCGGCAGCCTCCCAGGTCTTTGCTGCCAAAATACTATCACAATTTTTATATGGATCCCAGATCTGCAGCTTTAAAAACCTTACTCTCTTAGAGGCATTCCAAACTAAGTTTTTCCACTGCCTGCTGGGGATCCCCTCTTGCGTATCCAACATAGCGGTCCGTTTGGAGGTTGGGCAAATTCCTATCAGTACTCAGATATGGATATTGAAGATCCATTATTGGCTAAAGCTTATTTTCTTCCCGGTTGGGCTGGCACCTTTAACCTTACTAGATACCTACCAATCCAAATGGAAAGTTACACTGCTGGAAAAGCTTAAAGGTTTGGGGATCCCACAGCAGACCCTGATAGTGACAGGCTTCGAGAAAGCTAGGACTACGATTCGCCAGCGTATCTGGGACGTAGAATTACAATGCCACATGAGCGAAATGATTAAACATCCAGCAATAAGGGACCATGGTAGAGGTTTCTCTCCAGCTAACTATCTGTCAGGTCTTTCAGGTACCCAAATACAGACGGTCTTTTACCCTCGCCAGATTTAACATTCTCCCTTCTGCCTTACTTCAGGGCAGATTTGAGGGTAAACCATACACAGCACGGGTCTGTCCTTGTGGCTCGTTGGAAGTTGAAACCGCTTCACATGTACTATTACGTTGTCGTTTTTATGAGGATATACGTTTGACTTTTATCACACCTGTTTTGCAAAAGTCCAGGAAAGAATCGGAATACCATAGTTTAAAACTACTGCTAGAGGACAAGAAGCCCAAGACTACATTAAATGTAGCTAAATTCTGTGCGTCTGCAATCAATCGCAGGAAGCAAGTGGTATCCCATAGTGACCAAACCCCTAAATGTTAATTACAGGGGGCACGCTAATAATTAATTTTAATTTTTATATTTAAATCCTTGTTATATTCATATTGTCCTTTGTATTTCTGATATTTTTTATGATCTGTGATATTGTGTGTGTTGACGCTGGTCTGTGACCGTATTAATAAATTCATTCATTCATACATTCATTCATATGATTCTAGGTGATGAAATACTTGCGTGTTACTCAGATAACAACTAGGCAAATTTACCTGACCGAAAATCAATTAGAAGAAGAAGAGTTTGGATTTGATATCCTGCCTTTCACTCCCTTTAAAGAGTCTCAAAGCGGCTCACATTCTCCTTTCCCTTCCTCCCCCCCAACAAACACTCTGTGAGGTGAGTGGGGCTGAGAAACTTCAGAGAAGTGTGACTGGCCCAAGGTCACCCAGCAGCTGCAGGTGGAGGAGCGGAGACATGAACCCGGTTCCCCAGATTACGAGTCCACCGCTCTTAACCACTACGCCATACAGGGCTAGTGGTTTTTTTGGTGGGTCACTAATTGGATGGAAGTCCAGGAACCAAAGTATAGTCAATGTGTCATCCACTGAAGCTGAATTTTCAGCAATAATAATAATAATAATAATAATAATAATAATAATAATTTATTATTTGTACCCCGCCCATCTGGCTGGGTTTCCCCAGCCACTCTGGGCGGCTTCCATAGAAACCAAAGATACAGTAAAATATCACAGATTAAAAACTTCCCTGAACAGGGCTGCCTAAAGATGTCTTCTGAATGTCAGGTAGTTAATTATCGCTTTGACATCTGATGGGAGGGCGTTCCACAGGGCGGGCGCCACCACTGAGAGGGCCCTCTGCCTGGTTCCCTGTAGCCTTGCTTCTCGCAATGAGGGAACCGCCAGAAGGCCCTCGGTGCTGGACCTCAGTGTCCGGGCTGAATGATGGGGGTGGAGACGCTCCTTCAGGTATACTGGGCCGAGGCCATTTAAGTGAGCTCTGCAGTGAATTAGTGTATTACAAGCAGTCGCCGAGAGATTTGGGCATACAATGCAATTCTCCAATTCAGGCGTATGTTGACAATCAAGCTTGTATTACGCTCAGTAAAACTGAACAGTTTAAGTCTAAATCCAAACATGTGGTGGTAAAATACCAAAATGTTTTGTGTAATGTACAGAGAAATGTCATTGCATGTGAATATGTTCAGAGTGCTCAAAATGTTGCTGACATCTTGACGAAACCGTTGTCGTTTGTAAGAAACAAGCAAATGTGTGAATGCCTGGGTTTGCAGAACGAAGTTGGGTGGAATACTTTGTATGTGCTCAGATGTTAATTGCACTGCGTAAGCTGTGAGGGGGTGTTGGGTTTTTGACTACGTGCAATTCTGTGCAGCTTCACACAGTCAATTAAGAGTTGGCCGACAGCCAACAATGACTGAGCAGAAAGGAGGATTTCTGCCTGGAAACAGCTCTACCATTGGTCAAGGTCTCACACAGGCGTAATGATTTATGACCTGCTGACTGGAATGTGTTAGTGGTTTGGTCAGTGTGGAGTCTAAGAGTTGTTTGGTGTAAGAGAGAGTTAGTTAAGATCTGTGTATCTGTTCTTGTACATAGTAACTTGAAGTCAGCTGTAAATAATAAACACACCTACAAGTAACAAGTTACTGGTTCCTGCTTCGTCCATCCTGCCTGCAACCGATTGCTTTTGAGGAACTCTGTGTATGCTCTGCTAAGGTCTGGTTAAGGTCCTGCAGCAGGTCTAAGTTGCAAAACACCAACAGTATCTGTGCAGCGAAAGTGTGTGGATGGTAACCAGTGCTTTTTTTCTTAAAAAATGTTTAGGGGCACTGTCATTTTTACTCAAGAAATTCACTATTTCATAGTTCAAATCTGGAAAAATACAGTAAATGGACAAAACTATGAAGGATTCACAAATGTTTAGGGGTATGCGTACCCCTGCGTACCCCACCCTCCCCCCAAAAAACCCAGCACTGACGGTAACTTCTAATACACTGCCATATATTATGGCAATCTGTGATGGCCTGGGAATCGGATTCAGAGGCTAAACCTGAGGAATCCCAGCCTGCACAGGAGTCCCCGCCTCCAGGGCCGGCTGAGCCAGGGCTGGGGCTTGAACCTGAAGGGCCCTCACCTGTGCCGGATCCTCAGGAGCAGACACCAGCTGAATCCGCTCTGGCTCCAGAGGTGATCGAGGACCCATTGCCTGCAGGTGCGCCTCTCAGCCCTGTCAGGGGAAGGTGAGTTTGCCTCTGGGTCCAGTAACCCTCCAGCCTCTCTGGAGCTGCAGAGGCTCAGAGCAGAGAGGCGGAGGGAACTAAATTCTCACAGGGGGAGTGCTCGCCTTAAGGCCAGGAGAGGCGAGTCACCTGTGGACCGGGGCCGCCCTATGCCTCAGAGGAGATAAAGGCCAGCCAGCCCAGTCCCAGGTTGCGGGAGCAGCATCGTTGGTAACCTGTTCCTGCCGGCACCCTGACCTGCTCTCCTGAGTTCCTGACCACGCCCGACTCCTTGCTTTGGACCTCGCTTCGCCCCTGACGGACAGCCTCCTTACCCTCGACCTAGGACCGGACTTAGACCATAGCACACAGTAACTCCCCCCGAGACCAGCACACAATCACATGTGATGTTATATGGATGGCCATATGCAACAAATTTTCCCCTCTGTTCCCTGACTTTCTGGAGACCTGGAGTAATAACACATACTGTCCAGCATTGTAATTATGTGGTTTTTAAATTGCATTGCTTCAAATGTATTGCATTTTTCAATCATGTTAGTAGTTAATTGTTACGAAATGTTTACAAGGCTTGTTGGCTGCAAATAAGGAGGCGGCGGCAGTAAAAGAAAAAGCCTTCTCCATTCAGGAGCCTCTGGGTTAGCAAACTGCCTAAAATGGTGAGAATACCCAGTGCCCTAGAGCAAATGTCTTACTTGGCTAGAAAAAAAAGCTGATATATGGAACTCAGTCACAAGAAACACTACGGCTATTTCTGAAGTTGGATTAGAGGTCAGTATGAACTCGCGATTTCCAGCTGGTTATGCCAAACCCCACCTCCGTCTATTGCCATTTTGTTTGGGGACTGGTAGACCTCAGTAACTTCCAGCTCTTTCAGGCAAGCCCAGTGGGTCTCAGAAACTCTGCACTAGAAGTTGCCATTCTTCAGATTTCAGCCCCTTCCAGACAGCAAACTTTCTGACTCTTGTGTAAGAGAGCCAGACTTCACAGCCTATTATCTTGCATATATACTGCAGCTGGAAAGGACCTTTGACCCAACAACTATAACCTTATAGGTGCATCAACTTTTTTCCTAGTTCTAGAAGAGCACAATCTTTCCTCTGTAAATTGCACCACTTTGCTGGGTGCACTGCTGTTGATTCTTGGTGAGGAAACCACAAACTGCTTTCGGTTCCAGCTTTTAAAGCTTCCTTTCTGGTTAGCTAATTAAAAAGCTTTGTTTTAAACTGTGCCACCCCCCACCCCCACCCCCATTTTCAGGGATATTTTTGCAATATTGTAAACCGCCTAGAGATTTATTTCAAGTAAAAACTCGCTTTTAAAGTAGCTACCTCTATTAAAGGAATACCCCTTAATGTTTTTTGATAGGAAATTTCAAGCTCAAGCTTCCCACTCCCAGATTTTTTTAAAGCTTAAAAAAAAATTATCTGCAGTCCTTCAAAAAGTGTTTTCAAACAAGTTTATCAAAGAAGAAAAAAACCCGCCTCAAAGGCTAGAGCAGAAACTTCTATGTTAAAGAGAGGCTGCAAAACGAGTCCCTTCCTAAATTAATCCCTCTCTGCTTTTCAGAAGCCTTAGACGACCAAGCTGTTTTGTTACCTAGCAAACGCAATTCCGCACATCCTCCCTCCCTCTAGTCTCCCCCGCGCAAAGCAAATGGAGAACTCTGCTCCCTGCACAGCCTTTTATAGCAAACACGGAGCCTTGGGACGTCAGAGGACTCCGACCCCGCCCTCACCTCTCCTCCAATCGCGTTCCTCCTATCACACCTGCACAGGTGTAGCGAATGAAGAAGGGGGCAAAATCAGGCAGGAAAGGGAGAACCGCTTGGCTCTGCTCTGCGTCGGCAGCTGGAAATGATTTAGTGGAATGGCCGTGTTACTGCCCATGATTTCTGCATCAGCCTCCAATGACACCAACGGGACTTACTCTCGAGTAAGACCCTCCTGTCGGACGCTGCAGCTCCCCAGGTCCCTAGATTGTAACGGGGCTTGTTTCTGCATCATTACGCGTCTTCCAGGCGCTTCACGTGCGCTTGGCCTCGTTGCCATCCTTGGAGCAACCCTGCCCTTATAGAGCAGGTGTTTTGGGTTGTGGGACTACCTCAGTTGCCAAGCCCCGTTTACGAGGGAGGCAAGGAGCGCTGATGGGCTTGCTTCTGAGTAAAAGGTGCACAGGAATTGCGTTCACGTCCAAAGGCACCAGCATTTCCGCAATCCCTCCACGCAGAATAAAACAAGCAAGTTCTCTTAAGGGAAGCAAAATCTGGTTGTGGAGTTTAGGCTTGAATCATGGGTTTTTAAAAGTCTTCTAAGGGAGGACGCCTGGTGGTTACTCAACAGAAAGCCATACTGATTTCAGAGGTGCAACCGGAATTGTTAGCCTGTCAGATTACAGTTTTGCAGTCTGGGTTTCCAAACACCCTTGGGCATAGCTGTCCACGTTTCCCCTTTTTTAAGGGAAATTCCCTTATTCCGAATAGGATTCCTCACAAGAAAAGAGAAAAGTTGACAGCTATGCCCTTGGCTCAGAAGTCAAATCCCACAATTTCCCACAGGGTTTACTCCCAGGAAAATGGGTGGGACTATTTCTTTGCTAATGTTCCCTTTGAATAAGTTGGAAGAAAGTTCCATTTAACTCAATGAGGCTTACTTCTGAGCAGTGCTTTTTTCTGGTGGTACGCAGGGATACACATACCCCTAAACATTTTGTGAATCTTCGTACTTTTGTCCATTTACTGTATTTTGTTTTCCCAATTTGAACTATAAAATGGTGATTTTCTTGAGTCAAAATGAGAGTACCCCCTAAACTTTTAGGGAAAAAACATTGCTTCTGAGCAGACATGAACAGAATTACACAATTAATTTTTTATCCTATTTACATAGCTGAATACTTGCTGCATTATTTTAAGAAATTATACTCTTTTAGTTGAAAGCATTGTTGCTGTTCATTGAGGAAAAAACACTAAATAATAATTCAGCATCTCTGATGTGCTAATTCTTGTACAGTGGTACTTCGGGTTAAGTACTTAATTCGTTCCGGAGGTCCGTTCTTAACCTGAAACTGTTCTTAACCTGAAGCATCACTTTAGCTAATGGAGCCTCCCGCTGCCGCTGTGCCGCCGGAGCACAATTTCTGTTCTCATCATGAAGCAAAGTTCTTAACCCAAGGTAATATTTCTGGGTTAGAGGAGTCTGTAACCTGAAGCGTATGTAACCCGAGGTACCACTGTAATGGATTATATTGATTCAGATTTTGATTTAATGACTATCAAAATTAATATCTTCCTCTTTGAGAACAATGTGGCAACTTTTCAGTTTAACTGGAATAAGGAAATTCATTCAGAGTTGTTGCCTTAACTACTTTTCAAAAGGTTCCCACCTGGTCTTTTGGAATAAGGATGAGTGACAATGAAGTTGTTGCTGCAACTGTTTTTCTCCCCCCCCCCCAAAGTAATAGGGGTTCTCCTAACAATTCTCAGGACCCAGAACAAACTAAAGTTCCCAGGATTCTTTGGGGGAAGCCTTGTTGTTTCAAGTGGTGCAATAATGTTTTATATGCACTGCATGCCTGTTGTCTTTGTCCATGGAGTTTTCTTGGCAGGGATACTGGAGTGGCTTGCCGGTTCCTGCTCCAGGTGGATCACATTTGGTCAAAACTCTCCGCTATGACCTGTCCATCTTGGGTGGCCCTGCACAGCATAGCTCATAGCTTCTCTGAGTTATTCAAGCCCCTTTGCCACGGCAAGGCAGTGATAAAGAAGGCTGATCGCTGAAGAATTGATGCTTTTGAATTCTGGTGCTGGAGGAGACTCTTGAGAGTCCCATGGACTGCAAGAAGATCAAACCTCTCCATTCTGAAGGAAATCAGCCCTGAGTGCTCACTGGAAGGACAGATCCTGAAGCGGAGGCTCCAAGACCAATTGCCAGAAATTAGCTCTTGCATCCAACTGGTTTCATTGAGGAAAACAAGGCAAAAGGATCCTGTTCCATGTCTGAGGTTCGTTTTTGTTTTTTTAGGGTTTTTTTTTCCAAGTTCGGGATTTTTACATACATTATATCATCTCCTTCCAATTTTTAAATTTCCCGTACAACTTTTTCCTTCCCCTCCCATATCCATTGGAAGGGTTCAAACAATTACCCTCAGCCACGGACATAGCGTCTTTAAAGATAAAGGTAAAGGGACCCCTGACCATTAGGTCCAGTCGTGGCCGACTCTGGGGTTGCGACGCTCATCTCACTTTACTGGCCAAGGGAGCCGGCGTCCAGCTTCCGGGTCATGTGGCCAGCAGGACTAAGCCGCTTCTGGCGAACCAGAGCAGCGCACGGAAACGCCATTTACCTTCCCACCAGAGCGGTACCTATTTATCTACTTGCACTTTGATGTGCTTTCGAACTGCTAGGTTGGCAGGAGCAGGGACGAAGCAATGGGAGCTCACCCCGCCGTGGGGATTCGAACCGCCGATCTTCTGATCAGCAAGCCCTAGGCTCTGTGCTTTAACCCACAGCGCCACTTGCGCATAGTGTCTTTAGTTTCCACCAAATGTCTTTTGTTCTAGTAGTTTTTATCCATTGAAGATAGGGGTTCCATCTGTTCCTTATCATGGTGGACTTGACCTTCCACGTTGTTTCCTGTAACATTACTGCAACAATGTCTGACTGAACAAAAAAAATTCCTTCCAGTAGCACCTTAAAGACCAACTAAGTTAGTTCTTGGTATGAGCTTTCGTGTGCATGCACACTTCTTCAGATACTATCCCAGGCACTTCCTCCAATGTGTCTGTGTACTCACATATATCTTCTTTAAAGATCTTAAATTCTCCTCTTAAGACATTCTGCGTTTCTCCCACAGTATAAAATATTGAGTGAGCTACCTCACCTATTTGTTGCTTTCTTCTCCCAGTTAATACTCTTTTCTTTTTCTACCATGAGAAAAATCAAGAACAGAAGAAGCGCAAGCAGGGCAGACTCCTTTTATATTGAGTTCTACACATAACACACTTTAGTCACAGTGATTTTCAAAGCAGTTTTCCAGCCATGAACCTTCATTGTGTTAATATTATCTCCCAATCAGAGAGAGAGACATAGAAGAGGCACCTGCATCCCCCAAATATCTCAGCGCTCATGCAGCAGGGACCATTTACCGGGGAACCACGCAAAGATTATAAGGCCGGGGAAGCTTTGAACTGCCTCGCACATCCGCTGAAATGTCTATTTCCTCCCTCTCCTGGAGAGATTTTAGGTGGAAGTTTTGCAACACCGTTGTGAGGAATAGGAAGAGCTCCATACGGGCCAAACCTTCGCCAAGGCAGACCCTTTTCCCTGGAGAAACAAAAAAATAGGATTTTATTATGCATTTTGTGTTTTCATTTTGTATTTTTTATGTTGTGAACTGCCCTATGATCTTCGGGTGAAGGGCAGGATACAGATTTGATAGTAATAATAATCAGCCAGTAAGAGCCAGTGTGGTGTAGAGATTAAGAGTGGGACACTCGTAATCTGGTGAACCGAGTTTGCGTCTCCTCTACATGCAGGCCTGTGCAAAGGGTGGGAGGGGCAGCTGGGGACACTTGCCCTGGGCTTCCGAATGATAAGCTGTCCAGGGGGCCCTGTCAGACTTACGCTGCCATGCCAGGAACACCCTGTTACTCCCAGATGACCGAGGACCCCTGCCCCGGGCCACAGACAAGCTCTGCAATGGCCTGGTAATTATGATACAGTGGTAAGGTAAAGGTAAAGGGACCCCTGACCATTAGGTTCAGTCATGACCGACTCTGGGGTTGCGGCGCTCATCTCGCTTTATTGGCCGAGGGAGCCGGCGTACAGCTTCCGGGTCATGTGGCAGCATGACTAAGCCGCTTCTGGCGAACCAGAGCAGCGCACGGAAACGCCGTTTACCTTCCCACCAGATTTATCTGCTTGCACTTTGACGTGCTTTTGAACTGCTAGATTGGCAGGAGCAGGGACTGAGCAACGGGAGCTCACCCCGTCGTGGGGATTCGAACCACCGACCTTCTGATCTGCAAGTCATAGGCTCTGTGGTTTAACCCACAGCGCCACCCACATCCCTATAATACAGGGGTACCTCAGGTTAAGTACTTAATTCGTTCCAGAAGACCGTTCTTAACCTGAAACTGTTCTTAACCTGAGGTACCACTTTAGCTAATGGGGCCTCCCACTGCCGCCGTGCCGGTGGAGCATGATTTCTGTTCTCATCCTGAAGCAAAGTTTTTAACCCGAGGTACTATTTCTGGGTTAGCAGAGTAACCTGTAACCTGAAGCGTATGTAACCCGAGGTACCACTGTAATAATATTAATTTTAAAACGTTATTCCTCCAACTGTGGTGGTGGCCCAGAGGGCCACAATAAATGTGATAATGTGTGTCCCTATAACTCCTTGAGTGTGTTTCTAATAGAGGAGTTATGGTCATCTGTTGCAAACTGAAACTGAAACAGTTCTTATGAAACTGATGATTTTGCAGGTTGCCCCACTGGGGCAGGAATACAGCTAATAGGTGAATCACGGAGATTTAGCTCACAGCTGGGTCATGGGTTGCTACATGGTGCAAATGGCTACATGTAATGCGAATCCCCAACATGCATACTATCCATGTAACAGAACACGGTGGGATTTACCTGCCCCAGTGGTCCCTGGCTATCTCAGCGGTCCTTTGTGAGCAGCGTCACGGAAATTACGGGGGGGGGGGCACATCTTTAAAGTTGTTAAATGTTACAAATATTATGCATAAATGTATCTTTTCGACTTGACAGCTCAGGGAAGTTACCTAGCTTTAACAATTACAGTGGTGCCCCGCAAGACGAATGCCTCGCAAGACGAAAAACTCGCTAGACGAAAGGGTTTTCCATTTTTTGAGTCGTTCCGCAAGACGAATTTCCCTATGGGCTTGCTTCGCAAGACAAAATGTCTTGCGAGTTTGTTTCCTTTTTCTTAAAGCCGCTAAGCTGTTAATAGCCGCTAAGCCGTTAATAGCTGCTAAGCCGCTAATAGCCATGCTTCGCAAGACGAAAAAAACCACAAGACGAAGAGACACGAGGAACGGATTAATTTCGTCTTGCGAGGCACCACTGTATATAAAATCAACTCCTTTGCCAGTTTCCTCCATTTCAACACTATTTTGCCCTTGGAAAAAACGACTCTTTTCCCTGCCAGCTCCTCAAGTGTGAGGACATGTATACACACCTCCTACTCCAGGAAGTGCCCAAAGGTGACAATTGCTGAGCTGATTGTTGGCCAAGGAAAGCCTAATCCCATCACCAGACTTGCCATGGGGTCCAGACATGCAAAGGAAGTTCTATTGTACTTTGGGTGGTGGGACTTCAGAGGTGTTTGCCTATGCTAATCTTATACCTGGGTCTTGCCCTGCCATGTCTGCTTATGCTAATCTTGTACCAAGGACTTGTTTGGACATGTTTGCCAAGGTGAAACTAGTGTAACCCCTGTCTACCCCTCCCCTTTTGTGACATGTCAGTTGTGTAGCAATGATGTAGCAATGATGCTGTACGCACTGTATTCTGGGATATGGTGGGAAAGTTTTAAAAGTCATTGTCACCCCATCCTCGGGGTTCAAAATTCCTCTTTGCTGATGGACTATATGGAACTGGCGGAAATGACTGGCAGAATCCGAGACCAGGGAGAAGAGTCGGTGGAAGAAGACTGGAAAAGGTTTAAAGACTATTTACAGAAACATTGTAAAATTAATGAATGTTAGAAGAATGTTGGAATGAAGTGATATGGCTTTAGTAGAAATGTTATAAGGAATTAAGTATAAATAGATTAATGGAATATTAAAGGAAAAATAAGGTTAGAATGTGTTAAGATAATTATAGGATAGAAAACAGAGGAAGATGGAAAGGAATTGCTGAAACAACTAATAGAAGTGGAATACAAAAAGGGAGGTGTGAGGAGGTCGTGGAAATAAGTGAATGAAAGATAAGATACTGAAATTGTTTGATGTGTTTTAAACTGTTTTTGTTTGGTTATGTTAGTTTAATGTGTCAGTGTTATGTAGTGTTTTTGTATTGTATTGTATTGTTCTGTTCTTTTTTTCTTTTCATTGTAGCGTTGTGTTTAAATTGTTGGAAAAGTAATAAATATCATTTTTAAAAAAACAACAACAACAAAACCCAAAATTCCTCTTTGAACCTGTTGCGCAATAAACTTTGGTCTACAACTTTGGTGACTGGACACCTTCCTTTATTCCGCAGGGACCCGCGAGCTCTGCCTGACGAGCTGGGTGACTGAGCAGCCTCACACCTAGATTTTTCCGTAACAGCAAACACAGTCTGCTTGAGAACGCCCCTCGTGGAAAGATATTTACAGCAGGGTTGACGTGTTCCCAGAATTTGCAAAAGACAGCAGTCTCTGAGAAACGGATTGAGGAAGTGAGAGTCTGGCTCTAATCTGGAAACTGGCTTCTAAATCATCATGTACTGGTGGGGGTGGGATTATTGGGACTTCAGCTATTGCTTATGTAGCAGTTTATAATCTTGCTTTAGACACGCACATAACAGTGGTACCTCGGGTTACATACGCTTCAGGTTACATACGCTTCAGGTTACAGACTCCGCTAACCCAGAAATAGTGCTTCAGGTTAAGAACTTTGCTTCAGGATGAGAACAGAAATCGTGCTCCGGCGGCGCGGAACGAATTAAGTACTTAACGAATTAAGTACTTAACCCAAGGTACCACTGTATATTATGCATGTGACTTGTTTGTTCAATACTATAAATACCCAGCTCTGGTTGGAGTTGGGGCTTTTTGCTTTTGGGAAAAGATCCCATGAAAAGCCTGCTGCGGCAAAGGCTTTCCTCGGAAGAACCTGTGTCTGCTTTATTGGCAACAATTCCCGCTACACTAACACAATGCTCAATCCAAGACTTATTTTCCTATTAATTAACCCTTCTCACTCTTTCTTTCCTCCTTCCCATTCTTAATTCCTTCTAAGGTTTAGCCGAGCCTGCCCTCCCATGCGTTCCTCCCCACCATGAAGCTGATGTGCAATACCTGTTGAAAATGGGAGGGAGGCCTCATTCTTCCTGAAGGACCCTCTTTCATCCAGGAAGTGCTGAGGATTGAACTTCCTCGGTGTCTGAAAGTGCTGGGGGTCATGCAGGCAGGATGACAGGAATGGCACTACTGTGGTTCCCTGGAGAGGAAAGACAGAGACCCCAAAAGCAATGGTTGCTGATATATAAAATATATCAGAATTGGAGAGTAGCCTCTACCAAAGGCGGCATGAACTTTGAAGCTTTTAAATGTTTTTAATGTTCTGTTGAAAGCTGCCCAGAGTGGCTAGGGAAACCCAACCACATGGGTGGAGTAGAAATAAGAAATTATTATTATTACAGTGGTGCCCCGCAAGACGAATGCCTCGCAAGACGGAAAACCCGCTAGACGAAAGGGTTTTCCGTTTTGGAGGTGCTTCGCAAAACGAATTTCCTATGGGCTTGCTTCGCAAGACGAAAATGTCTTGCGAGTTCCTGCAGGGTTTTTTTTCTCCCACCCCCCTTTTTCCCAAGCCGCTAAGCCGCTTAACAGCTGATCCGCTAAGCCGCTGATCAGCTGATCCGCTAAGCCCGCTAAGCCGCTTATCAGCTGATCCGCTAAGTCCGCTAAGCCGCTAATAGCGCTAATCCGCTAAGCCGCTAATGGGCTTGCTTCGCAAGACGAAAAAACCGTAAGACGAAGAGACTCGCGGAATGGATTCTTTTCGTCTTGCGAGGCACCACTGTATTATTATTATTATTATTATTATTATTATTATTATTATTATTATATTACTATTATTACTGCAACTGATTCAGTTCAGGGCCTTCTGTTTCCTCTTTATCCTGCATTTGGCCTTTCACCCTGTGCCAGACCCACCTACAGCTTAAACTTCTTGAAGTTTCTGCATTAATAATACAATAAGAAACAGAGTTAGCTCAAACCTCCTCAAATGCAGGAGTGGAGATGGCTCAGGTTATTTAAGGTAAGACAGCACAATTATAACAGGATGTTGTGTGTGACTGAGTTTGCTGCCATACTAAATTCCTTCCACAGTGATGAGGGACTGCTTTTCTGTCTTTAGGCGGGATTTGATGTTAGGATATAGTTTCCATTCCTCCTTAAAAGAGTCAGGCATGATTGTTGTGTGCCACATGACTGTTTACTCCCAGCACTGTTCTCGCTGGGAACTTCCGTTTTGTATATAGCTTTTGTTCTGGCTGTTTCCTCGACACGGATGCAAGCAGTCATGTTTTTCCTTTCTTCTGACCTACGTTGAATAAAGCTGTAAATCTGCTCTTCTGTCTGAATCTTCCGTTGCGGAGACTGCTGAAAAGGGCGTGCATGAGTCTTGGAATGTGTCTGAGGCTCGTGTCGCTAATTGACTGATGCTGTTTCCACGGGAGACCGGTGATCGTCCAGAGACGATGTGGAGGCTGCCTGATTGCCTCTGTCTCCCTGGCAGTATCCCAACATTTCTACCACAGGTATCCTGCCTCACTGATTACTCCTCAAGTTTGCTGCACTACACAGACGCACATCTCCTTCTGCTTCCTGTAAATCAGTGTTCCCCAACCTTGGGCCTCCAGCTGTTTTTGGACTACAATTCCCATCATCCTTGACCACTGGTCTTGCTAGCGAGGGATGATGGGAGTTGTAGTCCAAAAACAGCTGGAGGCCCAAGGTTGGGGAACACTGCTGTAAATGACGGAAAGAGGAACCACAACCATCTAGGCCAGGCATAAGCAAACTCCAGCCCTCCAAATGTTTGGGACTACAATTCCCATCACCCCTGACCACTGGTCCTATTAGCTAGGGATGATGGGAATTGTAGTCCCAAACATTTGGAGGGCCGGAGTTTGCCTGTGCCTGGTCTAGGCCACTGCAGCTTCCTACTCTTTCACAGGGGGGTGCGAACACACATGTGCACAGCTCCATCTGTACACCTGCAGGTAGGATATTGGACCTGGCACTAATGCTTCTGTTGGCCACATGGCTCACCGCACCTTGGGAATGCTGAAGCCCCGGAAATGCGTGTCACAGGTCACCAAATGAGGAGGTGCCAGTGGGGAGACGTCTACAAAGCGCTGGATCTCATGAATGACAGCATCCGTGAAGGGCATCTGACTCCGGTCCTCTAAGGAGGGGCTGCGGTTCCTCCCAATGACCCGGTCAATCTCCTCTTGGACCTTAGCTGTGAAGAAGAGAGAAGGGTTAAAACTATATACTGTGGTACCCAGGTGGTGGGAGGTGGTTAGATATATGCATTTATAGGAGGAGGAAAGATTTTTGATATCCTTTCTTTCCTTGGCGATCACTCTTGGCTGATTAAGATTGTCTTCCATGAATATGGTCTTAACATTGGGACCATAAGTGACTGTGGAGGCCAATTCTGGATCCACACATCCTTCCACAGTAGGGACATAGGTTTCTGGGGGCAAGTTGATCATGGTGAGGACTTGTCAAACGTATCTCCCTTTCATCCTGAGTTCGTGCTTCTTCAAAGTTCCCTGATGCCTTTGGTAGTGGCTATTCTCCAATTCTGATATATTTTATATCAGAGAAGTATAGAAAGAAAAATCAAAATGGAGCTCATGCTTTGCATACAGAAGGTTCTTTTTCTGGCATCTCCAATTAAAGGATTAATGTAGAAGCTGATGAAAAGAACCATTCTCCACCTGAGAGCCTGGCTGCCAGTCAAAACAGATAAGAAGGGGCTAGACTGGGGGTAAGGAATGTTGGGATACTGCCAGGGAGACAAAGTCCAAAAAGCCCCCTGCCGTCTCCGGACGACCCATCAATCTCTCGTAGAAACGCAGTATCAGTCAATTAGTGACATGAGCCCCAGAAATAGCTTGCCACATTCCAGAGCTCGTGCACGCTCTATCAGCAGAGTTCACACAGCGAAAGATGCACTCAGGAGAGCATTATCTATAACTTTATTCAGCGTTGGACCTTTTTGAAACCAGGGACCATAGTCTTTTGTGTAGAACCTTTCAGGGACCAATGACAATGGTGGGTAGAACCAAAGCCAAAAGTGGATGGAGCAACAGGTGTGACTCTCTTAGCACTGGACAGTTGGCTACCTTCCAGTCATGCAAAAGCCAACAACCTGCCCCATCATCTCAAGAAACTGCTACGAATGGTCTAAAACTACTCCAGATTATTCCCAGCAGCAATTTCACATCAAACCACCACTGTTCCAGTGTGAACCCTAGAACAGTAGGAGTGCTTGCCATAGATGTTCTGGCCCCAGGGTGATCAAAGAAAGGACCTGGGCAGGCTAAAGTTCGGGTTTTGTCCCAGTGGAACTTTCATAGGCTAGAGCTAAAAGGGAGTCCTGGTTTATCTGGCAAGGAAGGAACCCATAAGGCAGCCCAAAAGACGGGCAACAAGACTGAGTGAGGAAGATTTGGTCTTGTTTTTTCACCTTCTATCTCTGGGTATCGGAGGAGGATGAGAAGTCCGTATCTGAGGGTGGTGCTGACTGTCTCTGTTCCTGCAAAGAACAGGTTAAGAACCGTAACAGCCAAGTTCTCATTATGGAATTCCGAAGTTGGGTTCTCTTTCTCCTGACACAGGGAGGAAGAAGAGGAGGGAAGAAGAGAGCAAGTTATACAACCAGGAGCCAATCAGCATGCCTGCACAAAGATTTTATGGAAGGCTGGTGTATGGCCAGCAGGATTTGCTTTCCGTATATTTAGATCAATTATGAAAGAACAACTGTGCTGTATATTATAAACCTCTATTACATAGAAATATTTTGGTTTATACAGTCCCTGAATTAGATTGACTGGATACAAGTTAATGAAAATGAAGACATCTGTGTTTGACCGCTCCGGTGGGAAGGTAAATGGCGTTTCCGTGCGCTGCTCTGGTTCGCCAGAAGCGGCTTAGTCATGCTGGCCACATGACCAGGAAGCTGTACACCGGTTCCCTTAGCCAATAAAGCGAGATGAGCGCAACCCCAGAGTCGGTCACGACTGGACCTAATGGTCAGGGGTCCCTTTACCTTTACTTTTGAGATTGGCTTGGTAAGGAACCAAGAAGTGTTTGGCCGTAGATTTCTATTTTTCATTTTTACACTATGTTATGGCAGCTGTTTCTAGTCCCCCTCACCTTAGATATCTGACTCAATAGAATTTTTATTCTAATCCATTGTAAGTTTTTTAAACTTTTGTAAAGTGTGGTCGAACAATACAGTGGTACCTCAGGTTACAGATGCTTCAGGTTACAGACTCCGCTAACCCAGAAATAGTCCCTCGGCTTAAGAACTTTGCTTCAGGATGAGAACAGAAATTGTGCTCCGGGGGCGCGGCGGCAGCAGGAGGCCCCATTAGCTAAAGTGGTGCTTCAGGTTAAGAACAGTTTCAGGTTAAGAAAGGACCTCCAGAACGAATTAAGTACATAACCAGAGGTACCACTGTATTATTATTACCAGGCCAGTGCAGAGCTTGTCTGTGGCCCGGGGCAGGGGTCCTCGGTCAGCTGGGAGTAACAGGGTGTTCCTGGCATGGCCAGGAAAAAGAAAAGCAGGAAAACCCGCTTTTCAATGCTGGACATTGGTGCAGGAGCTGCTCAGGCCCTGGGGCGGTGTGCCCAGGGGCAGGATGAGCTGCCCATAGGGGCAGGGCACACCACGGGGCCTCCGGAGTCTGCCTGCCTCCTCCCACTCAGACGCTCTACAGTTGGGGGGGGGAGCGGGCATACCGTTTGGGCAGCGCAGAGCCTGCGGGCACCTAAGCCACCACATCTCTCCCAGGAGAGATGTGTGGCTTGGGCGCACTGCAGGCCCCGCGGTGAGTGCTGCCCAGCATTTTCTCACCCCCCCCCCCTCAGTGGTGACACCCAAGGCGGTCCACACCCACCGCACACCCCTGATGCTGGACCGGAACAAATGGCAGTTTGGGTTTTTCCATGGATTGCTGTTTGCTCCGATTCATTGGCAAAGAGTAGATTGTAATGGAAAATCATGGGACCAAAAAGAAAAAGGGGGGAGCATTTAGACATGGTGCTTTCAAGTGTGGACCTGTGCCTAGAAATGCAGCACAAAAGGAAGTCTGGATGAGGCCTTTATGTCAGAACAAAGACTGGTGAGAAGGTCAACGTCCAATAACTGGGAGACACGTGGTTCCCCCCAACAAGTACCTGCTCCATTTTGGCCAGGAAACAGTCAATGAAGTCCCGGGGGCAATTTGGATCGAAGGATTCCCGGTGGATCTGGACCCTCTGAGAGATGAAGTTTATTAACTCCTTCATGTACTTGGGACCTTCTTGATGAGGCCCAGGCAGGATCCGCATCAGGCCCGGGAAAAAATTCTTCATCTTTGAAGAAAAATAACAGACATAACTGTCTAAGCTTCCTCATTGTCTTGCACCCCATGCTCTGGACCCCTTAATACCCAGGCACTATACTATGCCCACCCAAAAAAAAACGAGCCATTTTTTTTAAAGTGGAGGGCATGAAATAACCAGGTTACGGGAGGCTATGGATGCATTCTCTTGTCCCAGGTGAGCAGGTGCCTCCATTACCTGCGATGGTGCGGAAGTCACGAGCCGGAAGGATTTGTTGATCACATCAAGTAAAAAGACAAACTGTTTGTCTTCATATTCGAACCGCTGGCCAAACACCACAAAGCAGATAACATTGGAGACGGCATGGCTGAGGTAGAAGGTCGGATCAAATGGGTGCCCTGCGGAGGCGGAAAATGGGGACAACATCACCTAAGATGCCAGGATGCATCTGTGGTCAAAGGAGTTATAATTAATTATTATTATTATTATTATTATTATTATTATTATTATTAATTGTTAAGTTGTGGGTGAACATATCAGATGACACAGTGATTCTTCAAACAGCTCTTGTTTATCCACAGGCCAGGACAGAACTGAACTGAAGGGTTCAGTCACCCTGCTTATATAGAGCTCCAGTACAACGTAACTGTAACAATTTTCTAAAACTATCCAATCCCTGAACGTCACTTTCAATCCCTTATTTGCATAACTATCAACAGTATCCCCCTGCTGGCCCAGGGTGAAAACTTCAGTACATAACAATAATAATTTATTTATACCCTGCCCATCTGGCTGGGTTTCTCCAGCCACTCTGGGCAGCTCCCAACAAAATATTAAAAACACAATAAAACATCCAACATTAAAAACTTCCCTAAACAGGGCTGCCTTCCTCAGGAGAAAGAATATGCCTAATGGACACTGGTGCATTTAGCTAAAAATGGCTCCTGAATGTTTTAACAGCATCCAGAAATATGCAAACAATGCCTCTCCAGCTAGATGAAGCCAAATAAACCTCTGCACATGGGCAGGATCTTGCCATGCCATGGAATACTAGAAAGCTTGGGGGCTGTCCTTCCTCTTAATTAGGCAAGATATAGAAAGTCCCCTCAATTCTATTAAAAACTTTCCAGAGGGACAGAGAAAGGAAAGAAGAAAAAATATTTTACATTTAAATAATAGACTCTTATTTAATATTAAACTGTCAAGACGTAGGCAGAAAACACAGAGGGTTATATCCACCCTCATGTGCAAACTGTGCAAAAAAATTAAACTCTATATAGTGAATTTCAAGAGTTCCTTAAGACAATGACTTGGAAAGCTGTGGTAAAAGAGAGGCAACTTTAACTTTTCAATAGCAGAGAGGAAACGAGGAAAAGGGACAAGGCCATCTTGCAGTTTCACCCAGCAATGCAATTCCAAGCCATCCTCTGGGGAACCTTCCAAATTCCTCAGGGACTCGTGAGGCGTGTTTGGTGATTAATATATTTCAGAACAAGGCATGTGTAGTCATTAATTTTTTCCGGACGGTAGCTGTTCAGAAGGGCCATTGAGAACGGCTTACTCCAGGGGGAAGAAAGAGGGCAGGAGGACCTTTTGAATCCTCCTTAAAAAACAAAATCCTGAGGCAACTCCTGTGGCCCTCTAAAGGCCCATGGCCTTGGAAAGGCTCCCCTCACCCTCCAGGCCTTCAGGAGAGAGACAAAGGGAGAAAGGAAGAGGCAGCTCCTGGCATAAAGGCGGCCATTTTGAGCCTGGCGTTCATCTAGCCTCTTCATGGCAAGGGAGCGGAAAAGGCGGGAAAAGGCCTCCACTAGAGGATGGCTCCCTGGTCTCTGCTCAGTTTGCTCACATCCCTTGTCTGGTCTGAGGAGAGAGAAAAATGGGTCTTATTTCTCCACAGAAACAATCCTGGTTCCTCACCTGATGTCTCACCCCTTGAGTCTCTGAGGGAAGAGGGAACAGAGGCAGACAACCCCAAGGTTTATACAGGGCTCAGGAAATTTTTTCAGCAGGGGGCCGGTCCACTGTCCCTCAGACCTTGTGGGGGGCCGGTCTACATTTTATGAGGGAGAAATGAACGAATTCCTATGCCCCTAGGCCCCTAGGCACATCCTACTCATGTAAAAACACGCTGATTCCTGGACCGTCCGTGGGCCAGATTGAGAAGGCGATTGGGCCGGATCCAGCCCCCAGGCCTTAGTTTGCCCACCCATGGTTTATAATAATGATGATAATGTATTATTTATACCCCACTCATCTGGCTGAGTTTCTGAGGGAAGGCGCCAGGTGCTCAGAAAACCACAGAATCTGGCACCACAATGGACCCCTCTGTGGTGATTAAACCCTTTTTTGCACATCTGGGCTGGAACACAAGGAGGAAGGAGATCCTTTACAGTGGTACCTCGGGTTAAATACTTAATTCGTTCCGGAGGTCCGTTCTTAACCTGAAACTGTTCTTAACCTGAAGCACCACTTTAGCTAATGGGGCCTCCTGCTGCTGCCGCACTGCCGGAGCACGATTTCTGTTCTTATCCTGAAGCAAAGTTCTTAACCTGAAGCACCACTTTAGCTAATGGGGCCTCCTGCTGCTACTGTGCCGCCAGAGCACGATTTCTGTTCTTATCCTGAAGCAAAGTTCTTAACCTGAAGCACCACTTTAGCTAATGGGGCCTCCTGCTGCTGCTGTGCCGCCAGAGCACAATTTCTGTTCTTATCCTGAAGCAAAGTTCTTAACCTGAAGCACCACTTTAGCTAATGGGGCCTCCTGCTGCTGCTGTGCCGCCAGAGCACGATTTCTGTTCTTATCCTGAAGCAAAGTTCTTAACCTGAAGCACCACTTTAGCTAATGGGGCCTCTCACTGCCACTGTGCGCTTTCTGTTCTCATCCTGAAGGAAAGTTCTTAACCCGAGGTACTATTTCTGGGTTAGCGGAGTCTGTAACCTGAAGCGTATGTAACCTGAAGCGTATGTAACCCGAGGTACCACTGTATATGCCACAATCTTCCTAAGGGACTAACGCCATCTCCTGAAACCAGATGACAAACTCTGTGGGCAAAGCGGCAGGTGCAAAGGAGGAAAGCCAGACCCACTTATTTGACAGGGGACTGAACGGTTGTGAGGAAAGCACGGCGGGTGTTTTGGCAGGATGCGCGGCCGTTCCTCAGTTACAACATCGTTTTCCTTGCCTCCCGCTGCGACAATGTCCAAAAGCGCACGGCGCCCCTTCCGAGGGGAAACGTTCACCTTCCGTTTTCCTCAGGGCTTCCACCAGGAACTGGGCCTCCTCCTGGATTCGCTCCTCGATGGATCTCTTCCCCATCCCAAAGTTCCTCAGGGTGGTGAGGGAGAAGCGACGCAGCTGCCTCCACCGTTCCCCGTTGGTGGAAACCACGCCTGGAAATGGAGAAAAACGCCACAGAAAAGGCAGAAGACTGGGGGAGAAAAGATGGAGGTGCTACATGGGAAACAATGGCACACAGAACCTCCCTCTAGTGGAACAATCCCGGTCTCACAGGGGCAGCCATATGTCAGGGGGGACATTTTCTTCACTACAAGACGGAAGGGCCACACACACAAAAATGGAAAGAGCAATGTTTTTTCTGGTTTCTCTGAGATGAAGAGGGATAGAATCATAGTATTGTAGAGGTGAAAGGGACCCCAGGGGTCCTCTAGTCCAACCCCCTGCATTGCAGTAGTTATAGAGGAAACCCTGGCATGGAAGTAACTGCACAGAAAGATGGAGGGACAGTTGGCATGAGCAGCGGGGAAGCAGACTTGTGGTATAATTTCATTGCCTTGAATCAGCTCAGGGGTGGCAGGCCTCTGGACTGCAGGAACCAACCACCAGGTCTATGGCTCTCCTTCTTGGGACCTCCTAACCATCCCAACAAGAGTTTGGCTTTCCAGTGGCAACAAGAAAGAAATGGAAGATAGAGAGAAGGTGAGAATGAGGGCAGGGAGGAAGAGGCAGCTGTGAAGGGAGAGAGAAGAAGCAGCTTACCTACATGAAATAGGACGGCATAAAATTAGATTTGGTTCACATTTAATTCACACTCATGTATACTTTGCAAAACAATAGGAGAACTAAAACACAGCCACACTTGTCCAAATTTTGCAGTGCGGTTCTCCAGTCAATATTTATAAGAACAGTGGAAAGGAGACATTAAAATATATTTGTGAAAAATATAAAATATATTTGCATTGTATTGGGGGAATTTGCTTGCAAAGATAAAATGTGTACATTAGTCAGAACGGCACACAAAAATGTGCTTACTAGGAGAAATCGGAACTAAAACACTAAAGAATTTTGGAAAAGTTTGTTGCTGTTTTTAAAGAAAAGTGGTGTGAAAATGTGGAGAAGTGGAAAAATGAGAAGTCTAGAAAAGCCAAATTGGTTGACCGTGCCATTCCTAGGAGTGAAACGGGGGAAAGTGAGAATATTTGAAAGTGAGAAAATTGAGTCAAATTTTTCCCACATCCCTAGTAAAGGAAGATAGGAAAGCTGCCTTAGATTGATAGAGTTGGAAGGGATCCCCATGAACTTCTAGTCCAACCCCCTGCCATGCAGAAATGCCTTCTACTGAGTCAGACCACTTAGTCCATCTAGCTCAGATAATACTGATAACAGATGGAAGGATGAAGTGTGTGTGGCAGAAAGAAGGCGAAAGGGGGGAAGGAAGGAAGGAAGGAAGGAAGGAAGGAAGGAAGGAAGGAAGGAAGGAAGGAAGGGGGAAAGGCCATGCAAACCTTTTCCTCTTCTTTCCCCCCACACCTTGGCTCCAGCACCACTTACCACAGTCATGCACATCACTGAAAAGTTTCCTACAGTGGAATGCAATTTTCAGGCTAAAAGTAGTCCTGAGCTATATTAAATTATAGAATCACAGTGCTCCTTCTCCCTCTGGTGGCTTCAGTTATAGGTTCATGTTTTGGTATATCTTGTAAATCAGGTGCACCACACCCTCTTGTTTTCTCATTTATTATGATGGTACTCTCCACTTGTATGTTATCTCATCGCAAATATCCAGATAAATTGCTTTATTATTGCTTCTTGTGAATGTAGCATCCCAGGCTGGGCTTGGTTTGATTTACTTTTTATATGTTTGACTCATGAAGTCCTATTTTATTATTGGGTTTATATGGATAATGTTCAAAAAAAAGAAAAAGACAGGGATCATAGAAATCTGCCTTCTATCAAGTCAGGCATGTGGTCCATCCAGCTCAGTATACTGACTGGCGCCTGCTCTCCATTGTTTCAAGTAAATGCCAGAGACTGTAGCTGGGACATTCTGCATTCAGGGCAGGTACTCTTGACATTGAGCTATGGCCCTTCCTCTAATATTGCAAGATAAATTTATCCCATCCCAGCTTTCGGTTGCATTCATTTCTGCTACAAACACTCTATTTTCAAGCTGCCACTTACCATAATCCCTGATGCTTTCATCCACACCCATCATCAGTCCTCTCCCTCCAAATGCTTCTGCATTATCTATGAGTGCTTCCTTTATGGTTCCATAACCGCACAGCACCACAATTGGCCGGGAGCCCATGTAGACAGTGAAGACTGAGCCATACTGCTCCTGGAACTGCCAAGAGACAAAGAACACACCTGATACTTGGATGGAAAGCAACAGCGTGAGGAGTCCCCACCTCCAGGGCCGGCTGAGCTGGGGCAGGGGCTTGAATCTGAAGGGCCCGCACCTGTGCCGGATCCTCAGGAGCAGACACCAGATGAATCCACTCTGGCTTTGGAGGTGATTGAGGACCCATTGCCTGCAGGTGCTCCTCTCCCAGCCCTGTCAGGGGAAGGTGAGGTTGCCTCTAGGTCCAGTAACCCTCCAGCCTCTCCTGAGCTGCAGAGGCTCAGGGCAGAGAGGTGGAGGGAACGAAGTTCTCACAGGGGGAGTGCTCGCCTCCAGGCCAGGAGAGGCGAGTCACCCGTGGGCCGGGACAGCCCTAGGCCCCAGAGGAGATAAAGGCCAGTCATCCCAGTCCCAGGTTGCGGGAAACCTGTTCCTGCCAGCACCCTGACCTGCTCTTACGGAGTTCCTGACCACGCCCGGCTCCTTGCCTTGGACCCCGCTTCGCCCTTGACAGACAGCCTCCAGACCCTCGACCCAGGACCGGACTCAGACCACGCCGCACGGTAACCCCCCTGGGACCAGCACAGTGTGATTCAGTGGAAGACCACATGCTCTGCATGCAGAAGGACCCAGGTCCAGTCCCTGCCATCTAAAGCCCTGGAGAGCTACTGCCGGACAGTGCAGAGCAGAAGAAAACATGACTAGATGGATCAATAGTCTGAATCTGTAGCTGCATGAGATTATGCTGGACTATCTGGACTATCCCAACATCATTATGATGGGAGATATGAATGGGGTGGTATCTACAAACATGGACAAGTCACAAAATCAAAACCTAACGACTGATGGAAGACTGCCTAAAACTTTTTTTGAATTAACTGACAATATGGACTTGATTGACATATGGAGGACAAAAAACCCCTTAGGTAAAGAAGGAACTTTCTTTTCTGAGGCTCATTTGTCATGGACACGAATCGACCAAATATGGACAACTAGAGGTCTGGCACCTAAAACCAGAAAAGTGGAAATCTGCCCAAAAACCTGCTCCGACCATAATGCCTTGAAAGTGGAATTGAGACTTACACCAACCGGCTCCTTTAGATGGAAAATGAATGACACCTTACTAAGAGATCAGGAGATTGTGAAGAAGGCCCAAAAAACTTTAAGAGACTATTTTGAAATAAACTTGAATACTACGGTAGAAAAAAGAACAATCTGGGACGCAAGCAAAGCAGTTATGAGAGGGTTTCTGATACAACAAAATACAATCAAGAAAAGACTCTGGAATGAAAAAAAGGAGAAGATCTTGGAGAAAATAAGGGAAGGAGAGAAAAAATTGAGAACCAAACCAAAGTCGAAGGAGGTGCTGAGAGAAATTAAATTCCATCAAGCACAATATTCGAAACTGATAAACCAAGAGGTGGAATGGAAAATTAAACAAATGAAGCAAAGATCGTTTGAATCAGCAAATAAATGTGGAAAACTGCTCGCTTGGCAGTTGAAAAAGAGACAAAAATTGAATACAGTTACAAATCTAGAGATTGAAGGGAGAGTTGTCCAGAAACCAGAAGAAATTAGAAAGTGTTTCCAGAGATATTTTAAAGAACTTTATACACAGGGGCCACAGAGAGAGTTTGAAATAGATCAATTCTTAAAAACCAACGGATTATCAAAAATAACCCAGGAAAAGAGAACATGCCTGAACTGTAAAATAACGCAACAGGAAATTGAAGGTGCCATTCAGAATATGCAATTAGGCAAATCTCCAGGCCCTGATGGGCTTACCTCCAAATACTATAAGACTTTGAAAGACTATCTGATACAACCTTTGATGGAGGTTTGCAACCAGATCATGGAGGGGAAGAAGGCCCCGGAGACGTGGAAAGAAGCTTTCATCACATTGATTCCTAAAGGGGAAACTGAAAAGACTCAACTTAAAAACTACCGTCCCATCTCACTCCTAAATGTGGATTACAAAATTTTTGCAGACATCCTGGCAAGTAGACTTAAAAAAGTTTTGAATGAAGTAATTCATAAGGACCAAGCTGGCTTTCTCCCTGGTAGGCATTTGTTTGATAACACTAGGAACATTATTGATATTTTGGAACTTTTACAAACAAATATCAATACGAGAGCAGTGTTAATCTTTATTGATGCGGAGAAGGCCTTTGACAACATTTCTTGGATGTTCATGAAGAAAAATTTGGAAGGGATGGGAGTGGGGCGGGGGTTTGAAAATGGAATAGAAGCAATCTATTCAGAGCAGAAAGCTAATGTGGTGACAGAGGAGTTTAAAATTGAAAAAGGGACACGACAGGGGTGCCCCTTATCCCCTCTTTTATTTATTTCAGTCCTGGAGGTGCTTTTGAATATGATTAGGGGGGACCGGACGGTACAAGGAATACAGGTCGGAGTGAAACAATATAAACTGAAAGCATTCGCAGATGACCTGGTCCTAACATTACAGGAGCCAGAATCTAGTACAAAAAGAGTGTTAGAACTGATTCAGGAATTTGGTCGGGTGGCGGGATTTAAGTTGAACAAGCAAAAAACTAAGGTTTTGGCTAAAAATTTGACATCTACAGAAACGGATGGGTTTCAGAGAGAGACAGGATTAAGTGTGGTTAAAAAAGTGAAATACCTGGGGGTTTATTTGTCCTCTAAAAATCTGAATTTATTCAAAGATAATTATGAAAAATGTTGGGTAGAAATCAAAAAAGATCTGGAAATTTGGTCAAGACTGAAACTTTCCTTGTTGGGTCGAATTGCAGCTATAAAAATGAATGTATTGCCGAAAATGTTATTTTTGTTCCAGGCCCTACAGATTGTGGACAGAGCGGAATGTTTTGGAAAGTGGCAGAAGGATATCTCCAAATTTGTCTGGCAGGGCAAAAAGCCCCGAATAAAGTTTAAAATACTAACTGACTCGAAAGAAAGAGGGGGGTTTGCCCTGCCAGATTTGAGGTTGTATTATGAATCTGCAGCCTTCTGCTGGTTGAAGGATTGGTTTTTGTTGGAGAATACTGATGTCCTAGATCTGGAAGGGTTTGACAATGTCTTTGGTTGGCATGCATATTTGTGGTACGACAAGGTTAAAGCTCACAAATTGTTTAAAAACCATATTGTCAGAAAAGCATTATTCATGGTCTGGTTGAAATACAAAGACTTGTTAGAGGGCAAGACCCCGAGGTGGCTATCACCGATGGAGGCCAAGGCTCGAAAAAGACCCAACATGGAGGCCTATTGGCCGAAATATTGGGAAATAATTGAAAAAATTGGAGACAATTGGAGGCTGCAGAGCCAGGAGAAACTTAAAAATAAGGTGCGAGACTGGTTACATTATGCTCAAATTCAAGAGGTGTTTAAAATAGATAAAAAAGTTGGTTTCCAGGTGGAAAAATCGAAATTAGAGACGGAACTGTTAGAACCAAAGACTAAGATACTCTCTAGAATGTACAACTTGCTGCTTAAATGGAATACACAGGATGAGACAGTTAAATCTGCCATGATAAAGTGGGCGCAGGACATTGGGCATAACATTATGTTTGAGGACTGGGAAAGGTTATGGAACACCGGAATGAAGTTCACGGCATGTAATGCCTTGAAGGAAAACATTATGAAAATGATATACCGGTGGTACATGACCCCAGTCAAGCTTGCTAAAATATACCATTTGTCTGACAATAAATGTTGGAAATGTAAGGAGGCTGAAGGGACATTCTTTCACCTCTGGTGGACCTGCCCAAAGGTGAAGGCCTTCTGGGAAATGATACACAATGAGCTAAAAAAGGTATTTAGGTATACCTTTCCGAAGAAACCAGAGGCCTTCCTTCTGGGCATGGTGGACCAGAAAGTGTTAAAGAAGGATAGAACTTTGTTTATGTATGCAACTACAGCAGCAAGAATCCTCATTGCAAAGCACTGGAAGACACCAGATTTACCCACGCTGGAAGAATGGCAGACGCAGTTGATGGACTACATGGAACTGGCTGAAATGACTGGCAGAATCCGTGATTTGGGAGAAGAAATACTGTAATGGAGGAGGACTGGAAAAAAATTAAGGACTATTTGCAAAAACATTATAAGTTGTATGAATGTTAAGAATGTGTACGATTAGGAAACGTTTGCTTCAGCAACTTGAATAGGTGAATTTGAAATTAAGTTATAAGAAAGATGAGGTAGACAATATGAAGTAACCATACTATGTTTATTTACAGGGTACAAATAACTGAGATACAGTATTTTAAATTTGGAAACATAGTATTTGAAAGATACAGTAAGACATGAAATAAGGTAACAAATTGCTGATGTTACAATTGCAAAGAACACAGAATTTGGAAGATGTGGGGAAGTCCGATTGGAATTGTTAAAGTACTTTGGAAAGTTGGAATTTATGTATACTTTCTTTTTTTTACTTTTACTTTCTACTTTTTATTATGTAAATTTCTGAATATTGGAAAGAAAACTTAATAAAATATCTTTAAAAAAAAAATAGTCTGAATCTGTATAAGACAGATTCCTCTTTTTTCTGCAGTAACAAATCCTGCCTAGGGGTAGCTCCTCCTCTTCCACTCTGAAAGGCACTGGGACACCTCCTTCACATAGCAGCCCCCACACTGACCTTCTGAAAAGACGCGATGATGTCCCAAATATTCAACTGGAGCAAGTTGCCCACCAAAGGCAATGGGGTGGGGCCCGGGGGCAGCTTGCCCTTTGTGGCATCTCTCCTCCGGATTAGGATAAGCAAGAAGGTGATGCAGGAGACCAGCAAGAAGGGCAACACTCCAAAGAGGCCCATTTGGGAGCTGACGGCCCTCTTGACTTTGCTGCTCCTGGTACTTTGGTTCTGCAAAGAAGTG